>NW_006921650.1:10656028-10684061 GCF_000298275.1 Orycteropus afer afer | reverse complement strand
TGTTCTTAAGCCCCAGGAATGTGCCAGAGCACTGTCTTTTTAATTGTCCAAAATAGTCAAGCTGCTTTTAAATCTTGAAAATGGCGGCATCCTTCAAACCGGCAAAAGTCCACAGCTCAGCCCGCTTTTCTCTTCACCTTCTCCATTTATTCCCCAGCCACCAGAGCAGTCCTCTGGGTAGTCCCTGGCTAGCAGGGCTGATTTCTAGGTTAATTCTTAGGTTCAACCACCACTTGGGAATCTCCAAGCTGTCTGTGCCGTCAGGATCACTGCCAGACTGCAGCTGCATATGTCTCCTTTTTTGGTATTTTCATGCAGATTCTTCTGCTAGTTGGGGTTTAGTCCACTTCTATATCATTCCTTTCAAGGCTCAGGGGTCCAAGATTATCTTCTTTGTCTGTGTTAATTGGTTTCCCTTTTCTTTGCTGAAGAGGGTCGGTCCAGGCTTTCTGCCTAGTCCACCATCTTGCCAGAACTCCTATCTTAATTTTTATTATTTACAAATATCTTCTAGCTTTATTTTTTCATGCCAATGCTTGATATTTATATTTTTCCATCTAAAATGGTCAAGAGAATTAATCTGTTAATGGCACTCTTTTTGTGTGATTCTTCTGTTAATCATAATAAATTACATTTCTTCTCATTTCATAGAATTTGGTACAAGATGGGAAAAACAAATTTTGTTTATAATCTGAATCAATTTCAAGTTTTTAAAAAGTATATTTGGTTTATTTAGAGCACTAAATAAGCATTCTACTCCTCCCAAGGAAAAAAAAAAACTCACCGCCATTGAATCGGATCAGACTCATAGCGACCCCTCCTTGGATTTCTGAGGCGGTGTCACTATGGAAGTAGATTGCTCAACCTTCCTTCCGTTCCATTCCATAGCACACTCTAAATGTTCTTGCTAAATTAATCAATATTATAAAATGGAATTATTCAGGATAATGCAAAAAAAAAAAAAAAGATTTTAGGATTGTTAGGATGATTAACTTACAAGTATGGCTTTTGTATGGAAGTCTTTCAGTGTATAGAATTCTTTCATTTCTGAGAGTGATGTTTTCTCTTGATATCATAGTAGAAGACCATCTTCTTCTTGTAAATTCTAGAGTCTTTCTACCAGGTTCATTAAACCAGGCTCCAAAAACAGAATATAAACTGTACTTGTTCTAAAGAGTGGATCCCAATTCTTGCCAAATTATCTACTTCAATTAACTATTGCCCTGAGCCTCTAGTTGAATGCCTTAAATGAGGGTGAAAGTTGGTTTCTGCCTCAACTCTTTTAAGACTGACCTGCTGTATACTAGTATTATTAAGAAATCAGTTAAGAGTAAAATATGGCTGTTTATAACTATTATTGCTCTGCATTAGCTAATAACTACATGTACAAAATTGAGCTAAGAGGCAAGCAATATAAGTTTAATGTAGCTGTTCAGCTGTTATGTTTCTATGGAATCTAAATCTTGTTCTAATTTAATCTGTACAGTTAATCTGTATAGGTACAAATGGTCTGATTAGATCCTAAATAGAGTTATGTTTTAATTTTCCTTCTTTTTTACTCATTTTTAATGGCCTTCTACTAAGTTCAATTAGTTGGACACACATTGTCCTATACTACCAAAATAAACAATACATGTTTCTTTACATTGATGGAATCTTTTTCCGTTGAGGGACTAAGTCATTTCTAGAGGCAACTATTCTTGGTATCTAAATATCAGTAAGAATGGGTAGCTATTAATTATGCTAACTTCTGATGGTCACCCTTGAAAGCTATTCTTCAAGATGAATTATGCACTTAATTCATATGTCAGTTTTTGAAACCCAACAGTAAGTTGGCCTTAATCACACACAGTCCATAGAAGCTAGCCTAAAATTCTGTTTCATCTTTGAGAGGTTAATTCTTTAAAAGAGTTTTGGCCTTTTTGGATTACCTCTGCAATATTTTATTTATGCCACAGAATGCTATAATTACAATTGAACATTTGCCACTTTTATAGTTTTTTTGGAGGAAGAAACTTTTTATATTAATTTCAAATTTATAAGAATAATGTAAGAATCTCATATATTTCCAGATTCACCAATTACTTATATTTTTCTATATTCTTTGTTATTTTCTTTCTCTAAACATATAAGGAACTCTTGTGTCAGAGTGGGTAAGGCATTTTGACTGCTAATGAAACGGTCAGTGGTTCAAATCCACTAGCCACCCCATGGTAGGAAGATGAGGCAATCTACTTCTGTAAAGATTTATAGCCTTAGGAAGAGTTCTGGAAGATGGCAGAATAGGCAGACAAGCAACAGAGACCCTCTGCAACACTGCAATGAGAAACAATTACTATCTATACAGGAGATGACTCTAAAACCTCTGAGCTTTGAAGGCAAGGATAAAGAAGGGCATTGAATACCAACTAGTAGAAGAACCTGAATGAAAACACTGAGTAAGGAGACAAACAGAACTGTGGACTGCCAGCCGCTGTCTTGAGCCTTTGCAAGCAGCAGGCATGACCTTTTTAAATATATTAAATATATGCAAGTGATGTGCTTGCCTGGGACAGCATGGGTAACCATACTGGAGGTTGATGACTAGAAAAGTGTGATATTTCCATTGTTACAGTTAGAGTCTGGATGTCATGGCCCACCAGCCACAGTTTTATTTTGGGTTGTTTTAAATTATTATTTTTATCTCCTTCCTTTTTCAGTTTTCCCAATTTTTCCTTACTATTCTTTTCTCTCATTCCTCTGTCCCCAGGTATTGTGGCTTCTTCACCCCCCCCCCACTTCTTCTTATCTTTATTTTATCTTTTCTTAATATATTTTGAGAATGGTTCTTCTTATTTATTGCGTATTTTTGTCTCAGTGGAAGACAGCAACTGTTCCAACATAACCCAACCACACTGGCACCTCCTACAGCCCCACCCACTGAGTGAGGTCCACCACTTGCTTTTGCACCAACTGACCAAAGATAGACACTGGCCTATACCAGCTCAATTCACCCTCAACTTTTCCCTACAAACAGCTAACAGAGATCTGTGCACACTTGTACTCTTTCACACATTAAACATAAATACAACACCACCACAATGTCTTGGAGATAAGAGACTATCATAATCCACACAAAGAAGCAAGATAAAATAGTAGAAATAAAGGACCAGGATACAAACATAGAAAACATCCCTGAGAAAGCAGCAGCACTGGAACTTCCTGATAAGGAATTCAAAAGAATTATAGCTTGGTATCTTCAATGGATTGAAACAGAGATCAACACACACAGATAGAAACACAGACAAAACTCTAGAACAATTTAGGAAAACAATACAAGAAAAAGTTGACAAAATAAACAAAAAAATTAGAAATAATACAAAACCAACAAATAGAAATCCAGGAGATTAATACTAAGATTTCAGACATAGATAACACATTGAAGGAGCAAAGGTGTAGAATCAAATCAATAGAAGACAGAATTGATAATGTTGAAAACAAATACCTCAATTATACTTTGTCAAGGGAACAATCAAAAGATTAAAACAAAATGCAGAAACACTAAGATTCACATGGGATACCATCAAGAAGAATAACCTATGTATAATTAGAATTCTAGAACAGGAAAAGACAACTGAAACCAGAGAAAATTGTTGAAGATTTGTTGGAAGATATTTTCCCTAATATGACAAAAGACAAGAATATATCCATTCAAGAAGTTCAACTAACCCAAAACAAGATAGACCCCCAAAGACATGTCATAATCAAACTCACCAAAACCAAAGAATCCTGAAAGCAGCATGAGAAAAATGAAAAGTTACCTATAAAAGGCAACAAATAAGAGTAAGCTCTGATTTCTCAGCAGAAACCATGCAGGTGAGAAGGTACTTTAAGAGATAAGGAAAGACATTATATAATGACTAAAGGACCACTTGAAAAAAGAGGACATATACATAATAAATATCTATGTACCCAATGAAAGAGTCCCAAAATGCATAAAACAGACTGTAACAGAATTGAAAAGACATAGATGAGTTCACAGTAACAGTAGGAGACTTTAATACAGTACTTTCAATGAGAGAACTGGAAAGAAACTCTGCAAAGATGTAGAACTAAACAATATAATCAACCAATTTGACCTTACTGACACCTACAGAGCACTCCACTGAACAACAGCAAAATATACATTCCTTTCTAGTACACATGGAACATTCTCCAGGATAGACCATATGTGAGGCCACAAAGCAAGCCTCAATAAATTTAAAAACATTGAAATACTGTAAAGCATCTTCTCAGATCATGTGCTATAAAATTAAAAATCAACACTAGGAAGACCAAACACATGGAAATTGAATAACACCCTCCTCAAAAACAACTGGGAAATAGAAGAAATAAAAAATGAGATTAAAAAATTATTTGAAACAAACGAGAATGAAACACAACATACCAAGATCTGTGGGACACAGCAAAAGCAGTGATCAGAGGGCTATAGCAATAGGTGTGCACATTAAAAAAAAGAAGAAAGAGCCAAAATGAACACCTTAACTCAACATCTCCAATAATTAGAAAAAGAGCAGCAACAAAAGCCTACAGTCAGCAGAAGGAAAGAAATTATAAAGACTCGGGCAGAAATAAATGAAACAAAATATAAAGACAATAGAAAAAAATAAACAAGACTACAAGTTGGTCTTTGTTAAGTTTGCCAGTGGTTTTATTTATTTAATAGTTTTTTCAAAGGAAAAGAAGGAGAAACTGCAAATAACATGAATGCAATTGAAAGGGGTGACGTCACAACAGAACCAAGAGAAATAAAAATAATATCAGGATAATATCAGGATACTATGAAGAAATGGGGAGCTCTGGTAGCATAGTGGCTAAGACACTTGCCTGCTAACCAGACAGCTGGCAGTTCAAACCCACCAGCCACTCCTCAGAAGGAAGGTTTGGCAATCCTACTTCCGTAGTGATACTGCCTCGGAAACCCGAGGAGGGGTTGCTATGAGTCGGGTTTGACTCGACGGCACATAACAACAACAACAACGATGAAGAAATGTACTCCAACAAATTTGAAAACCTGGAAGAAATGAGAAAGAAACACACTACTTACTACTTACCTAAACTAACACAGACTGAGGTAGAAGATATGAACAGACCCACAACAAAAGAAGATACTGAACAGGTCATAAAAAGATTACATTCATCTTTCTAAGTTTAAACTGCTGTCAAGGATATTGTCAAGTATATTCAGTGTGCCTTGTATCAAAGCTCACATGGAGAATGCCCTGTCAGGGCCAGGACAAAACTTTTGTCTACACTGAGAAACTGGTATCTTTCCTCTCTTTAGACTGAGAGCAATATGACTTGCTGTGCTTCCTCTTATGTCTTTCTGAGCATCAGGATCCTCAGAGCCTATTCTGATGGTCAGTGATAGTAACTAATTTGATCTTTATGGTAAGGATATTTAGTTTTCTCCTCCAATCTCTATTTTGATTAAGTTTTTTTCATGCATGCCATCTAAGCACTATTTTTGAAGAAGAGGTAAAAAGATTTTAAGCCTTCAAAACAAACTTGGACACAAACCAACAATAACAACAACAGCTTCCTTCAGTGTACCTGTCAGCAGTTTGCTCATCTTGGGAATATCTAGCTTTCATTGTGGGGTAAACACTTGGACCTCACTCCTCTAAAATACCTAGCTATTGAAATCATGCTTTGTTTTCATTTTCCCTAAGGGACTGAGTGTGAACTGCTTTCTCCCACTCAGCATTTACAATGTCTATCATACATGTTAGGACCTTCTCGTAATGGTAAGAATAGATCTAGTTGTTTAATTAAAGTATTAAGGGCATTAACGAAAGGAAGACATCTCAATGAAATAAATGATTTGTCTTGATACCTAATTGATGGGTATTTTCCCAACAATTAATTCTGCTGCCTAATAAGGTACCCCCACTGCAACCCCTACTCACAGTGCATCTCATTTTAGGTCAGGACACCAACATCTCCTGCTTGGTTAGTGTCCTTGCCTCCAGTCTTGTACCCTTTATCTACACTACTACCATTCATCTTTCTAAAATGCAATTATGGCTACGTCACTCTGCTGCTTGAAACATTTCATTGTCTCCCTTCCCACACACCACAGAATAAGCTTAACCTCGTGAGCAGGGCTTAAAAGCCCAGCAGATCCCAGTTGACTTCACTTGTCTTCTCTCTTGCCTTCCTCCACTTCCCACCCCCACTCCAATTGCAACTGTATTCTGGCCTCATAGGCACCTCTTTGTCTGGTCAATGGATCTTTGTAAATGCTTCTTCCTTGATCTGGAACATTCTTCACCCACTTTTATCTTTTCCCAGTAAATGAATACTCTTTTTCTGTACTGTGACAGTGAATAGGGGAAGGAGATGGGGGCTCTTTTTAATTCAGGTTGATGGTAAGCTTCTCTGAGTGCATGATTCTGGACCCTGAGTATAAGAAAAAGTCAGCTATCTACAGAGAAATGAGGATAGTCCAGCAAGGGCATGGGCTCTGAGTTGGGAGAGATTATGGAGTATTTCAGTAATAGAAAAGAAGTCAGCATAGCTGGAAAATATTGGAATAGGGGACCAGAGCATGGAGAATGATAGACCAGGTATCTAAATCATGCAGCACCTCATACTTCATGCAGAGGATTTTTCAATCTTATTCTAAGGCCAATTCTAAACCCGTGATAAGTTTTCATCAGGTTAAAGGCTCAATCTGAAAGATATTTTGAAATGATCACTCTGCTTTGTGAGAAATGTATAGACATTGGGGAGGGTGCAATTGACAGCTGGGAGACAAACTAGAAAGTTATTGTCATATAGAGGAAGGAGATGATGATAGCTTGGATTAGGGTGGAAGCATTGGAGAGAAAAAAGCTATTACACATAGGATGTAATTTAGATTTGGAGCCAAACAGGACTTGCTGAGAGATAGGGAGGTGGAAAAAATTCTCTATGTATCTTGTATCTTGCATGTATAGAGAGAATTTCAGAGACTAGTATAGAGAGAATTTCAGAGACTAGTATTTTTCTACAAGTTTTCTCTGAAATGCTAACAGCTGATAGACAAAAACAGAGACAGATGCCCAGATGAACTCCAAACCCTGTCACTGCATATGGAGATGAGAAACTAAGCTTATCTCTCATTTGTTTTGACAGCTATTTCACCTTATTAGGATTCACCTGATCTCTTTGCTGTTTATTTATATTAACTAAATAAAGTGAGCTGCAGTAGATTATCTTGACAGGACAATGCAATAGAGTCCACACTGCCACTATACTCTTTCCTCAAGATCTCTTTCAATTACTTTTCTCTCCTGCTCAACAGTTTTTATCACCATGCTCAAACCCTGACTTACCTTTCAGGCTATGTTTCTTTTTTCTTCTCCTAATACATCCCATGTTTTAGCTAGAATTAACTACCCAATGTTCACTGAATATTCTAGAATTTTTCCATCCTCTTGCCTTTGTTCTTCAGTTTCTACCACACATATAAGAATCAACTCTCTGAGAAAATTCTACACACCAACTAGGCTTGGAATAACAGTAAATGCATAGTGGTTAAGAGAATAAGCTTTGTAGTTCAAAGGAGATTAGAATCGGCCCTGATTTACTAGATATGTGACTTCTACTGAATTCTTAACCTCTGTAGGGGCCAGTTTCCTCTTCTGTAAGGTAGGGCATATGATTGGATAGATCTAACAATATTTCTCTGATTAAGTGAAATAATGCATATAGCATATTTCATAACAGGATTTAGCATATAATAAGAATGGATTAAGATGAAAAAATAAGAATGGATTAAGATGAAAAAGTCAAGACATCAGTATTTTTGTGATGTATGTACACTATAAGGAACTGTGGTAGCATATCATCTAAGGCATTTGACTGCTAGCCAGAAAGCTGGAGCCACTTTGTAGAAGGAACACTGGGCAATCTACTTCTGTAAAGATTTACCGCCTCCAAAACCCAAAGGGGTTGGAATTGACTCAGTGGCAGTGAGTTTGGTTTTTTGGTATGTACACTATAGGTAGTTTCCTAATTATGACATATTCAATTTACAATGAACTGTACATATAATCATCAGTTGCTTTTTTTTCTTTTTTTTTTTTGGTACATCTTATTAGTAATTTGGACTGCATACAATGTTAGAGCATGTAATCTGTTGATATCATTATTCTCATGCCAACTTCAAAAGACAGATATTGGATGTATGAAGATACTGATAATGAAGGCAATAATGATGAAAACTAAAAGAAAAATGAGGTATTTGACTTACATTGGAACTGACTTAAAATGGAGTTAGCAGAAGAGAAGCTTATCATAAATCAGGTTCATCTACACATATATGAGCAAAACCAATTTCTTTCTTTTTTTTTTTTGGTCTAACAACATTTCTACACTCTTATACAGTATTTGTAACATTCTGTACATTATGATTATGTTTGTACCAGATATACACTAACTCCTTGGGTTGAACATTTTCTTCTCTGCCTTACATCTGATTCTTAGAGAACTTGAATTTATCACCTTCTCATAGTGCTTGCAAACCACTAGTTACTGTGGAGTCTATTCCAACTCATGGCATCCCCCTGTGTGTTAGAGTAGAAATGTGCTCTAAGGGGCTTCAAATGGCTGCTATTCTGGAAGTAGACCGCCAGAGCTTTCCTCTGAGGCACCTTTGAGTGGACTTAAACTTTCAACTTTATACTTAGCAGCTGAATATGCTAATCCTTTATACCACTTTATCTCAGCTAATCGGGGCTTGGATGGACCCCTGACCCTAGTTATGCCAGTTAGTTCCCTTCCTTCATTGACTTAGAATTCAAACCCAGAAAATCTGTCATTTGGGGGCAGAGTAAAGCCTGACCTTGGAGTGACCATATTCAGATCAAATGCATGCTAAAGCAGAGACAGTCATGCTGGAGAGAGACAACAGAATGATGTTTACACAGTCAGTGGAGAGCTAGAAGACCATGTGACCCTCTCTAGACAGAAAAATCACAGTCCATATATTTTTTATTCCTGGTGTCAGTCCATTTTGCAGCATAAGCTACACTTCCTGCCAGGTTTCTCAGTGAGCTAACCAGTGTCTTTTCATGGTATCATCTCTAATTTGAGTAGATCTCTGTTCTTTTTGTCACTAGCAAGTAAATACACTATCCTTGCTGGAGAACATGTACATCTCTCCTTTCCTTTTCCTTTTAATATTAACTTTTTATTGAGATTTGAGTGAAAGTTTACAGAGTAGCATAGTTTTTCATTCAACATTTCCTACACATTTTGTTTCATGACATTGATTGCATTGCGCACAGTGTAAATAGCACTCTTCCCACTTCCTCTGTGGTCACCATTTTTCTCGGTCCTTCTTTCCTAACCATTTTTCCCTTCTGAGTGTATCCCTGGAAATGCTGCCCTTTTGATTTCTTATGTTTCAATGTTCTAAAGAGTGCGGACAACCCTGGTTTCAATATTTACCTTACAGGCTACAGTCCTGTCTATCATTTGGCTGACAGTTGAGCCATGGGGGTGAGTTCAGTTCTAGGTCTGAAGGGTGACTAAGGGCCATAGTCTTGAGGTTTCCACAAATCTTTATCATCAGTAAACCTGGTCTATTTTTATTATTTTGAGATGTGTTCCACATTTTTCTCCACTCTAATGCTCCCACTCTTCCACTGTGATTCCTTTCAGGACGGTTGACAGTGGTAGCCAGACACCATCTAGTTCTTCTCTTCTCAGTGCTGTTGAGGTTGAGGCTCACATGGTTCACTAGTCCTTTGGACTAATTATTTCCATGAATCTTAGATTTTCTTCACTCTTATGCTCCAAACAGGGAAAGCCCAATAATTGTTCTTTACATGACCACTCATAGGCTTTTATTTATTTTCAAATTATGATTTGGGTGAAAGTTTACAAGCAAATTCCCTTTCCATACACCATACAGTAGTTCATACACATTTTGTTTCATGACATTGATTGCAATCCCTATAATGCAACAGCTCCATTGCTACATTCTCTCTGTGCAAATACTGCCCTTCTGATCTCCTCTAGTTGACTAGTTGGTTATTCTAAGGAGTGTACCTACCTGGTGTAAATGTTCATCTTATACACCTGCCTATTGATTGGCTGGAAGCCATGGGAGTGAGTTCAATTCCAGGCCCAAAAGGTGACTATGGGCAATAGTCTCCATCAGACCAGTAAGCCTGGTCTTTTTTATGATTCTGAATTTTGTTCCACATTTTTCTCACACTCTATTCAGGATCTTCTATTGTTTCTATTGTGACCCTTTTCAGGGTGGTTGACAGTGATATCCAGCCACCATCTAGTTCTTCTGGTCTCAGGGTCATGGAGGTTGTCGGTCACATGGTCCCTTAGTCTCTTGAGCTATTTGATTCCATGCCTCTTTGGTTCTCTTCATTCTTCTTTCCTCTAGATGAGGAAAGCCCAATTGTTGAATGAAAAGTCACATGCAAGCTTTTATGACCCCAGTTGTGACTCATCACTCACCAAAGTGGGATGTAGAACAAGGTTTTGTGTTGTATGTTATGCCAATTGAGCTTGATATCCCCCACAACCATGGTCCTGAATCCACAGGTCCAATGAATTATTACCTCAGGGTGGTTGGCTGTGACTAAGAAATTATCACAACTTTACCCCATTAGTTTTATTTATATGGACATTGTTACAGCACATACAAATATGTATGTAGAAATATCATCTGCCAACCTTGCATATGGTCTTGGGCCTGGACATACCTGATGATTCAGCCTATCTACCTATGTATCTAGCCATAGATTAATACTTTTTATTACTGATAATGCAGTATTGTGTATATAAAAAAATGTTTGTATTTGTTGTCTGTATCTCTTGTGTACCTCTGTCTTTTCCTTTTCCTTAGTGTTACCCCGTTGGTATATAGCCTTTCCCTTCCCTCAGATCAATCCCTGTCTCTTACCTACCTATCTAGCAATTTTCCCTCCCATCCCTGGTAACCAACAAAGAAAGTTCCCTTCTATGTATTAACCTTTCCTTGACTTTGGACAATAGTAAGCTAATACAATATTTGTCCAATTGACTTATTTCTCTTAGCATAATGTCCTCCAAGAAGTTCATCCAGTTTATGAGGTGTTTCATGGATTCTACATTATTCTTTAGGGTTGCAGGTTGCAGTATGTACCATAGTTGGTTAATCCATTCCTCAGTTGATGGATACTTAGGTTGTTTCCATCTCTTTGCTATTGTGAATAGTGCTGCAGTTAACATGGCTGTGCATATATTTGTTCATGTCCTGGCTCTTACCTAATAGTGGGATTGCTGGATCAATGGTATTTCTGTTTTTATAAGGAACTGCCATATCAATTTCCACAGGGTTGTATCATTTTGCAGTCCTACCAGCAATGTATGAGCATCCCAATCTCTCCACATTCTTGCCAGCATTTGTTACTTTCCTATTGGTGCTGGGGTAAGATGGTAACTTATGGTTGTTGAGATTTGTATCTCTCTAATTGCCAATGATCATGAACATTTCTTCATGAGTTTATTGGCTGTCTGAATATCCTCTTTGGTGAAGTGTCTGTTCATGTTTTCTGCCCATTTTTTAAATGGGATTGTTGGAGTTTTCCATAAATTTTAGAGCTAAGTCCCTTTTAAGATATGTCATTGCTGGATATTAGACACTAAAAATCAAAGGTTGGAAAAAGATCTGTCTAGCAAATGGCAAACCACAAAGAGCAGGAGTGGCAATATTGATTTCTGATAAAATAGACTTTAAGACAAAAAACACCATAAGAGATGAGGAAGGATGTTATATATAGATTAAAGGATCAATTGAACTGAACAAGAGGAAATAACCATAACAAATATGGTGTATTTATTCACCAAATGAACCAAAAAACAAACCAAACTCACTGCCATGAAATTCATTCTGACTAATAAAGACCCCCTTTGGGTTTCCAAGGTGGTAAGTCTTTATCAGTCTCCCTTCAGTGGAGTGTGGCTGATGGATTTGAACCACCAATAACCCCAAAATACATAAATTAGACTTTAGCAGAATTGAAAAGACAAATAGAAGACTCCACAGTCATAGTAGGAGACTTTAATACACTACTTTCAATGAAAGATAGAACAACTGGAAAGAAACTCAAAAAAAAAAAGATCTAAACAATACAATCTACCAACTTGACCTTATAGACATCTACAGAGCACTTCACCCAACAACAGCACAATATACAGTCTTTTCCAGTGCACATGGAGCATTCTCTGGAATAGGCCATAAAGCAAGCCTTAATAAATTCAAAAACATTGAAATACTGCAAAAGCATCTTCTCAGATCACAGAGCCAAAACCAAACTCACTGTCATTGAATCAGATCTGATTCATTCATAGCAACCTTACCTTGGGTTTCTGAGGTGGTATCACTATGGAAGTAGATTTCCCAACCTTCCTTCTGAGGAGTGTCTGATAGGTTTGAACTGCCAGCCTTCTGGATAGCAGTCAAGTGCCTTAGGTACTATGCCACCAGAACTCCTTCTCAGATCACAGTGTTATAAAATTAGAAATCAACATTGAGAAGAAGAATACCAACAGAAAAAGCAAATGCATGGAAATTGAATAACAACCTACTTAAAAAAGACTGGGTTATAGAGGGGAAAAAAGGAGAAATAATGATATTTTAACCTTGAAGCAAACGAGAATGAAAACACAATATACCAAAACACAATTTTGCTTTGGGATACCGCAAAGATGCACACATCACAAAAGAACAAAGAACCAAAATCAACACTTTAACCCAACAATTAGGAAAAAAGCAACAGAAGCCTACAGTCACCAGAAGAAAGGAAATAATAAAGATTTGAGCAGAAATAAATGAAACAGGAAAATAGACAATAGAAAAAAATCAACAAAGTTGACAAAGGAAAAGAAAGAGAACATGCAAATAACATGATTAAGAAATGAAATGGGCTACGTCACAACAGAACCATCCAAAATAAAAAGGATAATATAAGGATACTATGAAGATATGAAGAACTGTACTCCAACAAATTTGAAAATCTAGAATAAATGAGCAGATTTCTAAAAATACCCTATTTACCTAAACTAACACAGACCCACAGCAAAAGAAACAACTGAACAGATTCTTTAAATAAACTGCCAACAAGAAGAAATCATGGCACAGACTGTTCCACTGGATACCAAACATTCAAAGAGCTGACACCAATCCTTTTGAACCTATTCCAGAACATAGAAAAGGATGGAATCCTCCCAAATTTACTTTATGAAGCAAAGATAACCTTGATACCAAAACCAAAGACATCACTAAAAAGGGAAACTACAGACCAATGTCAACCATGAATTTAGATGCAAATATCTTCAACAAAATCCTACCCAATGGATTCTAACAGCATATCAAAAAATAATACATTATGATCAATTGGGATTCATACCAGGAGGATTTCATTGATTGTTTTGCTGATGTTGAACCATCACATAAGTAAAATAAAGGAAAAGAACTACATGGTCACATCAATCGATGCAGAAAGGCATTTGATAAAATTCAACACCCATTCCTGATCAAAACTCACAGCAAAATAGGAAGAGACATTCCTCAACACAATAAAGGGCATATATGGAAAACCATATATGGGAGCTCTGGTAGCATAGTGCCTAAGGCAGTTGACTGCTAACCAGAAGGCTGGCGGTTCAAACCCACCAGCCACTCCTTGGAAGGAAGGTTGGGCAATCCTACTTCCGTAGTGATACTGCCTCGGAAACCCAAGGAGGGGTCGCTATGAGTCGGGGCCGACTCGACAGCACATAACAACAACAACAACAACAATGGAAAACCAATAGCCAACAGTATTCTCAATGGAGAGAGACTTAAAGCATTCTCCTTGTGAATAGGAAACAAACAAGGTTGCCTCTACCTCCACTTCTATTCAACATTGTATTAGAAGTGCTAGGAAAGCAGTTAGGGAAGAAAGGGAAATCAAAGGCATCCACTATCCTTATTTGCTGGTTGATCCTGTACATGGAAAAGCCACTTTCAGTGTTTAGTTGTGGCCAAAAAATTTTCAAACTTTTCCCTATTAGCTCTACTGTATGTGGTTGTGGATATAATCCCATTTGCCTACCCATACCTGATCATCTCACTTCCTTACATATGTATCCACTCATAGATTAATGTTTGTTATGGCATAGTGTCTGAGGCACTTGACTGCTCACCAGAAGGCTGGCAGTTCAAACTCACCAGCCACTCCTTGGACAGAAGGTTGGGTGATTTACTTCTGTAGTGATACTGCCTCAGAAACCCAGGAGGGGTCGCTGTGAGTCAGGTCCAACTCCACAGAAGTGAGTTTGTTTTTTTTTTTAAACTGCTAAGCAGGATTATGTGAGTAATAGTGTTTAACTTTGATGTCAGTAACTCTTGTGTACCTTTCTGTGTCTTCCTTACTGATACTGTGCTAGACCCCTATTATTACCTTTATTACCTTTCCTACTTTTCTTAAAACTTGTCGCCATGACTCAACTCTCCTCACTGGGTTTTCAATGGTTGCTATTTCAGGAGTCGATTGCAAGGATTTTCTGGCAAGGTTCCTCTGTGGACTATTCTGCTATTCTTTCATTGGCCAATTTCTTCAGAAATAGACTGTCAAGTCTTATTCCTAGTCTATCATTCCTAGTCTATCTTAGCTCTGCTGCTGGTGTTTAAAATAGAGTGGTGGCATAGCTTTCAGTAACATGCAAGCCACCACAGCACAACAAATTGACAGAATAAGGTAAGAGTTTGTGTCACATAATCAGGAGGGCCCAGTCCCTGGAGAAGGACATACATCTCACTTGGTAAAGTAGAGGGTCAGCAAAAAGTGGGAAGACCCTCAGTTAAATGTATTGACACTATGGTTGCAACAATGGGCTCAAATATAACGAAGATTACAGGGATGCTACAGTACCCAGTGTTTCATTCTGTTGTATGCGACGTGGCTATAAGTCAGAACTGACCTTATGACACGTAACAGCTACTGGGTGGACTGAAACTGCCATCCTTTCCATGAGCAGCCAAGTGTTTTACCTGTTTTCACCACCCACGGACTCCCTTCTTTCCTCAGCAAAGCTTAAAGTATGTAAGCAACAACTTTGTCTCACACAGACCATTAGAAACCTGGATAGCTACTTCTCAATTGTTTTTACCTGTTCTTAACAATTTTGAATTTAACCTAACACTGCTCAAGTAACATCACATGGCATATGTGTGTGTGTATGTATATATATAATGACCAAAAAACTGAATTTTCTTGTTTTTTTCTCTCAGAACATTTCTACCATACTTATATAGTTCTTATCACATTCTTCTGTGTATTATGGTTATGTATGTAGCAAATATATGTTGTTGTTGTTATTTGCCATCGAGTCGGACCCGACTCATAGCGACCCCTCCTTGGGTTTCCGAGGCCAAATATATAGTAACTTGTAAATTAATGTCAATTTTCTTTGAAAGCTTTGGTAGCATCTTATAAAAATCTTTAGGAGCTCTGGGTAGCCTAGTGCCTAAGGCATTTCACTGCTAAGCAGAAGGCTAGCAGCCACTCCTTGGAAGAAAGATGGGGCACTCTACGTCCATAGTGATACTACCTTGGAAACTCAAGGAGGGGTCACTATGAGTCAGGTCCGACTCAAAGACACATAACAACAACATAAAAATCTTTGAAATTTCCTTAGGATTATGGCAAAGCTGACTTGGGAATTACTAAATTAGACTGAAATATAAGTAGCTTAAATCAAATGTCTTTGGAAAAGCAGATACTTCTGGATTGGGATCTTGCACTAGTAAATAATTGTTTCTCAGAAGCTGAATTGTATCCCAGAAGTTTTACTTTTTAACCAGTGAGGCAGCAGTTTTTGTGTTGCTGACATCAGGAATCAGGACAAACTAAATTTTATATGCTGAATCCCAACTGAACATTTCACAGATGAATGTTTTTGAAACTACCATTCATGTGGAATAGAAAATACACTGTTTGAAACACAATTTTAAAGTCTTAGTCCTGTGTGGATGGCAATGTCATGATTCCCAAAGAGACTGATAATGACTTGCAAAGTACATAGAGAGTCTATTAGAGATAGTCTAGTGCAAAAGTTACAAGCATGAAGCATGGGCTTTGGAGTCACACACCTCAGGCTTCAAATAAGCCCTGTAGAACTGCCCATTCATTACTGTGTAATTCCAAGCAAGTTACCCAGCCTCATTTTTATTTAAAGTCTCTCAACCTTTTCTTCCTAAAAAAGAAAAAAAAAAAAAAAAAAAGTTGGGTGACAATAGTATTTACAGGGCTCTGGAAGATTAAATCTGTAAGTGGCTAAGCATAATGCCTGGTATGTAGAAATTTGGCAGTTCATTTATGATATTGTTTTATTATAGTCATCGTTGTTATAAACAGATTTTTATCTGATTTCACTTGTTTTCTACCTCTGATAAGAATTAAATGGAAAAGACTATAAAATGGCATGTATGATAAAATTTTGTTTATAAATAAATAAATATTAACAAGGCAAACATCAAAATGTTTGTCTTGGACCTTGCCTCTAAATAAATTAGAATGATTGTATTTCAGCAGAACCTGCCAACTCCGCAAACACTCACCTGTGAGAATGAGTTGGTCTATCAGCTCTAGAGAATTGGCAGCTGATAGATTTCTTTCTGAAGTGTAGATCCCCAGTCCAAGTCCCCACAGGCTATTGACTTACAGTGTGGCATTTGGAAAAAGACATGATCTTCATCTTCCCTGGATCTCATTTTCCTGTTTATAAAAAAGAAAAACATTCTGAAATGTAGTGCAGAACTGAGTATTTCTCCTAGAAAGGTTTTCTCCCCATTGGCATGCAGGATACAGACTTTCACTAGATACAGCAAAGTGTGGCAGCTTAGCACAAGGCTGTCACCTGGCCTGATTCCCTCATTTGTTTACTGGGAGTAATAATAGTATCTATATCATAGTGTTGTTGTGAAAACCAAAATACATAAAGCACTTGCACATTTAAGGTATTTATTGCCATCCTTGCTTTATGTGTTTCCTCTTATTATCAAGGATTTTCATATATTGCAAGGAAGAGCACAGTGATGCCAGGCAATTTGATTTAAAAACAGAAATGAGTAAGTCTGTGTTTTGGTTACCTAGTGCCACTCTGACAAGAATGTACCACAAATGGGATGGCTTGAACAAACAGGAGTTTATTCTCTCACAGTTTGGAGGCTTTAAGTCTGAGTTCAAAATGCTAGGCTCTAGGGGCTGGGTGAAAGCCCCTTGATCTTGGGCTTCAGCTCTGCCTCTTGCTCCTGGCCCACTGAAGCTAGAGGCATCTCTTCACTCAGGCAGCTACTGGGTGCTGAGGCTAACAAGCCCAAGGTCAACAAATAAAAATGGCACAGTCTCAATGTTACCAAACCACACAGCAGGCCATTAATTCAAGTCCATTGAAAGTCCCAAGGTCAGCAGAGCATGGCAGGCTGCTGAACAACGACATGGCTATATGCAGGGTTCAAGTGTGCCATAAGCTAGAGACCATTCCCAAAGCGGCTGCTTATATACAGGAAGGAGACCACATACCCAAAGGCAACTAAAGGCAGCTACTCACAGTAGATTTCACCATGGAGTTGATTACCAGTCTCATCATGGGGAATACTACATCCAGCTGCCCAGCTACTCAACCAGGCCCAGCCAACCTGACACACAAACTTAACCACTACAGTCTGTTATGATTTTCAGTAGGGCACATTGCAGTAGTGCACAATTTATTGGTGGCATGTGTTTCTGGTAAATAAGTGGAATGTTTCTAATTTTACACCATTATAAGAGCTCTGGTGGCATAGTGCCTAAGGCATTTGATTGCTAACCAGAGGGCTGGCAGTTCAAACCCACCAGCCACGCCTCCACGCCTCAGAAGAAAGGTTGGGCAATCTACTTCCCTAGAGATACCACCTCAGAAACTCAAGGAGAGATCACTATGAGTTGGCTTTGACTCCACAGCAGTGATTTTGGCTTTGGTTTGGTATAATATGAAAGGACCTCTGGTGGGAATGATCTTTT
The DNA here is from genome assembly GCF_000298275.1 of Orycteropus afer afer. Lineage (NCBI taxonomy): Eukaryota > Metazoa > Chordata > Mammalia > Tubulidentata > Orycteropodidae > Orycteropus > Orycteropus afer. The sequence continues at coordinate 10,665,981 of NW_006921650.1, read as the reverse complement.
TATAATCTCCACTTTTCTTCTAGTGCTTTCTAAACAACTAAAGAGTACATGGCTTTGTTTTTAAAAATAATGAAATATGTGACATTCTGAAGTTATCACTTATAATAGATTATTTAAATAAGGTTGTATGGTGTTTAAAACTAGACTAAATGAAATAAGAGATAAATAAAGTAAACTATTAACAAGCAGCTGGTAGCTATTTCCAAACACATTTCACTTCTAAGCATAATTTCCTTCCAATCAAAAAAATAATTCAGATGTCAAAGTGGCTAGTTTTCACTTGAATTACAAATTTTAGTTAATTGCATAATTATTAATTGTATTAACTAAACTTTGTATCCCTTCATAACTGTGTATTTGTGATAATGCTCTGAGATTTGAATGTGCAAGCAGATCTAATATTTCTTAAGGTAGGAAATAGAAAGAACCCTACCTTTGACCTTGCCTGTGTCTCTCTCTCTGCTCTTACCTTGATCAACTGCTACAATTCTTTCCTGCTTTATTGACTTGATATTGTGACTTTAAATATTTGGGTGTTTTGAGTTTCCTCATCTCAATTGATTCTCTTTCAAAAATATTTAATTCCTGAAAGTATTTAAAATTGTCATGCTATGTGACTCTGCACTTAGTCAAGTAAAATTTGGCTGCCACTCATTCTATAGGCACAAATTTTGAAGAATTGTCTTCTACACTCAACTACTACTCCCACCCCCTCAACCCCAACTGCTTCTTAAGACAACAAAAAGTGCATTGGTACACTTTGTCCTTTGCTGATTTTAATTCAGCTAATTTCAAGGCTGAGAGTAAGGGAGAGACTGACATCCAAAGAAATAAAAAATAATAATATATCTAGAAATGCGTAAAACTTCTGTGTTATTTCCGAAAAGAAGTGATCACAATTGATTTGGATAGTTTAAGAACAAGACTCATGAATTGGCATCAACTTGATGGCAGATGGTTTGGTTTAGGTTTAAGAATACATGCTTGGAAATCAGATAGATTTTTTTTTTCTCCTAAGTTAGTTTCACCAAAATGACAAGGAATAGCATTTGTTCAGATGTATAATTATATCACATTTCTGAAGTAGAATGGCTGAGTCAAGGGGATGGTACATACAGAAATATAGTTGTTCTTGCCAAGTTACTCTCTAAAGGGATTATACCATTTTACACTCCCACCAGGAGTGAATGAATGTGCTTGTTTCCTCATAGACTCAATAATATCAGTTTTTTTTAATCATAAAACATTATGACTTAATTAGTTTGATAATTGAAAAATTGGTGTCTCCTTAATGTTTATCTTATATTTCTTATTTCTTTGTTAATGAGATGGTTTTAATTTTAAAAGTGAACATAAATTTAAGCAGCTTTTCTTAGTGCTTAATATATTTTCACCTAAAAGTTTTATGTAATAAATATGTTTGAAGATATAAAATACAAGTTACTTTTTCTAACACTGTGTGCATGATACAACGTGTAACTAAAAATATCCATTATTGTAATGATATTTTAAAAATAAAACTCATTGCCACTGACTCAATTCCAACCCATAGCAACCCCTTAAGACAGAGTAGAACTGTACCATAGGGTTTCCAAGGCTGTAAATGTTTACAGAAGCAGATTGCCACATCTTTCTCTTGTGGAGTAGCTGGTGGTTTCAAACTGACCTTTTGGTTAGCAGTCCAATGCTTAACCATTGTTTGTCCAGGGCTTCTTAATTTTATACAAATAGTATTTATTTTCATAGGGCACACATGTTTACAACATGTTTACATTCCGTACTTTACGGAGAAAACTGAGTATGGTTAATATCATAAACATGTGACTCTCAATGTTTGGAACTTTATGATACAGGAAGTTGTCTTAGCACTTCAAATTAAATTATAAATTTGATATTAGTGGTAATATGTTCATTTACAATATCTTTCTCCCACAGTGTGGGAGAAAAATATGGCAGTATCCTTCCATAAAGATTTACAGCCTTGAAAGCCTTATGGGACAGTTATATTCTATCCTACTCAGTGACTATGGGTCAGAGTTGATGTGATGGCAATGACTTATTTTCTTTAAAAATAACATGTGAATTATTATTTCAAACAGTCATGACTATGGATGTTGCTAAGAGTTCTAGTCAGATAACCACAATTTAAAAATATTAAATATTTTTAAATAATTTCAATTAGTTATATATTTAAAAATTAGGAAAGGTCTTTGTCAGGGTTGTATCCTGTCACCATATTTATTCAGTCTGTATGCTGAGCAAATAGTTGCATAAACTGGAATATATGAAGAAGGACGTGGCACCACGATTAGAAGACAATGCATTAAAGACATGGGATACACAGAAAATACAACCTTGCTTGCTGAAAGGGAAAAATACTTGAAGCACTTACTGAAGAAGATCAAAGGCTACACCTTTCCATTTGGCTTATACCTCAACATTAAGAAAACAAACATCCTCACAATTGGACCAATAAGTAAAATGATGATAAACAGAGAAAAGATTAAAGTCATCAAGAAATTATTTTACTTGGAACCACAATGAATGCCCATAGATGCAGCTGTCAAGAAATCAAACAATATATTGCCTTGAGAGCTTCAAAAGATCTCTTAAAAGTGTTGAAAACAGATATCACATTGAGGACAAAGTTGCACCTGACTCAAATCTTGGTTATTTCCAATCATTTCATATACATGTGAAAGCTGTACGGTGAACAAGGAAGACCAAAGAAGAATTGATGCCTTTTAATTATGTTGTTTGCAAAGAATATTCAAAGTACTATGAACTTCCAGAGAGCAAACGGGTCTGTTTTGGAAGAAGTAAAGCTAGAATATTCCTTAGAAATAAGGATGGCAATACTTCTCACATACTTTGGCATGTTATCAGGAGAGACCACGCCCTGGAGAAGGACATCAGTTTCCGTAAAGTAGAGAGTCAGCAAAAAAGGGGAAGGCCTTCAACACGATGGACGGACCCAGTAGATGGCACAAGAGCAGGCAGTGTTTTGTTCAGTTGTACAAAGGGCTGCTATGAGTTGCAACCTAACAACAATTAAATTATCTGCGTGTCAGTAATTATTTTTTAAAAAATAAAGTGAACTTATGGAAGACTGTTTTTACAGCACTGGAAAAGAAATATGTGAAAAATATTTATAAAATTATAAACCAGTTTATTTAATGAGATAGAGAAATAGTCAAGACTAAAAGGGAAGATTCTTGTAGAACCTTGCCTAAAATTCATTTTTTCTCCAGCATATACTCAGCTAAAACCTTGCACTGTTAGGCTTTTGCAAATAACAGTGAGGCAAGTGGCATGAGTTTCCCACAAGATGCTTCAAAAGTAGTTGCACTACTGAAAACAAAAACAGAATAAAATTACTGATCAATTTCACTTGACAAGTAAACAATACGAGTGTTTTGTTTTGTTTCTTATTTTTGGGAACATCCAGACACTCAGCTATCTATATTTTTCTTATTTCTTTGCTCAGCAGTACTTCCATACAAAAGTAGGCAAGGTATGCTAAACAACATGAATCTTGCATCTGCCTAATGCTGTTTTCTGTGAGCAATGCCAGTGAAAAGCTTGAAATAAGAGATGATTTAATCTGTTGAGGTCTGAAAATTAGTTGTGCATTTAATAGCTCTGTGGGATCCTATTTAGTGAGAATAGTTGGGACTTGTGTTGTTAACAAAATCAGGCTTGATTCAGTCTGACTCCCTGCAGGAAGCTGGGAAGGTTAAAGCTAAGATAAGTCAACATCCTAATGAGAATATTCTGTTATTGCCATATGTACTAGTAGTTCTGCATTCAGGAGGCTAAAAATGATTACTACTAGTTAAATAAAACTGATATTTTCATCCAAATATCATTACCTCTTTTTTCTTCTACTATTCGTTTCTCCACTTTTTCATTTGCCTGGCTATTTATCTATGGGAAAATACCCCATAAGGTGTTTGTACATAGAACTAACCACCTCTGTCATCCTGAGCTAACAAGAACAGGGCTGTTTCTCCAACTGGGCTTGGCAAACTTTTTCTGGAAAGGACATGATAGTAAATACTTTTGGCTTTGCAGTTCATATGGCTTTTGGATGTAAATACTGGACTCGGCTGCTGTCACTTAAAGTAGCCATAGACAATATATACACTGATGGGTATGTTTTGGTTCTCTAGTGCGGCTTTAACAAAAATATACCCCAAGTGGGTGACTCTAACAAACAGGCATTTATTCTCTTGCTGTTTAGGAGGCAAGAAGTCTAAGTTCAAAATGCCAGGCTAGGGGCTAGGTGAAAGCCCCTCAATCTTGGGTTTCAGCTCTGCCTACTGCTCCTGGCTCACTGAAGCTGGAGGATTTTCTTAACTCAGGCAGCTGCTGGTTGCTGAAGTTGGCAAACCGACTTCAAAAAGTAAAAAGGCACAGTTCCAACATTACCAAGCAACATGGCAAGCCACTAATTCAAGTCCATTGAAAATCCCAAGGTTGGCAGGGCATGGCAGACTCCTGAATGAAGACTCAGCTACATGCAGGTTCCAAGCATGCCAAAAAGCTGCTGAGACCTTTCTCAGAACTTTTCGTTATACACTGGAAGCAGGACACATCTCTAAAGCAGCTACCCAGCTGCTCCAGTAGATTCCACCATGGGGCTAATGACCAGTCTCATCATGGGCAATAACTACATCCACCTACCCAGCCAAGTTGACACATCACCTTAACTACCACAATATGGCTGTGTTCTATTAAAATGCTATTTGCAGAAACAGGTCATGAGTCTTAGTTTACTGAGCCATACTTCTAACACTATCTATCTAAGCATAAAGACCAATTGAACTCTTTTTGAGAGGATTAGTAATTTTCAATTAAAGCTTTTATGAGGACATGAAGTTAAATCAGCTAATACATTCCCCATATTCTGCTTTGGAGCTCAGTGACTTCCAGTTTATGCAAGGGACTTTTAGATCTAGAAAAAACACACTTGGTTGAATGATATGCAGTAATCATTCCTGGAAAATTTAGCAATCTTAGCAAGATAGACACTACTAGTAACCTGATATTCAGACCCTCTCCCTCCTTACAGACAAAAACCCAATTTTGTTTGGGGTGGCCATATGCCTAGTTAAAAATAGGCCTTTATCATGCTACTTAAAAAAAAAAAAAAAAAAAAAGCTGTTTTCATGGTAAAAAGAGACACAGTCAACTTTTGCCTTTAGCCCTTCCTCTTTTTGCCTGGAGTGCGATTTTGACACGTGGCATTTCTCAACTATATTGTGACTTTAAGGATGTAGTCACATGTTAGAGGACACAAAAGCTCAAAGACTAGGCCTTTAACTCTCTTGAGAAGGTTAAGGACTGTGATATACTTGCTTATAGATTTCTTGTTAAGAGTAAAATAAACCTTGTGACAACGCAGTAGCCAAGTTTCTCATGACATATAGATCAACTCAACAGTAACTCATACTTTTAAATATCATCTCTATTCATTATGTGAGAGTAAAATTACCCAAAATCCAATTTTATACCAGAGTCCAACTGCACCAATTTCCACTTTCTATTCCATACTTCCACACTTAATAGTTTTTTCTTAAAAATAGTTCTACTCCAAAAGACATTTAGGCAGGAACTTGAGGAAATCTCAAGCACACTCTGTAACTGCACTGAGGCAGTCTTAGTGTACAGGTGTGTTCAGATTAAATACTTCTGGCTACAGTATTCTCAGCAGGCATCCCTGACTTTAAAGAGTGGAGGATAAAGTAGAAATTGAAAGAGTTTTTTAAAATCAATATAATGTTAGGCTGTACAAGATATTGCTCTTAAAGAAACACTAGGTCAGAGTATAGTAGGTCAAGTTCTCTTCCTGAACTGAATGGGGAGGATGTGGCCATGAAGGCATTGTGGAACTGGGCAAAGAACACTGCAGAGTAGATAATCACCTGCCAAATGCTGATGATGTCATGTCAGGAACCACACAAGTTCTGGGAGGGCACAGGTTTACTATGGGATTCTCTTTAGATTCCCTTACCAGACCTTCTAGAGCCTACTACAAAAGCATTTCTTTCTGAAAATTACTCTGCAAGGAATTCAATGAATTCACCTGATGTTTAAAAATAAAAAAAGATTCCCTAAGGCCTTGGTCTTGTCCACAGGTAACTGGGAGCACTAGACATAGAAATGAATTTCACATAGAAGAATATCTTTAAACAGTTCTCTTTTGGCATTAATAGACTAGGTATACATTTTGCTGCTTTGAAGTATTTTGAAATTTACTTCCTTTTTCTTTGGGATAACTAACACCTTTTAAAAATAAATGGCATACCATTTACAATACAGATGATATACACTAAACTACAGAGGATGCATGAAATATTCTGACAGTCTCCACTTCTCTAAATGGTAATAATTTTGAAGCCCTATTGGCTGAGGATAAATGTCTGCACTTCTCTGGTTTTGAATTCTGCTGGCTAACCTTAAGAATCTGAGTATGAGCTGCTCTCTAAGCCAAGGAAGTAATACCAGCACACTTTGGGTTATAAGTAATCTCTTTTACATAAACTACATTTTAACCAAAAAACCAAACTCACTGCTATCAATTTTGACTCACAGCGACCCCTGCTTGGGTTTCCAAGGCAGTATCACTACAGTAGTAGATTGCCCAACCTTCCTTCTGAGAAGTGGTTGGTGGGTTTGAACTGCCAGCCTTCTGGTTAGCAGTCAAACGTCTTAGCCACTGTATCACCAAAGCTCCCAAAGTACATTGTAAGCTTATCCTAAAATTTAGAAACATCCACAATTATCAGTTGTTAGGTCAGTTCCAGAAATGATGTAGACTAGATTCTGATTGCCCGAGTACTATTGGTTGACCATAACAATTAGATTTATGGTCCAGCAATTCATATTCCATGTGGGAAAAATCCTCCAGATTCTATTGGAAGGCCTATCTGAGCACTTGTGAGGAGGGTAGAGGCAGAGAATGCAGCCCCAGATCCATTTCTTCTTACCCATTCTTGACCTGATTATGGCATGATTGGATCTAGGACCACAGAATCACATCAGAGGAAATATGCACAAATTCATTCATTCCTGGCCACAGAAGTTTACTCACCAATGGTAGTAGCCTAGGCTTTAGCTTCTAACATGAGATATTTTAAATATATTGTATTTCATCTCATTATCTGTGTTTGTATAGCTACTAGATCCCATAATGACATGCAAAAAAAGTAGAAAATGATGTCCCCTTTCACTGTGGAGAATTCATTAAGGAAAAAATGAAATTTTAAAATATAACTTAATAAAAGTCCTCTATTTGAATATGTCGTTTTTGTCAAGGTGACTCTAACTCAGGATGACCTTATGTGTAACAGACAAAACACTACCCACTCCTGTGTCATCCTCACAACTGTTGGTATGTTGGAGCTCATTATTGCAACCACCATGTCAATCTGTCTCATGGAAGGATTCCAGCATTTCTGCTGAGGCATTTTACCAAGCATGTCATTCCTAGTGATTTTTTTTCCCCTGAGGACCAGTCCAAAATAAATGAGACAAAGTTTCACAGTCCTTGCTTCTGAGGACCATTCTGACTGTATTTCCTCCAAGATTGATTGATTTGCTTGCTCATTCTCCTGAAGTCCTCAGTATATTCAATACTCTCTGCCAACACTTAACTTCAAATGTGTCAATTCTCCTCCAGTCTTCATTTTTCACTGTCATTGTCCAGCTTCATATCCATATAAGGCATCTGAAAAGATCAGGGCTTGGATCAGACTAACAATAGTCATCAAAATGACATCTCTGCTTTCTACAGCTGGGCGTTCTTTGGGGCAGATTTGCCCAATGCAATACGACTTTGGATTTCTTGACTGTTACTTCCATGGGAATTTATTGTGGATCCTAGTATAATGAAATCCTTGACACCTTCACTTTCATTGCCATTTACCATGATGTTTTTAATCCAGTTGTGAGGTTTTTTGGTTTGTTTTAATGTTCAGGTATAGTCCATGATGAAGTCTGTTGTCTTTCACCTTCATAAATAAGTGCTTCAAGTAGTCTTCAAGTCAATCTTCTCTCCACTTATCATTATTTTGCTTATCAAATTGTGAGGATTTTTGTTTTCTTTATGTTGAGGTGTCATCTATACTGAAGGTTGCAGTCTTTGATCTTCATCAGTGCTTCAAGTCTTCTTCACTATCAGCAAGCAAGTTTGTGTCATCTGTATACTGTAGGTTGTTAATGAGTCTTCTTCCAATCCTGATGCCACATTCATCTTCACTTAGTCCAGCTCCTCAGATTATTTGCTCAGCAGACATATTGAAAAAGTATGATGAAAGGATATAACCCTGACACAGCCATATTTCTTGATTTTAAACCAACCAGTATTCCCTTGTTCTGTTCAAAACTACCTCTTGGTCTATGTACAGTTTCCTCATGTGCACACTTAAGTGTTCTGAATTTCCATTCTTTACAATGTTATCCATAATTTGTTATGATCTATAGTCAAATGTCTCATGGAAATATTTGTAGCACATATAAATACGTATGTAGAAACATTCTGTCAAATCTTTCTATATATATCTGTGGCTCTAGTCCCAGTTGCCTTCCCACCCCTGTTTATCTTGTGTGTCTATCTATATATCTGCTCATAGATTATTGCTATTTCTGTTATTGCAGTATCATGTATATAATTATTTTTGTTGTTTTTACCACTTGTTCTCCTCTCAGTGGGTTCCTTTGCCTCAATCATTTTGTGTTGTCTTCCTCTTATTGTATATTTTCTTTCCCTTCACACAATTTAATACATGTCTACCATCTAGTTAGTGATTTACTCTCACTTATCCTCTCACCCTAGGAAACCTTAAAAAAATGTTTTCTATGTGAAAAATTTTTCTTGACTTTTGACAATAATGGTTTCATACAGTATTTGTCCTTTTGTGATCAGTCGAACCATAGTCATCAAAATAACATGTCTGCTTGTGTTGTCCTCAGCATAATGTTCTCTAGGTTCACCTGTTTTTCACATGAACCTAGAGACATGCATGCACCTGTTTGTGTGATGGCTCTTATTTCTCTAGAATATATACATAGTAGTGGGATTGCTAGATCAAATGGCATTTTCATTTCCAATTTTTTTTATGGAAACACCATACAGTACTCATACAGTACTCCACAGGTTTGAAACATTTTACAGTCCACCAGCAGTGTATGAGGGTTCCAGTCTACCAATACTTTTCCCAGCATTTGCTGTTTTCTACTTTTTTAATCTTTGCTGTTAAAACTGGTGTGAGATTATATTTCACTGTTTTTATTTTTATGTCTCTAATGGCTAATGATCACAAGCATTTCTTCATGTGTTTGTTGGCTGCCTGAATGTCTTCCTTGCTGAAGTGTCTGTTCATGTCCTCTGCCAATATTTAATTGAATTTTTTTTGAGGTGTCGCCATATCCTATATATTTTAGGGTGAGGAGAGGGAACTCAGGCATGCCCAAAGCAGCAGGCAGGAGAAAGGGGATTAAAAGGCCCAGGAATCTGGACAGAGGAGGAGTCAGCCACAAGGACCCAGGTTAGGGTGGTATGAGAGGTTTCAAACAGGGAGACAAACTTGTCTGTCAGTTTGTCCTATCGTGTTGATGTGTTGATATGAGTTTTGAGGCTGAGCCACTGGTGTTTCAAACCCAGCGGGATGCACATTGTACACAGGTATCAGCCTAGCTTACAGACTGAGACAGACTAGGAAGAAGGAGGTCATCCACTTCTCAAATAATTGGCCAGGGAAAACCTTATGAATATCAAAGAAACACTGTTTGATACATTACCAGGCAATTTATGAAGAGTCTGGTTAGGTTAGAAGGCTCTCAAAATAGGACTGGAAAGAGTTACATCATCTGAGTAAACCCAACCTTACTCCTATGGATAAAGTAAAGCTTTCAAGACCTTCATTTGCTGATGTGGCACCACTCAAATT
>NW_006921650.1:10653618-10654332 GCF_000298275.1 Orycteropus afer afer | reverse complement strand
ATTCAGAAGAGGATGTGGAACAAGGGATATCATAGCTGTTGTCAGATGGATCTTGGCTCTGGGCAAAGAATACCAGAAAGATGTTTACTTGTGTTTTATTGACTTTGCAAAGGCATTTAATTGTGTGGATCATGACAAATTATGAATAACATTGAGAAGAGTGTGAATTCCCAAACACTTGATTGAACTCATGAATAGTCTGTACCTTGACCAGGAGGCTGTTGTTCAAATGGAACAAGAGGACACTACATGGTTTAAAATCAGGAAGGGTTTTACCTTAAAATCTATTTTCTCAGAAATTCATATTGACAACCCTGTTCTTTTTCAGTTGTTATTTGCTTTATACATGTTTTCCTATCCTTTGACTTTCACCCTATTTTGATCTTGGTATTTAGGGTAGAAAGAATATTGTAGGGTCATGTGTTCTTATCCATTCTGCTACTCTGTTTCTTGACTGGTGGTTAAATTCACTTACAAGCTGTGTGTGTATGGTGATCTTGATTTCTTTGTGCTGAGGTTATTTTGTTTATAGATTTCCTTCATTGCTGTTGTTTCAGCATTTACTGAGTCTATGATTTGCTTTATTTTCTTTGAAGTTACCTTATAATTTATTATCATCTTCCCAAGTTTAAAATAGTCTGTTCTTTCTTGATATTGTCTTAATTTTCTCTCTATTTAGAAGTTCTGTAACTAAACAATTCTCTTTTTTTTTTT
>NW_006921650.1:10639074-10653038 GCF_000298275.1 Orycteropus afer afer | reverse complement strand
TTTGAACCGCCAGCCCTCTGGTTAGCAGGCAAGTGTCTTAGCCACTATGCTACCAGAGCTCCCTAAAGTTGGTCTAGCTGTTACAAATTCTCTTAATCCTAACTTCACCATCATATTTTAGGGACAATTTTGCTGGATCAGGTATAATGTCATTCCACAACTTATCTGGTCTTTAGGCACTAATCTTTATTGAAATGGCCACTAAATTCATGAGGGATATATTCAAAGTAATACTTTGGTCATACTTTTAGATATGTTTTGACTTACTTCAACATGATCTTGCAATATGAGCAGTTGATAGTCTGTTTCACAGCTGGACCCTGGCTTTGTCTTGATGGATAATATTGAGCTTCCTCATGGTCTCTCTCCACAGATGTATTCAGTTTGATCCAAATGAATAGTTATTGTGTTGCTGAAAAAAAAACAAGTATTTCAGATGAATAATCATTTGTCTTGCAGAATTCTATCATGAGATTTCCATATATTACAACTATTGTTCCCTCTTTGTTTCCAACTTTCACATTCCAATCACCAATAATTATCAATGCATCTTGCTAGCTTGTTTGATCACTTTCTTCATCTTTGGTATTCATGGTTGGTTTTTAAATTTGAATAATAGTCACATTAATTTATTTTACTTGTGGGACTATAGATATTAATCTGTGAGTGACAGCATTGTACTTCAAGACAGATGTTGAGATACTCTTCCTGTTGATAAATGCAACACCATTCCTCTTCAACTTGTTGTTCCCAGTAATGACTGATATCACTCCACTTTATTGAGCATTATATTTCCATTTTTGACAATTTTCATTGATTCATACTTTGTATATTTCACATTCCAGTTACTAATGGAATGTTTCAGCTGGTACTTCTGATTTTGAGCAGTGACATATCAGCAAATGAAGGTCTCAAAATTTTTATTTCACTCTTCCACCTATGTCATTAAGGCTGACTGTATTTTGAGGAGGTGGCTCTTCCCCAGTTGTGTTTTGAGTGGTTTATCTTCTAGCACTATATCTGACAATGTCCATGAGGTTTTGGCTAATTTTTCAAAATAGATAGATCACCAGGCTAGTAAATTGATCCTTCTAGTCTGGAAGCACTGCTAAAATCTTTTCACCATATATGTTCCTCTTGGTATTTGAAGTATTGGTGGCATAGCTTCTAGTATCACACTAACACTCAAGAAGCCACCACAGTATGACAAACTGACAGACGAGGAGTGAATCTTCCAAATAATTTTGATGGAGATACTTTCAAAGTGTGCAGTAATTAAGTCTGTCCAGTTCTGAATTTCACAAAATTAAACTATTGCAAATCTCTAGAACTTTACATGAACTCTTCATGTAAATTAAACACTCTGTTTTCAAGTCACAGCTCTTTGCTTGGCCTGTCACTGTATCAACTCATTTAACCAGCTACATGTTTGGTTCATCATCTCTAAAACAAGGTTAAAATTTTCATCCTTTTGCATTGGGTTTTTGCTCTACTGTGAAGAAACACATTAATACCTACAAAGTGCCCTGGGATCTATGGATGAAAAGCACAAAGATGGCAGGAGTTATTCTATTTGAGAGAAAAAAAACAGATACACTTGAGTAAATTCATCTCACATGTGTGTTCTGCTTCAGTGAAGGTGAGCGGAGAGTTTTTACTGAAGTGGGCAGATGTTCTAAAGCATGTTCAGACCTGTAAGCAAAAATATTGAGAGTGTTGCTATTCTAAACAAATGGAGACTTACTGACCTGATCAATTTACTTTTTCATGTATTTATTCACAGTTGAATTCTGCTTGCAAAATGTGTGCCAGGCCTTTTTGTTGGCAGGTAGGAAAATAAAGATTGCTTAGGTTGTTTTTAAAATGAATCATGAAGATAATTGAGTTACAATTATTATTTAGAAATATATTTTCCAGAATACATTTATATAAGCCTTTATTTTGCCTCCTGAGAGAAAATACAAACCATTATGTAACACTGAAAAAGATACATGAGGATTACCTTTTAACTTGGCACTTACGTAGTTCTTTTTGGCACTTACGTAGTTCTTTATTTACATTGCTTTTTACGTGGATAAAGATCTTGGCAGGTATCTTCTTTCCAGGACCACAAAGATCATCTGTTCTGCCAGTTCTTTTTTAATTTTTTAACTTACTTAAAAGTGTATATTCAAGGATGTGGTAGCATAGTGCCTAAGGCACTTGACTGCTAACCAGAAGGCTGGTGGTTCAAACCCACCAGCCACTCCTCGGAAGGAAGGTTGGGGAATCTACTTCTGTAGTGATACCGCCTCAGAAACCCAAGGAGGGGTCACTATGAGTTGGATCCAACTCCACAGCACATAACAACAACTGTCAATCTCTGTATTTACCTATTTTCTTCTAGAACTGTTCAGTCTTTTACCCCTTTTCTTGGTTAAAATCCATTTTAGATAGCATTAATAGCTAAGGGTAAAATTCAAATCACATTTAAACAACAACAAGAAAAATACAGCAAATCAAGTTTTAATTTATAGTTCCCTTCAGTAGTAACATATGACCTGAGACTTGCAGCAATTACAAATGTTTCAATTAAGCCTTATAAATTGTTCCAGGCAAGAAAGACCCATTCTTATTTATAGTGAAGTAATATTGTCTATAAAACTTAAAACTGACTACAGATAAATTCTTAGACTCAAAATCTAAATGTGCCAAGATTGGGAATATTCCCACCATGCTTCCTTTTCTGTCTTTAGAAAAGACAAAAACTACTAGCCTTATACACTGTGCAGATAAAAATTATTCAAGCATTCATCTTTCAACAAGAATACAAATCAGATACTTTAATGACTTCTCATTGACAGTAAAATCAAGACATTTTGCTGCCTCAAATCCAACAAACAGTGACCTTTCATTATATACCAGTCACTGTGCTATATGCTTTACCTTTCCTGACTAAAAAAGTATAATCCCAAAAACTCTACAGGGTAGACTCTGATAGTTTGGCCAAGTCGCAAATGTGTTACACTGAAGTTTTGGGAGATTGACTAACTTTGCTAGAGTGTCAAAACTAGTGAGTGACGAAGCAAGATATCAACTCAGACCTGCCTGATTTAAGAATGCTTCCCTAACCACTATACTGGGTTGCCTCCCATCCAGGCACCTCTGGAAATCAGACACTGTTCTTTGTCCTCCACTGTTAGGTGCTGTGCTCTCACCTACCGTAACGTGTTTATCCTAACCTGTACTGATGAGCAATTGATTATTGTACCAACAATTTGTGAATTAGGCATCTGCATTTGGATATGACTTCTAAACTGGTTTAGGAATCTTAAGTTAGTAAGATTATGAGATTTTCTTTTCAACGTATTGATATTTTTTAAGCATCAAAGGAAAGAATAAGAAAATGCTGTATGGTTTTTGGCTTTGTGAATAGCATATACCAAACTGTTTTTATATTTCTTTTTTTCCTTCCTCAATTTGATAGTAAACGCAGCCTAATCATCCTATTAAATAAGTCACTGCTGAAAGGATTTCTGAATAGACACTTGGCTCAAAATACAAAAAAGCTAGAAGTTTTATCTGTGTGTCAAGATATCTGAAATGTACCAATCTGGGATATATGCCCTATATATTTTCTGTATCTTATCTTGGAACAAAAATAATGAAATTCCTGAGAGAATTCACTAATTTCTTATTTGTACTTTAAGAATGTTTAAGAAGCAGAAATAGAAATTAAAAATTAATTAGAAAAGAAAAACCTTCTGTGCAATGATGTGTGGATGTAGCCCTAGCAAATACCAGGAGGTCTTTATATCAGGATGTTTTTCAAACTAAACATGTGATATCACTTAGTCTATACTTTCTCTTTCACAAAGGTAGTCTATTCTACTCACAGCAACCCTTGGTTTCCAAGGCAGTATCTCTACAGAAGTAGATCACCCAATCTTCTTTCTGAGGAGTGCCTGGTGGATTTGAACTTCCAGCCTTAGACACTATGCCAGAAGAGCTCCCATATAATGACTAGTAAGATATGAAGGTGATTAGAAAACAAATAGAATTTGAATAGAATTATTCCTCATGTCAATTTCTCTAACTTACTACCATCTTTAAACATTATCATCTTAGCATTTAATTCACAAATTAGTCAGATCCTGATCAGGCAATGACAAATTATAACTTCTATTGACCAATTTACAAGTGTTCTCTTTGTCATCATATATTCAAAAACTGAACAATTTCCAGATGCCATCTTAGATCAGGTATGAATCAGGTTCTCTTATGTAATTTAACTACAAATAATATATAATGTTACTTATAATTAAAAAAGTGGGTTCTACAGTGATGTGGACAGCCTTTGATTTAGTTCCTCAGGGCATTCTAGTCTAGTCTTATATCACTTAAGGTGATTTTTAAATACTCCAAAATACGTTTAACTGTGTATAGTGCTCCAGATCTATCCTTATGTACAATGCTGTCAGTGATAGGATAATAACTTTACACCTACAAGGAAGACCAGTTAATACTACAATTAGTCAACTTTATACATCAAATACTAAAGCAAAGGCAAACATGAAGAATTTGAAGATTTTTTACTTCTACAGTCTGAAATTGATCAAACATGCAATCAAGATGTATTGATTATTACTGGTGATTGGAATGTGAAAGTTGGAAACAAAGAAGAATCACCATTAGTTGGAAAATATGGCCTTAGTAATAGAAATGATGACATAGAATGCATAATAGAATTTTGCCAGACCAACAATTTATTCACAGCAAATACCTTTCTTTCCAAAAACATAAACAGTGGGTATACACAAGGACTTCACCAGGTGAATACAATACATGGGGAATCAAATCAACTACATCTGTGAAAGAAGCAATGGAGAAGCTCAGTATCATCACCCAAAACAAGGGTAGGAGCTGACTGTGGGAACAGACGATCAACTGCTCATATATGCAAGTTCAAGCTGAAGACAATTAAAGTAAGTCCACTAGAGCCAAAATATAGAGACCACCTGAAAAGTAGATTTGACACACTGAACACCAATGACCAAGAAGCAGGGGAATTATGGGATGACATCAAGAGTGCCATCCATGAAGAAAGCAGAAGGTCATTAATAGGACAGGGAAGGAAGAAAAGACCGAAATGAATGTCTGAAGAGACTGTGAAACTTGCTTTTGAACATAGAGTAGGTAAAACAAATAAGAAAAAGAGTTGAACAGAAGATTTCAGAGAGCAGCTCAAGAAGACAAAGTCAATTATTATAATGAAATGTGAAAAGACCTGGAGTTAGAAAACCAAAAGGAAAGAATATTCTCAACATTTCTCAAACTGAAAGAACTGAAGAAAAATATTGATCCTCGAGTTGCAATATCATAAGATTCTATGGGAAAAATATTGAATGATGCAGGAAACATCAAAAGAAGATGGAAGGTGTACTGTACCAAAAAGAATTGGTCAATGTTCATCCATTTCAAGAGGTGGCATATAATCAAGAACCAATGGTACTGATGGAAGAAGTCCAAGCTGCACTGAAGGAATTGGCAAAAAACAAGGCTCTAGGAATTGACGGGATACCCATTGAAATGTTTCACAAATGGATGCCCCACTGGAGGCACTCACTCAGTTATACCAAGAGATTTTGAAGACAGCTACCTGGCCAACTGACTGGAAGAGATCCATATTTGTACCCATTCCAAAGAAAGGTGATCCCACAGAATGTGGAAATTATCCAACAATATAATTAGTGTTACACACAAGTAAAATTTTGCTGAAGATAATAATAATAAAAAAAAAAAAGGTTGCAGCAGTATATTGACAGGAAACTTCCAGAAATGCAAGATGGATTCAGAAGAGGGCATGGAACAAAGGATAGCATAGCTGATGTCAGATGGATCTTAGCTGAAAGCAAAGAATACAAGAAAGATGTTTACTTGTGTTTTAGATTGTGTGGGTCATAAAAAATTATAGATAATGTTGTGAAGAATGGGAATTCCAGAACACTTAAATACACCAGGAGGCTGTCATTCAAACAGAACAAGAGGATACCGCATGGTTTTAAATCAGGAAGCATGTGCATCAGGGTTGTATCCTTTCACCATACTTACTCAATCTGTATGCTGAGCAAATAATACCAGAAGCTGGATTGTATGAAGAGTGTGGCATCAGGATTGGAGGAAGGCTCATTAATAACCTGCGATATGCAGATGACACAATTTTGGTTGCTTAAAGTGAAGATGACTTGAAGCACTTGCTAATGAAGATCAAAGACTATATAGTCTGCAGTATGGATTACACTTCAACACAAAGAAAATGAAAATTCTCACAACTGAACCAAGAAGAAGCATCATGATAAATGGAGAACATATTGCAGTTGTCAGGGATTTCATTTTTTTACTTGGATTCACAATCAACACCTATGTAAGATGTAAGCAGCAGTCAAGACATCATATTGCACTGGGGAAATCATCTTTGAGAGTTTTTTGAATGAGAAATCATTAGACTCAGTACATTAATAAAAGCTTTTAAAACCTTGCATAAGGGCCTTTCTCAATGGTATTACCAATTTAGATTCCTTCCTGAACACCACCTTTTTTTAGGAACACAGCAGCCCAAATTAACATGCGTTTTTTGGAGACAGCAAGAATAAAGAGAAAATGTACAGGTGTTCAAATATGTTAATTACATCCTCAGGGACCAATTTAGGGGTCCTATTTACAGCATAAACACACTATCAAACAAAACCACAAGAAGATTAAATAGATGACCAGGACTTCCTAAAATTTAGACACTTATGCACATCATTATTGACTATGCAATATGCAAAGACATTCAATGTGTGGATCATAGCAAATTATGGATAATTTTAAGAAGAATGGGGATTCCAGAACACTTAATTGTACTCATGAGGAACATGTACATTGACCAGGAGGCTGTTATTAGAACAAGGGGATATGGCATGGTTTAAAATCAGGACGGTAGTGTGTCAGGGTTATATCCTTCCCACCACATTTATTCAATTTGTATGCTGAGAAAATAATCTGAGAAGCTGAACTATATGAAGAAGAGTGTGGCATCAGGATTGGACAAAGATTCATTAACAACCTGCGATACGTTGATGACACAACTTTGCTTGCTGAATGTGAGGATGACTTGGAACACTTACTGATGAAGACTGAAGAATACAGTCTGCAGTATAGATTACATCTCAATTAAAGAAAACAAAAATCCTCACAACTGGACCAATAAGCAGCATCACAATAGATGATGGAGAAAAGATTGAAGTTGTTAAAGACTTCATATTACTCAGTTCTACAACCAATGCCAACGGAAGCAGCAGTTAATACATCAAAAGACATATTGCGTTGAGTGCATCTGCTGCAAAAGACTTCTTTCAAGTGCTGAAGAGCAAAGATGTTTTGAAAACTAGGAAGCACCTAACCCAAGCCATGGTATTTTCAATCACCTCATATGCATGTGAGAGCTGGACAATGAGTAAGGAAGATCAAAGAAGAGTTGATACTTTTGAGTTGTGGTATTGGCAAAGAATGCTGAAAGTACTGTGGACTGCTAAAAGGACTAACAAACCTGTCCTGGAAGAAGTGCAGCCAGAATGCTTCTTGGAAGCAAGAATGGCCAGACTTCGTCTCACCTACTTTGGTCATCTTGTCAGAAAGGACCATTCTCTGAAAAAGGATGTCATGCTTGGTAAGTGGAGATTCAGCAAAAAAGGGAAAGGCCCTCACTGACATGGATATAAATACAGTGGCTGCAGAAATGGGCTCAGGTATAGTAGGGATAACGAGGGTGGCACAGGACTGGGCGGTATTTTGCTCTGCTGTACGTAAGATCACTATGAGTAGGAGACAAATCAATGGCACATTGCAACAACAACAACATGTGCATCAGAAGATTTCACCAAAAGAGTAAAAACCTAACCCACAGACTAGGGAAAAAAAATGTCAAGGACAAGGGACTAATCCCTAAAATTTATAGAAACTTCAACAACATAACAACAAAAAGACAAATAATTGAACTGAAAAATGGGTAGAGGACATGAACATACACTTCACCAAAGAAGACATTCAGGCAGCTAAGAAACACATTACAAAATGCTTGCAAACATTAGCCATTAGAGTAATGTGTATCAAAACATCAAGATATCATCTCTCAAATAGCAAAGTTAAAAATAATAATAATAATACAGTAAATGCTGGTGAGGGTGTGGAGAGACTGGAACCCTCATGCACTATTCTCATGCACTATTGCTGGGAATGTAAAATGATGCAACCCCTGTGGAAATGAGTATGATATTTCCTTAAAATAGAAGTAACATATGGTCCTGCAATCCCACTGTAGATATATATCCTAGAGAAATGAGCCTTTACAGAAACAGATATATGCACACCCATGTTCATCACAGCCTTATTCATAATAGCAAAAAGATAAAAACAACCTAAATGTCCTCAACAGAGGAATGGATCAAACAACTAAGGTACATACCCACAATGGAATACTATGCAACATTAAAGAACAATGAATCTGCAAAATGTCTCATAGCATGAATGAATTTAGAGGATACTATACTAAATGAAATTAGTCAATCACAAAAGGACAAATACTGTATGAGACTACTACTATAAAAAGTCAATAAAGGGGTTTCTTAAAGTCTTTGATGGTTACCAAGGGTAGGTGGTAACAAACAAAAAAACAAACTCATTGCCCTCGAGTCGGATCCGACTCATAGTGACCCCTCCTTGGGTCTCTGAGACAGTATCGCTAGGGATGTAGATTGCCCCATCTTCCTTCCCAGGAACGGCTGATGGGTTTGAACCGCCAGCCTTCTGGTTAGCAAACACCTTAGGCATTATGTCACCAGAGCTCCTGGGGGGTAGGTGGTAGAGGGAGGAAAAACCACTAACTAGAGGGTGATGTTATTTTTATGTGCCGTCCAGTTGGACCCAACTCATAGTGACCCCTGCTTGGGTTTCCGAAGTAGTATCACTAGGGAAGTAGATTGCCCAACCTTCCTACCGAGGAGTGGCTGGTGGGTTTGAACCATCAGCCTTCTGGTTAGCAGTCAAGTGCCTTAGGCACTATGCTACTAGAGCTCCTAACCAGAGGGTAGACACATATTAACTTGGTGAAGGAAATACATTTCTTAAAAGTTGAATCTTCTACCTAGTATGCTGAAAGTCACAAGAATAAACTAGATATCCTACAAAAGTAACATTTTGTCAATCATCTCAGAAAGATGAGGTTGTGATACAATAAAATGAAATAAAATCTAAGGGGTCACAAGTTATCCCAAGGAGAAATGGAACAATCCATTAGTTCATCTCACAGGATGAATCCTATGTTGGATTACCATCTTATGGTAATTGCAATATATATTTTGTTGTTAAAATCTCATTATAGGTTTTTTTTTTTCCTCCCCTTGAATTTTTATCAGTTTTCCTTTGTGTATTTTGAAGCTCTGTTATTAGGTGGATAAATATTTAAGATTGTTATTTTGTCTTGTATGACCCCATTATCATTAAGAAATAAACTTCCTTATTCCTAGTAATATAATTTTGTTTTAAAAACAGCTTCTTATTATACCAATATAGCTCCTCCAGCTTTCTTTTGCCTAGTGGTTAGCATGGCATGTCTTTTCACATTCTTTTCTTTTAACCCATTGGTTTTGTAGGCAACATAGAATATGTCTTGCTTCTTTTATTTAATCAAAATTTATACTGTCTGCCTTTTGATTTGTATATTTATACCATTTACATATCATTATTCAGTATTCATATGCTCTCCTTACCTGTTGCTGCAGTCAGTTCACACTCATAGTGACACTATAGAGATTGATGGAGTACAATTGCCCTATAGGGTTTCCAAGGCTGTAATCTTTAAAGAAGCAGAATGCCACATTTTTCTTCTGAAGAGCAGCTGGTGGGTCCAAGCCCCTGACCTTTTGGTTAGAAGCCAAGTGCTGGACCACTGCAGCAGTACTTGAGAGTAGAAAAACATCATCTCCAGAAAAGTCATCCTTCTTTGACACAGTTTAACTGCATTTTGCATGTATTGTTGTGTAAGGCAATTTCTAAGACGTCTTTGCCATAAAATAAGCCTTAAGGCCAAGGACTTATTGTGCATATGATAGTTGTGGAAGTGTGAGTAGGAGGATAAGAATGGGCATTTTATAAGCCATTGTTCCTATCTTCTGGCAAATGCTGTCCTGTAAGTGGACTGCCTGTTTATCAGCTCTAAAAATAAGACCAGTTGCTATCGAGTTGATTGACTCATGGTGACCCCAGGTGTATCAGAGTAGAACTGTGCTCCAGTCAGTTTTTAATGACTGATTTTCAGAAGGAGATCATCAGTTCTTACTTCTGAGGTGCCTCTGGGGGGACTTGAACCTGCAAACTTTTGGTTAGCAACTGAGTGCATCAACCACTGGCACCAGTCAGGGACATCCCCATCAACTAAAAAAAAAAAAAAAAAAAAAAATCAAACCCCCTGCCACTGAGTCAATTCCAACTCATAGTGACCCAATAGGACAGAACAGAACTTCCTCATAGGGTTTCCACGGCTGTAAATCCTTATCTGAGTGCTTTAGCCACTGCACTGTGCCACTGTACGGGGCCTACTAATCTTTTTTTTTTTTTTTTTTAAAGAATCTGAAATATTTGTTAAAAATTAAGTTCAAGTTGACTCTATCATTCTCCCTATGGCTGTTACTAGTTCTGTAAAAAAACTCTTGTTCTTTATGCTCAGGATATTTTTCCTACATAACAGTGGTCTCTATCATCTTCAGTACTTAGCTGAGATATAGTTACCTGACAATCATCTCCCATGAGCATGTTCTGTTTCAAGAAAGAAGCAAAAGATCATTAAAGGTTTTGGCCCTTGCTCTACCAGAGGGAAATAGCTGGCTACAGCATTCTTACCTCACTTGACAGCTGGGGTTTTAGCTATACTTGGGAAACATCTTTATACTTGATTTAGAGAAAGAAAACAAATGGGAACTGATTCAGATTTAAGACAATTTTAAATCAGTTTGTATGGGTTAAGAGAGGCTAATCTTCAAATGAACTCTCAATTTAGATTAAGTCTCAAAATCCAAGATGTTCATTTGATTGTGGCTTTTTGTCAATTTGTTCAATATCATTAGTTGTGCTTCATGGCAGAATCTGATGGAGAAATCCAAACAGGTAATGAGCAGCATCCAATTTGCATGTAAGTCAATTATTTTAGAGAAAATATTAATTAAAAGAACTGGTAAGTTAATTTAAATCAAGCAAGACCAAGCCTCAAAATTGTGCCTAAATCCCTACCCTACTTTTATATTTCTGAACACAATATTGAAATCTGCAATTAATATTTATGCCAGGATAATGAATTATGATTCACCTGCAGAATTTTGAACTAAATCATTCACAACTACAGATGGATTTTATTTAAACAAGCTCATGTAAACCAGTATATTTCATGAATATGATTAAGTATATTTTACAGATGAGAGGGCTGGAGCTAGTGAGTACACAAAAATGCATAAAGAGTGATATCCTAGGCATTAGTGTGCTGAAATGGAATGGTTTTGGCCATTTTCAATCAATCATTTGGTCTACTATAGCAGGATTGACACATTGAAAAGCAATGATGTTGAATTCATCCTCAAGAAGAATGCTCCAAGATCTATGCTGAAGTACAATGCTGACAGTGAAAGGATAATATCCATAAGCCTGTAAGGAAGACCAGTTAATACTACCATTATTCAAGTTTATGTACCAACTACCAAAGATGAAGAATTTGAAGATTTTTACCAACTTCTGCAGTCTGAAATTGACCAACAACATAAATGGTGGCTACACCTGTGGGCATCAGCAGATAGAATACATCAGGAACCAGATTGACTACATCCACAGAAAGAAGCAATGGAGAAACGGATTATCTTCAGCCTAAAACAAGGCCAGGAGCTGACTGTGGAACAGACCATCAACTGCTTATATGCAACTTCAAGTTGAAGCTGAAGACAATTAAAAGAAGTCCACAAGATCCAAAATATTACCTTGATTATATCCCACCTGAATTTAGAGACCACCTGAAGAACAGATTTGACATATTGAACACCAATGACCAAAAATCAGAGGAATTGTGAGATGACATCAAGAACATCATCCATGAAGAAAGCAAAAGGTCATTAATAGGACAGGAAAGGAAGAAAAGACCAAAATAGATGTCAGAAGAGACTCTGAAACTTGCCCGTGAACAGAGAGTAGCTAAAGCAAATGAAAGAAATAACAAGATAAAAGAGCTGAACAGATTTCAAAGAGTAGCTCAAGAAGATAGAGTTAAAACGAAATGGGAAAAGACCTAGACTTAGAAAACCAAAGAGAAAAACATGCTCAGCATTTTTCAAGCTGAAAGAAATGGAGAAAAAATTCAAGCCTTCCATTGCAATTCTGAAATATTCTATGGGCAAAATATTGCAGGAAACATCCAAAGAAGATGGAAGGAATAAATACAGTCACTGAACACACACACACACACACAAATTGGTCGATGTTTAACTATTTGGCATATGAAGAAGAACCAATGATACTGAAGGAAGAAGTTGAAACTTCACTGAAGGAACTGGCACCAAAAAAAAAAAAACACCAAAAGGACATGGAAGAAATATACACAGACATTGTACCAAAAAGAAATAGTTATTGTTCAACCATTTCAGGAGCCAGCATATGATCAAGAATACATGATATTGAAGGAAAATTCTAAGCTGCACTCATGGCATTGGAGAAAAACAATGTCCTAGCAATTGATGGAATAACCACTAAGATATATCAACAAATGGATGAAGAACTGAAGGTACTCAATCATTATACAAAGATATTTGGAAGACAGATACCTGGACAACCAACAGGAAGAAATCCATATTTGTGCCCATTCCACAGAAAGGTGATTGAACAGAATGCAGAAATGATCAAACAGTATAATTATTACCATATACAAGTAAAATTTTGCTGAAGATAATTCAAAGAAAGTTCCAGCAATACATTAACAGGAACAGCTAGAAATTCCAACTGGAATCATAAGAGGGAATGGAATAAGGGTTATCATTCCTGATGTCAGATGCATCATGATTGAAAAAAATGAATACCACAAAAATGTTTACCTGTGTTTTATTGACTGTGTAAAAACATTTGACTGTGTGGATCATGACAAATTATGGATAACATTGTGAAGAATGAGAATTCCGAACACTTAACTGTGCTCATTAGGAACCTGTATATAGACCACGAGGCTTGCTGAAATTGAAGAAGTTACTGATGAAGATCAAAGGCTATAGCCTTCAGTATGGATTATATCTCAGTATGGATTATACCTCAACATAAAGAAAACAAAAATCCTCACAACTGGACCAATAAGCAACATTATGATAAATGTATAAAAGATTGAACTTGTTAAAGATTTCAGTTTACTTGGATACACAATCAATGCCCAAGGAAGCAGCAGTCAAGAAATCAAAACAATGTATTGCATTGGAGAAATATGCTGCAAAAGACATCTTTGAAGTGTTAAAGATTAATGATGTCCTTTTGAAGACTAAGGTATGCCTGACTCACCATGGTATTTTCAAATGCCTCATATGCATGTAGGAGCTGTTTAATGATTAAGGAAGATCACAGAAGAAATGATCCATTTGAATTGTGGTATTGGTGAAGAATATTTAATGTACCATGGTCAGCTAGAAGAAGGAACAAATCTGTCTTGCAAGAAGTACAGCTAGAAATCTCCTTAGAGGCAAGATTGGCCAGACTTTAGCTGTCATACTTTGATTATGTTTTCAGAAGGAACCAATCCCTTGAGAAGGATATCTTGCTAGGTATATTATTGGTAAACTAGAGGAGCTCTGGTAGCCTAGTGCCTAAGGCACTTGACTGCTAACCAGAAGGCTGGCGGTTCAAACCCACCAGCCACTCCTCAGAAGGAAGAT
>NW_006921650.1:10603745-10638974 GCF_000298275.1 Orycteropus afer afer | reverse complement strand
CTCTAGGAAATAGATGGTATACCCATCAAGATGTTTCAACAAATGAATGGAGCACTGGAGGCACTTACTTATCTATGCTAAGTAATTGAGAAGACATCTATGACCAACTGACTGCAAGAGATCCATATTTGTGCCCATTTCAAAGAAAGATGATCCAACACGATGTGGAAATTAGAGAACAATGTATCTATATCCCACACAAGTAAAATGTTGCTGAAGATAATTCAAAAATGGTTGCAGCAGTATATTGACAGACAAGTGCCAGAAATTCAAGCCAAATTCAGAAAAGGGAATGGAATAAGGGATATCATTGCTGATGTCAGATGGATCTTGGCTGAAAGCAAAGAATACCAGAAAGATATTTACTTGTGTTTTATTGACATGCAAAGACATTTGACTGTGTGGATCATAACAAATTATGGTAATATTACAAACAATGGGGATGCCAGAACACTTAATTGTGCTCATGAGGAACTGTACATAGACCAAGAGGCTGTCATCTGAATAGAACAAAGGGATAGAGCATGGTTTAAAACCACAAAGGTGTGCATCTGGGTTGGATCCTTTCACCATACTTATTCAATCTGTATGCTGAGCAAATAATCTGGGAAGCTGGACTGTATAAAGAAGAACAGAACATTAGGATTGAAGGAAGACTCATTAACAACCTGAGATATGCAGATGACACAACCTTGCTTGCTGAAAGTGGAGAAGACTTGAAGCACTTACTGATAAAGATCAAAGACTTCAGTCTTCAGTATGGATTACACTTTAACATAAAGAAAATAAAAATCCTCACATCTGGACCAATAAGAAGCATCATAATAAATGGAGAAAAGATTGAAGTTGTCAGGGATTTCAATTTACTTTGATCCACAATCAACATCTATGGAAGCAGTAGTCAGGAAATCAGATGTATCACATTGGGCAAATCTGCAGCAAAACACCTCTTTAAAATGTTGAAGAGCAAAGATGTCACTTTGAAGATAAGGTGTGCTTAAGTCAAGACATGCTATTTTAAATTGTCTAATATAACTACAAAAGCTGGACGACGAACAAGGAAGAATAAAGAGTTGATGCCTTTGAATTGTGGTGTTGGCAATGAATACTGAAAATACCATGGACTGCCAGAAGAATGAACAAGTCTGTCCTGGAGGAAGTGCAGCTGGAATGCTCCTTGGAAGCGAGAATGGCCAGACCTTGTTGCACCTACTTTGGTCATGTTTTCAGAAAGCACCATTCCCTAGAGAAGGATATCATGCTTGGTAAAGTGGAGCCTCAGCAAAAACGGAAAAGACCCTCAACAACATGGATTGACCTAGTGGATGCAACAAGGTCCTCATTGTGAGGATGGCACACGACCAGGCAGTGTTTCATTCTGTTGTACATAGGATCACTACGACTCAGAGCTGAGTCAATGGCACCTAACACAACCACTGCCACAATCTCCTCTACCGTCATATCCATTCATGTATGGTACACGTTTCCCACTTGAGTTTCCACAGGCACACAGATGATTAAAGATGTGTAATCAAGGTGGTTCAAACAAGGACTAAGGCCCAGTATTGTGCCATATTTCTGCAGTGACTGTGACAAGCTTTAATAAACAACCCAGTTGATGACTACATTGGTCTACTACATTTGCACCGGAGCGGAGAATGGCATGGATAGAGAAGATGCTTTTATTCTTCCTATCCAGAATGCCTGGGAGCTCTGGTGGTGTAGCGCCTAAGGCATTTGACTGCTAACCAGGAGGTAGTGATATGCCTCGGAAACCCAAGAAAGGGTCGCTATGAGTCGAATTCCGTTCAACAGCAGTGAGTTTGGTGGGTTTTTGTTTGTTTTAATCCAGAATGCCACTTCTGCACACAGGCCAAAGTTTATAAGGTCTCTTACATCAAGAAAAGAATATAAAAGAATATTTTAGTTATTTATAGTTTGTTTTCTGTTTTTCTTCTTTCCCACAGAGATTGAAAGAATTAAAGCAACGAGAATTTGCTCGAAATGTAGCTTCTAAGTCATGGAAAGATGAGAAGAAACAAGAAAAAGCACTTAAACGTCTCCATCAACTGGCTGAGTTAAGGCAGCAGACTGAATGGTAAGCATATGAGGTGTAAGTGATAGTTCAAAACTCTTTTCAACCTCTGAGGAAATTTCAGTGATAAATTGACTCTATTCACTGTCACAAATTATTATTAATCAAAAGATATATCTGAAAGAGAGTGCCTCCCAATAGTTAAAGGTACATCAATTAACTACTTTTAATATCTGATTTTTTTTTCTTTCCCAATAATGTTAACTTAATGTGTTCTTTAATGAAATGATGTAAGAATGATTCTAATAGACTAACATTTATCCTATTCAGTTGCTTTAAATAGATAAAAGTTCCTTAGTAAATTGTTTTACAATAATAATTTTGCAAACTGATATAACAATGTATGTTTTTGGGGTAAAATAAGTCTTCTATACATTCCTTGGTGCACATTTGAACCTAAAATAAATGATATTATTGTCTGGATGAAAAACAAGATACAATTAATGCAGTTAAATTCACCACACAGTGCTGTTTAAATTGATAATTATAACAAGCGTTACACTAATACAATCTTGTAGCTGAAAAATAGCAGTTTCACATAAGGTTGGGACTCCTCAGCATTTCAAAGTGAGGAGAGATTGTTACCTGAAATTCAATTAAGTTAAGAGATTGTGAATTGTGTTCATATGAACCATAATGTGGAACACTAATGTAGCTAATTAATGTAGTTGACAACAGCCTGGTGAATTATGAAATTTATAACTCTATGCCAGAATTTAACCCCCTGTTGTTAAAATGAAAAACAATAAACTTAGGAATGAATGGTTCAATTATATTGCCATAAAATATTAGGCCTCAAATTTGATTCCAAGGAAATAATTTTTTAGGAGCAATTATGAGAAAAAATACAGTGGGTATTCACCTTGCATATATTCATGCATTTACAGTTCTACCTTAAAATAATTTAATTAACTTATAAATATGCAAAAGATAATTAAACTGTATTCCTTGTTTACTTTTAAAATAAGAAAATAAAGGTACAAAAGTAAATGTTCTGAACTTTTCATCAGTCAACACAATGAGGAACTTACAATGCTATTTGAATGTATTTTCAATAAAATGTTAAAAAAGGTCTTGTAAAGTCCTATTATTATTAGGATAACATTTGGGAATATAGTGAAGATGTCAATTCTAGGCTGATTAATTATAAGGTGCAATAAGTCAGATCTAAAAACAAAAAAATGAGGTAAGACCAACTATAAAGACATACCCCTCGATAGGTCCTTTGGTCCTTTAAGGCTACGCAACAGCAAATCTGAGTAACCTTAAACATAATTCTACTCATCCAATCCACATTTTTCTTTGGGAGAAATAGACAAAGCATCAAAAGAATCTTGGTGATTGTGATGATGAGTTTATAAAAAAAATTCTAAGTTAGCCTCCAAACTGAAGAGATTCACCCTGTTAACTTCTGTCTGGCTGACTGATAACCCAACCCACTTCTGGGTTCCAGGCTTCGTGTCCTTTATAGAAGAGGCATGTGCTCTACATCCCAGTCCACACACATGAGAAGAAAAAGAAAGACAAGTTTTCAGCTTTCCACTTTCCAGATACAGAATTTGGAACTAGGAAAATTATTTCACTCTCCTCTATTCTCTACCACCCACCCCCAGCCAGTTGCTCTCTCCACTTAATAAGCTTCATGTTCTAAGGGAAATCACTTAATAGAATTATAATTGGCTGCCAAAATAAAAATCTTTCACAAGTAAAAAAATACTCATCTGTATACCTACCCCTCTCTTATCAACTATCTCGTTATCCAACATTCATAATTATGATAATAGTAGAAAATCTATTTGACCATTTTGGACATTAAGGACATGTATCTGGCAGTAATGAATGTCAAGGTCCTTGATCAGCAGACCCCATATGCACATAGAAAGGAAACCTATTGCATAGTATATTACCACCCAGGAAGGAAGAGGGGGCATGATCTCCCTGAGCTACTGGGGTTCCTCATGGAGGGAGAGGCTGAGGCTGGGACAGAAGCAGCCATTGTCCTCAAAGTAGTCCACCATCAGGGCCTGGGAGGAAGCAGGACCCCAGGAGCTGAACCCAGGTTCCAGCCTGGAGGGGAGACAGGACCAGGCCTGGTCAGAAGGATACTTGATATGGAGTACTCACATGCCTGGGGTCTTTGGGACCCTACATCATCTGACTGGCACCAGTGTGGCCCTGATATTTCCTCAATGTCTCTCTTGAATGAGCACAAGTAAGGATAGGACAGGCTACTTGAGTGGAGGTGGCCTTAGTGAGTGAATGACCAGCGACAGCTACAGGTTATGGTCAAGGGCAAAGGTTGGGCCTTTTCATCACAGCTCAGAGGAAGCTCTAGATTGCCAATTCTCAAGGGAACATGGGAGTGGAAGCCCCACCCCGAAAGAGCTAGGGAATGCTCAAGTGAGGGTTCAGCAGAGGGACTCATTTAGCAGTGTGCAACCCTCCTGCAGCATCGAGGCCCTCCCATATGTGGATAGAGAGCCCTGAACCCAACAAAGCCATGAGGGGCATTTTGAGGTCGTTGAGGGAATGAGCTAGAGACACTCATCCTGAAAGTACAGTGAGGGCAGGAGAGGTGGCATTGGTAGGTGACCTCAGCAGGGCCTGGAGGAACATTCACAGCACAGGGGAGGTGATGTGTTCATCCTCTATTTTTGCATAACACCAATTTTCACATAACAACCTGGTCTTTGGGACTGAACCTTATCAATAATTGAGGAGTGAGGGTATTTCTCCCATCCTGGACTTCTCTTTGTCCATTAATCTTGAAAGGACTCTGAATAATATGATCCACATAACAAAAAGATTTCTCTATGACCCTATGGAAAGGGAAGTGAATTTACTGGTAGTAAGAATTTACCTGATGTTCCTTCCGAGGAGTGGCTGGCAGTTCAAACCCACCAGCCACTCCTCGGAAGGAAGATGGGGCAATCTACTTCCATAGTGATACTGCCTCGGAAACCCAAGGAGGGGTTGCCATGAGTCAAAATCAACTGGAAGGCATATTACAACAACAACAAAGAATACCTGAATAAAACTGATGAAAAATAGGATGGCAGGTAACTGGTAATGGATCTTATAATAGTCAGTCGACATTGGCTAATCTACCCAAGTAATGGGCTGTTCAACCCAAACTAGCTCCTCAGCAAGATCATCCATTATATGGGAGAAATTCACTCTCTGTATGTAAATTTCTCCTATTATATACCAGTCTAGCTGGATAATAAATCCTGATAGAATTATCTAAATTTAAAAATTCTAAGACCATTGACTATAATTATTTAAGAGCTGGATAAGAGGGGTATTAGGAAATTACACCATTTGAAGGAATTGGTTGTTTTGCTATGTTTTGTTTTCTGTTTGGAATGTATACTTTTTGCACAGGAGAATACTAAATTGTGTAACTGATGATTTTCCCAAAATTAAAATATTTGGAAGACTATTAAACAATCCATTAGTGAAAATTAGTCACTTTCTTACTAGCCATTATAAACAAAATTATGTAAAAAAAATAAAATAAAAATATAAAAAAGCTAAAGAAAATTCTAATGCATAGAGTGATATATATAACAAATGAGGTGCTATCTACAAAAATTAAAGCCTTAATACTGACATAAGGCATAGAACTTATATTAAAAATTAGAATTTAAAATAACAAAGGTAGAAAATTGGGATTTTCTAAGATACTAAAAAAAATTAGATTTAAGACAAAGGAAATGAAAATGTATAAGGAAGGCAACAAGATAAAATGTTTAAATCATGAAAATGAGAGGTATAAAAGATTAATGGTAAGATATTAAACTTGTGAAAACACCATAATAATAAATATAGATTGGATTATAAAGTGAGAAAATAATTACAGACAAGATACCATCAGCCAAATATAATACAAAAACAACAAGGGTAAAAATGTTTAAAAATATTTAAAAGAATATAAAAGGAAGAAGCTTGAACAGTAGAAATATTAATGGTAAAATAAAACAGCAATACAGAAAAGAACATTTAAATTAACATAAATCAAAGCAAGAAAAGGCATAAAACTATATCAGGATAATATAATAATCACAAATATTATGAAGGAAAGTTTATCTATTTCATCTTGAAACACCCAAGAATAATGACCCCGAGTTCATGAATCTGTATAACTCCTGTCAAACTCCCATTAAATAGCCAATAGAATATAAAAATAGCAAAATATCTGCATTACAATGGAATCACTATGAGGGAATGACAATACCTATCAGATTTTGGAATAAGTTCTGAGTTTATTGCAGATGAAACCAGAATGATTAAGTTCCTAGAGAAGGTAACCTATTACAGAGTTATGGCTCCTACGTAATCCCAGGTCTGCCTACAAATACGGACTTTGCCTCTTCGGTACTGAGGCAAAGTTCAGTACTATAGTTGTTTGGGGACCTCAGTTTTCTATGCCCAGGCTGCAGAAGTTCTAAATGGCCAATGACATTTTAGTAAACTTTGATGCTTCCTATTTTTCTTTATTTCGGAAAGAAATATTCAGTAACCCATGCACTATTTTAGAGTGTTCTTCCCCATGCCTTATATTAAACATGCCTAAAAATCACTCTCTAAAGAACATTAAAATATCGTTTAATAAAAAAAGAGAGAGATTAATGTCATGAATGAGAATTAAAAGAAAGTTCTCATTATGAAACAGTTACTGTAAGGAACAGAACACAGTTTTAGAAAACTTTTATGTTTACTTTTCAGAAGATTCAAGGAAAGACTGTATCTCAAAAGCTGCAGCCATTAGTTCTTGAAAAGGGGACAATCTGAAATTATTCAAAATTTATCGCTATAAATTAAAATTCATATAGGTGTAGTAAACAGATTGGATATTGCCAAAAAAAATAAATCAGTAAAATAGAAATTAAATCAAGAACTTCTCCCTGAACTAGAGCAGAAGACTGCAGACACTGGAGTACTAAGGTAAGTTTAATAAATAAATTCCAGAAAAAACTAGGAAAGGGAAGAAGTGATAATCAACAACAACATAGAAGAAAATGCATCTGAGCTGAAGGAAGAGTTAAATTAAAAAAGTTAAGAGTACTTGTGAAAATTAACCAAAATAAATCAACTTGTATCCCTGTTCTGAAAAAATGTTACATGCACATGTGCATGTGTGTATAAATATATCCTTTATATAATACGTAAAAGAAAAAGAAAAAAAGACAAACACTGACATGGAATCAATTCAACTCATAGTGACCCCCATTGGGTTACCAAGATGGTAAATCTTTATGGACGTAGATTGTGTTATCTTTCTTCTGAGGAGCTGCTGTTAAGTTTGAACTGCCAACCTTCCGGTTAGCAGTCAAATGCCTTAGGCACTGTGCCACCAGAACTCTTTAATATATTGCATATAAAGGAAAAATTTACAAAATTATATGAGAAAACAAGTGGATTTATTTCTAAAAATGAATTAACAGTAAGCTAATGAAATGTATCTCTGCAATTGTAAATATATGAAGACAACAAAACAAAATGACTATAGAGTCCTATGCCAATCAACCAAATAGTCATAAGTGAAAGCAATAGAATTTCTCAGACCATGAGCACAAAAAACACCTCTCTCCATTAGTATTCAAGCTCCATGTGGAAAAGATATCATTAGTCCTTTTAGTATTGTAACCAGTTGTCATTGAGTCGATTCTGACTCATGGTGACCTCAAGTATTTTGGAGTATTTTGTACTCAAGCAATATATGACTGAATCATGACTAAAAAAAGATCAAAAAGAGAAAATGCAAACAATATACATCCAAGCATGGGGTGAAATTTAAAAAAAAAAAAAAAAGAAAGAAAGAAAAAGACAAGGAAAGACAGCTTATTACCCTAATGAAGCTTCTTTGTATTAGAGGTATCATAGATAGAACGTTAAAGGGCTACATATATATTTCTTCTCTTTAAAAATTAGTTTAATAAGTCATTTTTGTTAATCACTTAATAATTACTTTCACATTGCATATAATCAAGTCATAATATATAAATTCAAAGGGAAATTTTTTTTTTTAACTTTTTAGATTTGGGTGAAATTTCACAGAGCAGATTCCATAAAATTCAACAGTTCATAAACATTTTATTTAGTGACATTGATTATAATTCCTACAATGTAACAGCTCTCTTCTTACTTCCTCCCTGTTACCTTTTCCCTGTGCCCTTCATTCCTATGCATTCCTGCCTCCCTAGCTTTATCCTTGTACAAATAGTGCCTTCCTAATCTCCCATGGTTGGTCTAAGGAGTGCATCTTGCTGGTGTAATCGTTCAGTTCAAAGGCCTGTCTATTGCTTGGCTGAGAGTTAAGCCATGGGAGTGAATTCAATTCCAGGCTTGAAGGGTGACTAGGGCCCATAGTCTTGGGGGTTTCACCAATCTCTATCTAACCAGTAATCCCAGTCTTTTCTATTTTTGAATTTTCATGCAAATTTTTCTCCTACTCTGTCAAGGATCTCCTACTGTGATAGAGCAGTCAGCAGTGGTAGCCAGGGATCTTAGTTGTTTTGGTCTCAGGATTATATAGGCTGAGGTTCCCATGATCCAGAGGTCCCTTGGACTAATTGTATCCATGCATCTTTGATTTTCTTCATCCTTCTTTGCTCCAGACAAAGAGAGACCAATTGTTGCATCTTAGATGGCTGCTCACAAACTTTTAAGACCCCAGTCAGTACTCACTGAAGTAAGATGGTAGAACAGTGTTTTTGTGTGCTATATATGCCAACTAGGAGCTCTGGTAGCATAGTGCCTAAGGCACTTGACTGCTAACCAGAAGGCTGGCAGTTCAAACCCCCCAGCCACTCCTCGGAAGGAAGGTTGAGCAATCTACTTCCGTAGTGATATTGCCTTGGAAACCCAAAGAGGGGTCACTATGAGTCAGGTCTGACTAGACAGCACATAACAACAACAACATATGCCAACTGAGCTTGATGTCCCCTCTCAACCATGGTCCCAGGCCCACACGCATAGCGATACTCCCTCAAGGTGCTTGGATGTGGCCAAGAAGTTATCTTAACTTTGCCCCATTAGTGCTGTTATATATGTGGACATTTTTATAGCACATGGAAATTTGTATGTAATGTAATTAGCATATAGAAATACAGTCTGCTAAAACTATACACAGTCATGGGTGTATTACTACTGTTCACCTAACCTACCTGATCATCTTGTCTACCTAAGTATCTACCCAGAGATTAGTGTTTGTTATTACTGTTAATGCAGTATTGTGTATGTGATAGTATTTATCTTTGTTGACAGTACCTCTTATACACCTCTCCATGTCACACACTTTTGTTATATTGCCTTTCCTTTCACCCAAATCAATACATGTCTCTTAACTAGCTAGCAATCTTCCTTCCCCTCCCCTCCTATCCCTGATAACTAAAAAAGAAAATTTCCTTCCGTGTGTAAACCTTTCCTGACTTTTCATAATAACAGACTCATAAAATATTTGTCTTCTCTAAGGGCAATATAATTTTAATCTAAAGAGTTTTTTTTCTGTTATATGTGCTGGCATTTCCAGTTTTCTGCTTGAATGACTAATACAGCTCAATAGAATAAATAATCTTCCAAAAGCTGCTAAAAGATTAAGACACTTACATGCACAGGAAATAGAAACAAAATATTTTCGTAAGAAACAAAAAGATAAAAACATTGAAGCTATTGAAATTGCTTGTAAATGTGTGTTGTTTCATAATATATTTATTATAATTAAAGGCAAGTTAGTGACAGGTCCACAAAGAAATAACTGACCACCTTTTTTTCCAAAGGAAACAAACATGAGACAATTGTAAAACAAAGAACCAAAATGCTATA
The DNA here is from genome assembly GCF_000298275.1 of Orycteropus afer afer. Taxonomy (NCBI): domain Eukaryota; kingdom Metazoa; phylum Chordata; class Mammalia; order Tubulidentata; family Orycteropodidae; genus Orycteropus; species Orycteropus afer. Next base: position 10,629,052 of record NW_006921650.1, on the reverse strand, counting down.
ACTTTTACAAAAAGAAGGTAATTAAAGAATTATTTCTATACTTTGAAAGTACCTTTTAATTCCATTAATTTCATATTTGATGTGAAGGCACTGATGTGAAAACTCTTTGCAAAAATAGTGTTAAATTATATATTTCAAAAATGATAGCTCTGGAGGACACATATTGTGATGTAAATACAGTGCTGTGTTTCCTTTGCAGCACTAGCATAAGAAATTTACCTGCTTTGTTTGCTAATTTCAAAAGAATGCACTGATATGATTCATTTTAGAAATAGCCACTATGAAACATTATGACACACTGAGTTGTATAAGTACAATAAAATGGCTATATTACAGTAGATATACTAGCATAAGCCATCACAGAAACAATGTGAAATGTGCAAACATATATAAGATTTCAAACCTTACATCATAATCATTTAAATATTTGTTGTATTTGCAGTGTTTCTGGAAATGGACCAGCATACAAAGCTTCCAGGGTAACTATAGAAAAACAACTACAGCAAGGAATTTTTCCCATTAAGAATGGCAGAAAGACATCATTCATGAAGAGTGCTCTTCTCCTCAAAGGAAAAAGTCTCCCTAGGAGTATTTCTGATAAACAGCGGTCCACTATGCCAAACAGACACCCATTACCAACAGACAGACGTTACTTGTTTGGAAATCAGAGTCCACAAACATCTCCAGATCCCAGAAATGTCAGTCACAGGACAGGAGTATCGTTTTCTTTTTCCAAAAAAGTGCATCTAAAATTAGAATCTTCAGCATCGGTTTTCAGTGAGAATGCAGAAGAAACACATGATTGTAACAAGTCACCTTTTTATAAAACAAACCAAACTGCAGAGAAATGCAAGTGCTGCATGTTTACAAATGAGGATACACAGATTACTATGGAACAAGATATAAATATTTCACCAAGCCATCTGGAAAGTGGCTTACACAATACCTTCTCCATAAGCTCTAATATTCTGCAAGACAAAAATGACTCTATTGATGAAACACTAAAAGATTCAATTGGCATTCAAGCTTCATTCTCTAAATCTAACATTCATTTTTCAGATGTGGATTTTACACCTTCCAGCAGAGAAAAAGAAACTCAAAATACATTGAAGAATGCTTCAGAAAAACACATAAATCATCCATGCCAAGCAAATGCTTCCTCTAGCCCACCAAACATTTACAAGCACAGTGATACAAGGGTGTTTGAATGTCTGGATGAATTTCCTTCACCAGAGCCAAGAGAACAAAGGGATACAGTGCATCTAAATTCTAACCCCAGAATAGAGAACAGAAATAAATCTTTAGATGAAACGGCAAGAGTTAGCAAAAATGTGAAAAGGCTCATAAGAGAAACATGTCTTCATGATGTGAAGTCTAAATCATTGCCTTTTCTTCATGTGCAAAGCAAGGATGGCCACACCACTCTCCAATGGCCTACAGAACTTTTGCTGTTTACAAAAACACAACCCTGTATCTCCTATGGGTGTAACCCATTATATTTTGATTTTAAAATTTCTCGGAACACAAAGAACAGCCACGATCCAGAAGACTTAAAAACAGATTTGAGTAAGAAATTGTGTGGAAAGAAGACTAAAATAGAGAGCCAATCCTCAGGTTTAATCAAAGACCAACAAAAAGTGGTCCAAGAAGATAATCAGTCTCTAAAACCAAAGATGATTGAAATTAATCCAGATTGGGAAAATTTTCAGAGAAAATATAATTTGGACTACAATGATTCTGAACCAAACATGGATAAACATAACTTTAGTGCAAGTGATTTGGGTAGGAAAAATCCTAAAGTGCCTGCTTATCTTGAGATCTCTCCAAAGGATTGTGTAGGAAATCAGAATAACAGTGATAATGAATCTAAGGAACCTTCAAGGATTCATTGGCAAAGCTGCCAACGGGTAGTTCTAAATAATGCAAATGAGGGTCTATCTTTCACTCCCTACATGTCTAGGACTAAAAAGAAGAATAAACTGATTCCCTGTGATGCTCATTCAGAATTTGAAGATAGAAATCAATTTAAATGGGGTTCTAGTCCTTATGGAGTAGGGGGCCACAGCGAGCACAGGAAGGACTTCAGTACAATTTTCAATAGAGGTAATTTGCTCTATTTTTGTAAAAGAGAATGCAACCCAGTTGAAAGGCACAAACGGAAACGCAGAAAGCACAACTGCCTCTCCTTATCTGATGAGATAGTGAGCAGTGACTGGCTGCAGGCTGAAACACAGAGAGATAGAAACTGCCAATTGTGGGAATCATTTAAAAATGAAAAATACTCAAAACATAGAGATGGCCACTGCAGACAAAGACATAAGTTGAGCAAAAATCAACAAGAATTTTCAGGGCCAAAATTCAGGAGGGTCATCCATTGTGATTCAGGCTCACCAACTGAAAAACCACCTAATTGTCAGGTATTTCAGCACAGCAAATTGGGCTGTTACTCAGGAGAGAAAATTTATCACCTACATAAAAATGAAAGAAATCATGACTCTCTGGACAGCCCCCACATTTGTGATCTGGGAAAAGTAAAATCCATGCAGTGCAACTCTGGGAATATCAGCTGCCTTCTAAGAAACTGTTCCAGTGGCCCTTCAGAAAACTCTGAGTTGGATGTGACAGAAAGAGAGAGAACCCCTCTGACTGCCAAAAGCCTTTTAGAAAGAGTGCAAGCTAAGAAATGTCAGGAACGCACAACCAATTTTGAGTTCTCTTCAAACAGCTGTAAAAATGAATCAGAGGCTCATTCACAAATTCAATGCACAATTCAATTTGGCCCACCACTCTGTAACAGACCAGCTTTGCCTCTGCCTCAAAAAACACAGAACATAAGCAAAAGGAGACATCATAAAGGCACTGCAGTTCTAAGGACTACTGAGAAAGGCAAAGTAAAATGTTCACAGACAAGTAATTCTACTGTTTTCACAGACACTGATGGTGAAAACCGGCTATCTCGAGGTATAATTCAGGTAGTAGCAGAGTCTCAGTCACCAAACATAAAGAACGTAACAACAAAAGATCAATCACAACCTTTCATTAGTGAAGTCCAACCTTTAACTCAAAGCTGTGACCCAGTACCAAATGACTGCGCTGGTGCTCTACCGTCTAATAAAGATACTACTGTTACTAATTCAACAGAGACCAAAGAGGACCAAATAAATCTAGAATTACAGGATGTAAGCATGCATATGAATCATGTGGAGGGGAATATAAACTCTCACTATGACAGAACTATGCTGATGCATGACAATGTTGAAGATGGATTAGAAATGTGTCATAAATCTATTTCTCCCCCTTTAATTCAACAACCCATAACATTTTCTCCAGACGAAATAGATAAATATAAGCTCCTTCAGCTACAAGCCCAACAGCATATGCAGAAACAGCTCCTCTCCAAGCATCTTCGAGTTCTGCCTGCTGCAGGCCCAGCTGCCTTCTCTCCGGCCTCAGCTGTACAGACAGTTCCAGTTCACCAGCATGCTTCTATAACCACCATCCACCACACATTCCTGCAACATTTTGCTGTTTCTGCTTCCCTCAATTCCCACAGCAGCCACCTACCAATACCCCATCTGCATCCTCTTTCACAACCTCATTTCACTCCCATCACATTTTCACCTCTAACTCCAGCCGTCATCCCCGCACATCCCACTTTCTTAGCTGGTCATCCCCTGCATTTAGTCACAGCTGCCCCTTTCCATTCCTCCCATATAACACTTCAGCCTTTACCCCCTGCAGCATTTATCCCTGCATTGTTCAGCCCTCACTTGAATCCAGCCACAACGTCCATCATCCACTTGAATCCGTTAATCCAGCCAGTGTTCCAAGGTCAAGATCTTTGCCATCATTCTTTTTCCAGCCAGATGCAACAGTTAAATGGAGTGAAAGAGGCCTTAAATGTGTCAGCCCACTTGAATTAATAGGTGTTAAAGCCCTTATTGTGGATAAATAAAACCAATTTCACTACCTATAAAATGATATATTTAAAATAACCTATCTGATAATTATAAGATTTAAAATATTAGTACCAATTCAGTATGTGACAAATATAAAAATATGAACTGAATTGCCAATACTGAAAAAAGCATAAGAATTTATTTTACTTTCAAAAATAATAGGGCAAATTTAAAATTATCTTTTGGGTGAGTAGAGAGAAAAGTGTTAAAGAATGAATTCTCACATAATGTCATAAAATGAAAGCAGACAACATTCAGGCAGAGTATTAACATTATAAAGAAAAATCAAATGGTATATAATATACTATGTTTCAGGTGTTTGTTCAGTGAATGGGTGAATGAATGCACATTTGGTTTTATTTGTCAGATAACAATAAAAGTTCAGAGTAATGAATTAGTCAGTTATTTAAAATAGTGTCAATGCTTAGTTATTGACTAAACCTTCAGTTAATGTAGCCTGTTGTTATATTTTCTTAGAAAATAAGTAAATAAGAAATTTTCTTACTAATTCAGGTTGAAAACTACATTTCAATTATGAAAAAATCCTCTACACAGATTATACTGTTCAGTTTCTGTGAAATATCAAGTTTCCTTAATTTTACACATATCTATGTCAAAGTAATTTTATAATTGTAAAAAAATCCTGTCACCTAAAATTAAGAATTTTTATTTTTTATATAAGAAAACACACACACATACATATACATGACAGCACAGAGGTGTAACCAAAAGTTCAGTGATTTGAACTCACTTGCTGCTCCATGGAAGAAAGATAAGGCAGTCTGTGTCTGTAAAAATTTACAGCTTTAGAAATCCTATAGGATAGTTCTATTCTGTCCTAAAGGGTTGCTATGAGGAGGTACTGTCAACTCGATGGCAATGAGTTTGGTTTTTATATTCAGAAAAATCTAAATTATTTGGTTGCTTTACTCAATTGTATGAAATATTTATAAAACAAGATAATGTTGGGTATAATCACCATTCACATAATTGTGCAAATGATTTCAAATATTCATTCAAAAACGTTTATAGCCTGAAGAATTCATATCTATACTTGTGAAAAGCTCTCCAGTTAGGATTGTTATTTTATATTCTTAAAGTGAAAGAAAATATGCAACAGCATATATTCCATAAACATGGGATTCAGAGAGAAACACTTGGAACAGGCATGGAGGTAATCAGTTACCAGCCATTGTCCAGACAATAATGCAAACTCCTCCAACACTAAGCCTCTCATTTCACTTTGGCTTCACAGGCAAGAGAGCTGTGTTTTCAGAGGACTTACTGTCTTTCCAGTAGAGTCAGGTAAAGGACTTAGCCCATATTATCTCATTTAGCATTCACAGCAATCATCTGCGATTAATATTATCACTCTTCTTTACATATGAAGCAAATAAAGTTGAAAGGCTAAATATTTATTATTTGGTAAACAGTAGGCAAGGACATCATAACACAGTGAGAGAGAGAGAGAAAGAGCGAGAGAGAAAAGGGATGGTGATAGCAAAGTGAGTATCACCAGAAACTGGTGGGATGAGTATTTTGACAGAAATATGGTAATGAGAGGGAGCTCTGGTGGCCTAGTGGCTAAGGCATTTGACTACTAACCAGAAGCCTGGCAGTTGAAATCCATCAGTCACTCCTCCTCGGAAGGAAAGTTGGGCAATCTGCTTCCGCAGTGATACCACCTTGGAAACCCAAGGCGGGGTCGCTGTGAGTGGAATCTGACTGGAAGGCAGTGAGTTTTTGAGTTAGATGGTAATGAGAAGGTACAGTTCTTTTTAAAAGAATAGAAAAGTGGAAGAAAATCATCATCAAAAAGCAAGAAACTCTGTACTTGCATGGCACTCCATAAATGTGGTTATAAAAGACCATTTACAAAAAAAAAAAAAAAAAAAAGGATATTTCTTATTTTAAAATACCAAGGGAAAATGCCCCGAAGATTGAAAGGAAATACTGTGGATGATTTTATTTCCTAAAACAGATTTCAAAGCTGACACAGAGCCAAGATAGAATAATCAGGGGAACTCAGTAGATGTCCTATTATGAAAAAGAGCATCTGATTAATTTTTGTAATTGTCTTGGTGACAATTTAATTTCTCAAAAAGTTAAACCAGAGAGCTTCGACTGGGCATTTAATTTTGAGTAATCTATAAGGGTACATTGATATGGATCGATGGCATGGAAATGACTAGCCCACTTTATATTTAACATGGATGAATATGGGCACTCATTATACAGTCTTAGACTGTAGGGAAGCAAACTTCACCATTCAGAAGGTAATTTGTAAGCCAGAGTGAGAAATTGTAAAAGCTGTGGTATCTCGTGAGGAAAAAGAGGGTCTATAAATGTAATTTATATGCAATAATAAAAGATTCCAATGAAGAAGAAAAGAGTAGTCCTTTAAATAATCCAATATTAACAGAAGCGGGAAAAATACCAGGGGAAATTGTTTCACTGCCATACTTAACTAAAAGAATATCACAGTAGTTTTGAGTCAAAATTAATATGGTTTGATTTAAAGTCTGTTTAAACTACTATTTATTGGAAAAAAATAAAAATCAATTAATATGATCCTGCTGGGGCAGATGATCAAATGTGAGAAAAAAAAGTATTCCTGAAGAAATCTAATGATTTCATTTCACTCTCTCTGTAAAGGAGAATGTTTTTAAGGAGGAAATTATGGAAGCAACATGGATAAGAAATGTGTAATACACAAAGTAATATATTTCCTACTCATTACTAAAGAATTTAAATTTTCACTTTAGAGAGAATTTTATTACAGAGCATTAAAATTGCCTGATGATGAACTTATGTTGTCAGTTGTGCCTAAGAAAACATAGGTGTAAGAACAATCACCTTGACTTTTATAAGGGGAGGAACATTGACTATAGATACCACTGACTTAAATGCTAGAAATTGTTATATAGATATATAATAATTATATAGATATATAAATTTATAGATTATAAATAGATATAAAATAATCATAGATACATAGTACAAATTTCAAACAGACTAATGAAAAGGAAGAGACTGCAAACTATATAACTGGTATGCTAAAAACAAATAATACAAAATTAAAAGCATTGTATTGCTCATTTATACACTCTTCCTTTTTTCTCATTCAACCAATATCTATTAAGAGCCCTGTTTTAGGCCACTGCATAAACTACTTATCTAACTACTGAGGATTTAATAATGATCAAAACTAACAATTTTTGCCATTATGTAGTATCCTTCTAGTTGGGTCATGCAGACAAAACAAAATAGGCAAATGAAATGAATGCTACCTCAGATGATGATAAATTCTTGGGGGGTAGAGGGGGTGCGGGGACACGACAGTAAAGAGAGGTAAAGGAGCTGAGTGCCGAGGGAGGTATAGTGGGTGAAGTCAAATTTGAAGTAAAGTAGTCAAGGTAACCCTAACTATGAAAGTGACATTTCCGAAAAGACCTGAAGAATGTCAGAGAGTGAGAATTCTAGGCTGAAAAAGACCAGTAGTCAACAACTCTTGGACTCATTTGCAGTGATTGAGAAACAATATGGCTGGGGAAGAATGAGTGATGTGAAACTTACAGAAGATAAAAACACAGAGCAATTGTGGGGTGAAATCATGTAAGCTCTTGTCGACCATTACGATGACTGGCTTTTATTGTGTGATGACAATTACAGGAAAGGAATGATATGACTTATCTTAAATTTTCCCAATCTCACCCAGCTTTAGTACTGTGACTATTCTCTAAGAAAGTAAAGGTAGGAAGAGGTAGATCCGTTAGTAGGTTATTAAAATAGTCCAGGTAAGAAAATATAGTGACGTTTATAGCAAATGTCTAATGAAAATGTTAAGAAGTGATGAGACTCCGGATTTATTTTGAAAATAGAAATGAGAGAATTTGTTTCATATTAGGTGTGAATGTAAAAGAAAAAGAAGAGTCAGACATACTAGTTTTTGTACAAACAAACAAAAAAAAAAATAGAACAAACAAAAGAAAAGATAGATTTGTTGCTAACCAAAATGTGAAACATCATGGGAGGAGAAGGATGAGCGCAGAGAATCAGTTTCATTATGCTAAATTTGAGGTGCCATTAGACACTAAAGGGAAGATACTGAGTTGCTGTAGATATGAGGCTGGAATTTAGGTAGAAGTGTGGTAATTACATATACTTTTGTGAAGCGTCAATGTATAGAAACCATTTGAAACCATTAGCCTGGATGAAATAACCCAATGAGAAAAAATATATGTAGAATAGATGAGAGGTTCAGAGACTGGGTGCCTGGTCTCTACTTTAAAGAGTAGGAGTAAGACACATAATCAACAAATGGGACTGAGATGGAGGATCAAATTTCACCACATTAAAAAATAAACCTATAGCAGTAAAGTTGACTGCAACTCATAGCAACCTTATGGGACAGAGTTTCTAAGGCTATAAATCTTTACAGAAGCTGATTGCCACACCTTTCTCCCACTGAACTGCTGATGGGTTCAAACCACAGACCTTTCAGTTAGCAGTCAAGAGCTTTAACCAGTGTTCTTTTTTTATCACAATACGCAGGAATAAAATGAGGATAGTGTATGCCCTAGAAGCCAAGTGAGGAAAACAATTTAAGGAAGTAAGGGTGATCAATCCTGTTGTATGTTGCTGAATTAAGTAAGATGATGATGGAAAATTAAATTATGGAGTATTTATTGCCTTGACTAGAAAAGCTGTGGTGGATTGGTTGGGACAAGAGAGTAAAGTATTGGGGAAATACTATAGAGAGACATTTTATGATTCTTATAAATATTCTTATGGATAATACTCAGCATTGTGAGACAAATACGTGTTTTCATAGCTATTTGAACAGTTGTAACCCAATAGTGGGCGCTCTGGTGGCGTAGTGCCTAAGGCATTTGATTGCTAACCAGAAGGTTGGAGGTTTAAACCCACCAGGCACACCTTGGAAGGAAGATTGGGCAATCTACTTTCATAGAGATACTGCCTGGGAAATCCAAGGAGGGGTCACTATCAGTTGGAGATGACTCGAAGGCACATAACAACAACAACAACAACCCAAAAGTACTGAGATATAATTTAAAATTAGAGTGTTGTAGTGACTAGTCATCAGGCTTTGTGTTGTCCAATGTTATAGGTGAAATTTCATAAAGTATGGATGAATAACAGAAGACATATCTATCAATTAGGGGGAAAAAAACCCAGGAGGATTAATAAATGCAGTGAATTGCAAAATACAATGTGAAAAAAAATTCAAAAGCAGAAAAATTGGACAAAACATGAAGATGAAATTTGACATGAATAAATGTCAAATTTTACATTATTTTAAATTTATAAAACTTTGTACAGGTAGATTGCTCTGACAGCAAAATTTCAGTTAAGTAAAATGTACCGTCTAGTAGGTTACAGCTCCAAATGAACCTATGATGTGAAGAAAATAAGAGAGAGTGTTAGGCTGTACTGAAGAGGATTTATTTTTGAACTTGGACAAAATTAGACCATTTATGGAAAACTATGTGTACTTCTGAAAACAATTTAAAAGGGTGATTGACAAACTAAAATATGACCATAATTGGTAGGTCCTACAAATTAAGAGATCAGATCAGTTTAATTTCTACACTTAGGAAGTGTAAAATTCTTCTTTATGAAGTGAGATAAAATTTATTAACTGAAAAAATATTCCATTTTCAAGCTAAATACTTTAGGGAAGTGTTCAGCTAAATAACTTTCTTTACTGCAGCATATCTCAGAACACTTGCCAAGCAATGTCTATAAGACATTTCTAAGGAAGGATCGAAATTTGTTGCATTTCTAAAAATAAGAATAAGAGAAACATATAGATATATATCTTGTTTGTTTCTAGACTATCTTATAGAAGTAATGTTCTATAGAATAGACTCTGGGAAACTTCATGTGAAAAATAAAGAAGGCAATATGTGTATTCCAAAGAAAAGAACACTATGGGGAAACAGTTGTATAGGGGGAATGACTTTATAAGTATCTCTATATTTATGTATCTAACTCTTTAGGGAATAGAAAGTATATATCAAAAAAAAAAAAAAAAAAGTTTGATCCATCCTGAAGACCTTGACAGTACAAAAGGTAGAACTGCCCTGTGGGCTCTCCAAAGTTGTAATATTTACAGAAGCAGACATCACATCTTTCTCATACAAAGCATGAGTGGGTTAGAACTGCCAAACTTCCAGTTAGCAGCCAAGCTCTTAACCATTACACCACCAGGGCTTCTTCACTTGTAGTCAAGGTATCAGGGTATAATTAAGCAAAATAAATGCTTTGTATAAAAAATCTGGAAATTTGGGAAAGTTCATCTTCTTAATCATTCCTTGCCAAATTCAGCAAGATAAAATACAAAAGGGATGTAAGAACAGTATTTCAATCACATACAATGAAGAAAATGATTACAAAACGGGAATTATTTATAAAGTTTTCGATTTCCAGCTTTTTTTTTTTTTAACCTTATGGTAGAAAAAAAATTTTCACATTTCACAGAACAATCCCCTGAAATTTCTGTTTCACTTATGGAAAACGGATTTGACACTGCCTTTCTTTATTCAGTTTCTGCCAGGACTTAATGGAATGGCTCTGTTATCTCTGTGTAAAATATATTCAAAGAAACTAATCCTATAAAGCTCTAGCATTAAATGGAATATTTAATCAGTAAAATTATTCAGAATCATATTGCCCAATCTGGCTATCTCCCTAGTGCCTGACGCTCTTGCTTAGTTCCAAATCATGACAGCAACATAGCTTTCTGAATTTCACCACTAGTACTTTAAAGGTGATTCAAACACAAGTGTTTCAAGTACTTGAAACAACATTTGGAGATACAGAGATAGTTCTCTCCTTTAGGGCACTACTTGGTATCCCAGTGTTCCAGATGCGTATGGATATGTCCAGACATATTTCCCAGGCTAGGTGAATACTCAATTACCTCCTCATTGGTGAAATAACATTGCCAATCATCTCAAACCAGTGCCACACATTTCAATATTCTCTAAAAATATTCCCCATGAGTTAGCAGCATGATAAACACTGTCAAGAAACACATGTAAATATTACATCCACTTTTCTAAAAACAAAATCTAAAGAAGTTGGATCTCACCTATGAATGTGTATAGCTAAACTACTTAGATACAAAGCTGAACATGTGCTTATCTCTGGCCCAGCAGGGCTCATGAGGATGTTTAATTTCAATTCCTCAAATTGAATGAATTCCCCTGAAGAAATGTGCTCTTATTGGAAACTAGAAACATTATTAAAAAGCAAGTGGGTGACCACTTCCATGCAGTAGCCAGGAAAACAGATTCTAGCCCTTTGTGTCTCAGTTTGAAACTACTGCAATATGATGGGCAGTTTCTACTAAAATATGAGTTTTCCTGCCAATAAACCTGAGTCTAGAGGATTTTCAAAGGTTATCATTTCATTCCAGCCAAAATATTACCTACTTCTTCTATTAGGCGGACACTTGAAGGTGATTGTTGTATTGCTTTGGATTAAGCTATATTAAAACGAAAGCAAGTGGCTGAATTGGCTAGGTTTGGAATAAGCTAATATTAGAGAGATAAGCCAAAGGGTCTTTTTCACATTATGCAGCTTTGTATAGGAGAGACAGCTCCCAATACACCTGCTTAATTCCCTTCCTAAAGTCACTTCCTCCATTTGCACCCTACCACCTTCCATGAATAGTAGGAGAATCTTGGCAGAAACCTGAGAGTAAAACAGACAAAACTGGAAAAATACAAAATATGAATGTGTACATGTGTATGGATGTATGTGTGTTCCTAATAAAAATGCTGTTTAGTCTTTAGATGTAGGTCCTGATCTTTGTTTACAAGGGTTTTTAAAAATGTATTCATGTAATGAAACAATCAACTTCAAGAAATTATTTCCTATACACACTGCTGAATTTTCAGTTCCTTCAATATGTGAGAAATTATAAAATAGTTAATTATGTAAATTGGTTAGGAAACTATTTAAAACAAATTTCCACCTTACTCAATTCTGTATAAAGTATTTAGTTTGTAATTAAAATGGATAATAGTCTGGCAATATGGTACATAAACCCATAATTTTATTTTATATGCTCTGCACAATGTGTTTTACATTATACAGTGGCTAAATTGCACTATTGTACATGCAAAGCAGCTTTTTTTAGGTTATTCAATAAATTACTTGGATTGTAGTTCAATGCAATAATATGTTTTTTCAATAAAGGCTTACTGGTATAAGAGTGTTAGTTATGTATTGCTAACATAAAGCATACCAAAATATAAGAACAAAATAAAATGCAAAATGATGTGGAAATTTTCTGTATTTTACACTGCTGAATTGAAAATGCATTTAACATTTTATTTATGACTGTATATATTTATATTATATATTTAAAGGCTGGGGTTTCTTAGACAATTTCTTAAAAATTTAGTGTTAAAAAATCAAGCTGTTTCATCAAATTGAAAATAAATATGACTTTAAAAATTCTATGGATGTATTTTTGTTGCAATCCGTTACACATACATTTGTGTGAAGTCCTTCTGTTTTTGTTTGTTGGAAAAATAGTGATCTAATGATTTGTAGTGCAGCATAGTGCCTAAGGCACTTGACTACTAACCAGAAGGCTGGTGGTTCAAATCCACCAGCCACTCCTCGAAAGGAAGACTGGGCAATCTACTTTTGTAGTGATACCACCTTGGAAACCCAAGGAGGTGTCGCTATGAGTTGGGTTCAACTCGATGACACATAACAATAACAACAAACAAAGCTATATGAATACTTTGAGGAATGTATTATCTGACCAATTATATAATATAGATCTGGTGGCATTCTTCACATTTATAATAATTTTTTAATGTATACTCAAAAGTACTTGAATTAATAACCCCAATAGTCTACTATTCTCAGAAGGACTTAACTCACTAGGAAATCTCTTTAATTAAGCATGACCAAATGAGGTGAGAAAATGACTTGCAATTTCACTTACAGGTCACTCCTTACTTCATTTTCTTTATCTTTGCCCTCTCCAGGACTACAGTTAAAGAGCTCTCATGGGCTGGATTTTAATATGAAATCATCGGTGCAAAATCGTAGACCAAATATTCCTAGAAACTACCACTAAATGCTCTCTTGTATGTGCCTATCTTTCCCCTTCCCACTGACCTCCAACAAGCTTTATCCAGGTCCAAAAATCCTTTGCTTCTGCATTTTAAATGGGTACACTGATACTACCTGTACATTAATGGAGCACGACTCTGCTATGTACCGTGAACCAGTGGTTGAGCCTCAGCTTTCAGTGAAGTAATGTTTCAGATACCAATCAACTGCCTCCCTAGACTTCTACCCTGCATTCTCCATTTCTATGGTGGACCCACTATCAGAACACTGCAGAGTAACCAAAGAGTCTCTTTACATTCACAATATGCATTACATATGCACATGTGCACACATATGCTGCTATTGGGAGTGTCGTGACAGAAACTTATTCCTTAATTAACTGAATTGTCACCATTTATTAATTACATACTATGAGCTAGACATTCTTCAGGTATGGCCTTGCTTCCTACTAGCTATGTTCCTGAAGTCCATCTGAGCTGAAAAATGCCTTTCTTTTGGAACTGAAGACGACTGTAATAATAATTACATCAAGACACAGCAGCAAACTGTGAGGTATGGTTGCTCCACTCAGAGCCTACCCTCTATAGTGTGTGAGCCTTCTGTTTCAGCTGACCTTTGTTAATCCTTGATATCATCTTGGCTCCTTATGGCAACTTGTGGCACTGATTTAAAAGGAATATTACATACCCTTGAAGTTGTGTTCTCTTATTACACCTGGTGGAATTGAGTCAATTATCAAATGGTATTTGTTTATTCTTTGAATCAAGCAGAATTTTGTGAAGGTGTTCAGCAACAAATCAATGGAAGCCACTCAGTGCACTGGCACACTCATGATAATGCCTGGCCACTTAAAGTACCTCCAGGAGATCAATCACAAATTAAATATTTTCTTTACATCCCATTCATTTTAGTTCCTTGGTCTCATTGTACCTTGATGTCTTCAGAGGAAGGAATAAACCCCAATGTCTCTTCATAGGATTGCTTCATTCACTATGTAGGCATTTTAATAGGCTTCTCCTTCTTTTTCTTTTCTTTTCTTTTTTTTTTTTCTCTTGTCCTTTTCATATCTAATTCACAGTTTATGGGCAAATAGACTTCTTGCATATTTCCAAGATTTTAAGAGAGTAAAGAACATTTGCAGAAATAGTTCATTAGGAAATAACTGAGATATATTTTGTTCCATTTCTTTTTTATTTGGAGAATTATTCTATATTGATTAAAACACAGGCAAAATTAAATGATGAGCAGAGAAATTAAATAGTTAAGTTAATCTAGTCAGTTTGGATCTTTTATTATTATTATTATTTGGACATTTATCATCATCTCTATGTACGAATGTTGATTTCCAGGCCCTCAGTTTAAGAGAGTGAACTTATTCCAGCAAAGCTCAAATTTCCTTTAATGACTGCTAACCAGTGGTTCAAATACCCCAGCCACTCTGTGGAAGGAAGACTGGAAAATCTACTTCTGTATAGATTTAGCACCTTGGAAACTCAAAAGGGGTTGTTATGAATCAGAATTGACTCAATGGCAGTGAGTTTTTGTTTGTTTTCAATTAGAATTTTAATGTAAATATACATGTAATTTTTAGGATTGTACAAATTGAATAAAGTCCATCAAACTTCATTATTCTAGTCGAAAGCCAATACTTTCAGAATCAAAGCCTGAGTATGTATAATACATCAAGGCTCTCTAGTGGTGCAATGGTTAAGTACTCAGTGACTAAACAAAAGATTGGTGGTTGGAACCCACTGAGCATCTCCATGGGAGAAAGACCTGGCCATTTGCTTCCATAAACACTGTAGCCAAGAAAACCCTACTGGGCAGTTCTACTCTGTCACATGGGGTCCCTATGAGTATGTGTCAAAGCTACAATACCCAACAACAATATGCTAAATATGTGAATGAATTAATATTGGTAAGTGTGGCATAATTGAATATTGATCATCAAAATGTCAATGACCAAAAGGGAGCTACTAGTTTGCTTTAACATCTTCTCTCACCTTGAATACAGCAATAACCCCTAATTGGTCTTCCTGAATCTCATCTTCCTACAGCCTAATCCACTGAGGAGACAAAATGCTATCCTGGATATAGATATCTCTTCAGTAGTTTCTGATTATTTTTAGAACAAAATCCAATATCCTTACAAAGGTCTTTAAGATCCAGTGTCACTCAGCCTCTGACAATGTACAACTTCATCTCATTTCATTCTCTATTGCTTACTCTTATCTTTCAGTTCCTCAAAGAAATCAAGTATTTCCCATACAAAGACTTCCTATTTGCCATTTTTTCTAACTAAAATACTCTTTCCACACACATTCTCATGATTCTTTCCCTCAGGTGTTTCTTCAGATGTCTTCACCTAACAGAGGCTTTTCTTAACAACCCAGTCTAAAAAAATACCTTCTTCACTATTTATACTTTTAACCTTCGGTTTTCTCTTATAATAATCTCTTATGCTTTCAAGCAAGGAAAGACTCCTAGTGGTAAAGTGGTCAAAGATCTCAGTTTTACCAAAAAGTCAGTGGTCAAACCCACCAGGCACTCTGGGAGAGAAAGATGTGGCAGGTTGCTTACAGATTACAGCCTTGGAAATCCTGTGGGGCTGCTCTCCTCTATCCTATAGGGCCATTATGAGTTGGAATTAATTCTGTGGCAAAACATTTGGTTTTATTATATATATATATATATATATATATATATTTGTGTGTGAAAGTTTATACAGCAAATTAGGTTCTCATTTAACAATTTCCATTCAAACTGTTCAGTGACATTACTTACATTTTTCACAATGCGTCAACATTCTCTTTTATTGTGCTCTGGTTGTTCCATTTCCATTACTCTAGTTTTCCTGCCCATTATCTTCTGTCCTTTGCTTTGAGTAAATGTTGATCTTTTGGTCTCATACAAATGGTTTTTAAGTAGGGCACTGATCTTACAGGAAATATCCTTTATTCTGTGTGCCACTCTGCTACTTCACTATAATGTGATCTTGGAATAGATTCAGTTCAAGGTTTACAAGGTTTCAGGGAGTACTCTGGTCTCTATCTTTCCAGTTAGTCTGAACTTTTATAAAAATAAGTTTGCATTTCTTCTAAATTCTCCTTCCATTCTATCCAGGATCATCTACTGTGACCAGGGTCAGAACACTTGGTGGTGCCTGGGCACCATCTAGTTTTTTTGCTTCTTCTCTCGACTTTTGATTATCTTCTTATTCTTTTGCTCCTGATGAGTAGAGACCTTTTGTAATGCACTTATACACACCTAAATATATGTTTTTTTAAATCTCACCTTTCTATAGAGTAACTTGAGATGGTGTTTAAAAAAAAAAAAAGAGAGAGAGCAAGAGTTTCCTTTTTTCAATACTATATTTTAACTTCCTAGAATCATACCAGGAGCTCTGGTAGAATAGTGCCTAAGGCACTGGACTGCTAACCAGAAGGCTGGCGGTTCAAACCCACCAGCCACTCCTCGGAAGGAAGATTGGGCAATCCTACTTCTGTAGTGATACTGCCTCGGAAACCCAAGGAGGGGTCGCTATGAGTTGGGGCCGACTCGATGGCACATAACAGCAACAACAACAGAATCATACCAGAGATATAGTAAGTACTCTATAAATATTCATTGAGGAGAATAATGAATATGTGAATTGAAGAAAACTGAACACCAGAGAGAAAAGTTTGATACAATGTAATAGATTATAATTTGTAAATCAAAGCTTATATTATCAAGCAAAGAGTACATACAAAATGAAAGTTGTTGATTAGTTAATTGATAAAATAATTGTTCAACATGATGTGGTTTAATTTGTTAAATAGCCATATGTATTTGGTTGAAGATTTAAAATTTACACATACACACACACTTCCATGGAGTGGATCCGACTCATAACAACCCCACCTTGGGTTTCTGAGGCGCTATCCTCGGAAGGAAGGTTGGGCAATCCTACTTCCATAGTGATACGGCCTCGGAAACCCAAGGAGGTCATTATGAGTCGGGGCTGACTCGACAGCAAAACAACAACAACATCACTATGGAAGTAGATTGCCCAGGCTTCCTTCTGAGGAGTGTCTGGTGGGTTTGGACCACCAGCCTTCTGGTCAGCAGTCAAATGCCTTAGGCACAATGCCACCAGAGCTCCTTTAAAATTTACAGACATACATAAAATGTTAATATGTATTTTAGATTTTACTTTGAACAACATAAAGTTGTATTATGTTGTTGTGGTGGTATGCCATTGAGTAAATTCTGACTCATAGTGACCCTCTGTAACAGAGTAGAACTGTCACATAGAGTTTTCTAGGCTGTAATCCTTATGGGAGCACATTCCCAGGTCTTTTCTGTCACAGAGAGGCTGGTGGGTTCCAACAACTGATGTTTAGTTAATAGCCATACACTTAACCACAGGGGAGCTCTGGTGGCATAGTGCCTAAGGCACGTGACTGCTAACCAGAAGGCTAGGGGTTCAAACCCACCAGCCACTCACCAGGAAGATCGGATGATCTACTTCCATAGTGATACTGCCTTGGAAAGCCAAGGAGAGGTCGCTATGAGTTGGGGACAACTCGATGGCACATAACAACAACAACAACAACAACACAACCACAGAGCCACCAGGGTTATGATTATATAAACTAAACTCACTGCCCCCGAGTCAGTTCTGACTCACAATTACCCCCTCCCCCCTTGGGTTTCTGAGATGATATCACTACAGAAGTAGATTGCCCAACCTTCCTTCCAGGAGTGCCTGGTGGGTTTGAACTGCCAGCCTTCTGGTTAGCATTCAAATACCTTAGGCACTCTGGCAGAGCAACAATTAAACACTCTGTTGCTAACAAAAACATTAGTGATTCAAACCCACCAGAGGCTCTATTTATGGGCTCTGTTATATAACTGATGACATATTTACATAGCTATGGATGTTCTTTCGTTCTCTTTCCACTGTTGTCATCAGCAATTAATGTATGTCCAGTAAGGGAAAAATCTAATTTCAGAGAATGACAGGTAAAGCTGTCTCCTGAGCTCTCTGCTTTCTGCAAGCAGTTACATTTAAAGATGACTTGTAGCCTTTAGCACTATCTCCAGAGAAATTTCATCAAGAATATAGGGTTTCCAGGGTTTGTTGCCAATCAGTTTAATTAGTTGATGTATTTATTAAGGTGTGTTTCATGTGCCTTTGAAGCAAAGCCATTTCCTTAAATATTTTTTAGCCAGCAGCCCATTACTGGACAATTTGATATCTGTTATTACAGCTATATCATTTTATTCTCATAAACGCCCCCCCCCCTTTTATTTCCTTCCTAAGCCTCTGAACAGAGTGAAAATAATAAAAGCACTTCTTGAGAAAACCTGAACTACCCCAGAAAGGTCATTCACTGATTTCAAATTGCTTGCCTTTCCCAATGATAAAGAAATTAATTATCAATAAAAGTCTGGCTGATAAATGACCCCTTTGGCAATGCTGTCACACAAGTGAAGGTGTTTTTGCGTCGATATCCAGTGTTTCTCTTGAAAGACTACACATTGAATTGTAGTGTTAGCCATGGTTTCTTTGTTTGAAATTGAGCTGTTCCCTTCTCGAAGGCAGCATAGCATAGCTTCTGTCACCACCAATACAGATGTTTCAATGCTTCCAGATGACTTCTGGCATGTCCTTGAAGCATAACACTGTCCATCCTGGGCATGCTTCTCTTTCTGTTCCTCAGATAGTCTGCCATCATCAACTTTCCTTACATACCAGGTTGTCAGAGTTGAGGTTCCATGTTCATTGTGTCAAATGCAAAGAAACAAATAAATCCTGAACCCTCAACAGTGGGGATTTCATTCAGCCTGCTGAGATACTATGGGTGGTAGTTACAGTAGATATTCGTAATTAGCTATAACATAGAGATTCTTAAAAGCTGAAAGTGCTTGACATCACATGATTACATGATTATACTGTTTACTTGATGTCTGCTACTGCACCACAAACCAGGCTCTATTGACACAATCAGATCACATACGAATTTCAGGAACCTTTCATTTATGAAGATTTCAGAGAGAGGAATTGCAAATATTTTCATGTTAATGTTTATTATGAAAAAACTGTCTAAGAATAACATCATCTGCCTAAAAATTACTGATAGGAAATTAAGCCTACCTCCCTCTATTCTTTACCTTTTGCCACATCTGTAGGCGCAGTTGGTTCCCAAGCATAAGGGATCTGAAATTACATTCAGGGCAACCTTCTGCCTGGAATATCATTCCCACATGCTGAGATACCCTGTGTTCATTCTGGTGGGTGTTTCGTTCTCATTGAAGTTTTCTGCTGAATGGGAATTAAACCTGACCGTATTTGCTCATTTGCCAGGGAGGTAAAGGAAAGAGAAGTGTTATACTCACAGACATTTTTCTTAATTATAAATATGTCAGTCTTGAATCAATAAAACTTCACTATCTGACCACTCAATGTTTAAACATGAGAACTTGAATATTGTTCAGGCTTCTGAAGTAAAATGTGCAAAGCTAGGAATTATGCAGTAGAATACTCCATCCCTCAATGATCAGGAGGATGTAGGAATTTTATCCACAGATGCAATGTTTTGAGAAACTCTACTTTGCAACAGTACAATGTTATGTCTTTAAAAAAATAAAATAAAATAACCTTAGATAACATTTTGGAGTTAAAAGACAGAAAATGTCAGGAGAAGGTGATGGGAGCCAGAGGCTGAATAACTGATCTGCTTCATAAAAGAGACTGGGGTCCTAAGCTATCAGAACAGTATTCCATTCCAAACACCCAGGGGTCTGCAAATGCTTATTGCACCTCCAAGTAACTACCAAACACCAATTCCAATTATTTTCTTCTTGCTATAGGGGCCACTCCTCGGAAGGAAGGTTGGGCAATCCTACTTCCATAGTGATACTGCCTCGGAAACCCAAGGAGGGGTCTCTATGAGTTGGGGCCTACTCGACGGCAAACAACAACAACAACATAGATTTTGAGCCAAGAGAAGGGAAAAGAGGAAGAAAAGCCAATTTTAGGACTTAGAATAAGTAGAAAAGATGAAAAATAGGGTAAGAGAAATCTTACATATTTAGCATTCATTCATTCATTCAGAAGAAGAAAATAATATTTAAATTTGCCAGAGACAGAAGTACAATTTCACTCCTTTTCTGAAATATAATAAGGTGCCCAGCACACATGATGGGACATTTATAACTAAACTCCAGGCTTGGTCCAGACAGCACTGAAGAAAGGGAAGAGTTGAATCTTTTGCATTTGTCCAATTTCTGTGTGACTTATCTCTCAGGTTTCTCCCTATCCCCATAAGTGCAAACACTCTTTCAATGAACTAAGACGAATAGAAAAGTATCTTTTAAACCATTATTTTCAAGGTAGAAATGACTGATATCATTTATTCATGATGAAATAATTTGCATATCAATAGGGATTAAGCCAGAAATGCCTATGGTGAATACCTACTGGAAACTCAAAAATTTGAAATTTCTTTGGTGAAATTTTAAGCATAAGGAGCCCGATGGTAAAAAAGAAAGACAATTTATTTTTTTTTAGTTGTAGTAGAAGGAAAGATACTTCATTGAAGGAAAGACTTCAATTAAATAATCAATAAGCATTTAATTTTTATATGAATAGTTAACAATGAAATCCTAATCTTCTAGTATATTATATTTCTTCTTCCACACCTGTGTTTTATCTTCCAACCTCTTTTGCAGTTGTATTTGCTCCTATGACCAAGATCTAGTCAATAGAATGTGAGCTGAAGTTACTTTCTGGCTTAACCCATCTAAACATCCCACATTTCTTTCCCATCCTTTTTCATTTTCCACTTTTGGCAGTTGAATCGCAGATGACACTAAGGGAAGCTCTTAAGTCACCATTTGAAGAGGGATAAGGTTTCATTAGCCTAGTTTCTTAAATGACGAGGCTGATAGTACCGCACATGAGGATAGTCCCACTGATGTAGTTATCTACTCAGTACTGTTATAGAAGTGAGAAATAAATTTCAATTTGGTTTGCATCATAAGTCAGAACTGACTCAATGGCAGAGGGTTTGCTATTCTAATTTCTGGGTTCTACTTGTAAAGACAGTTAGCCAAACATTATACACATGGTCTCACTGAGTCAGTTAGCTCAGATTATACAGAAACCTAGAGGTACACTTTTCATTCCTCTTCTTTACCAGTGAAATAATTTTAAGTGATTATACAAATAATAGTTCCTTCTGGAGAAGCACATTTCAGCCTTAGGCTAGAATAACAGAGGTGGCTATCCTGTTGGGAGCACAGGATTTTCTTTATGACACTTCTACCACTAACTAGATATATTTCCTTAAATAAATGATTTGAAAAATGGGCATATAGAACCATCTTATATAATAGATGTAAGGTTAAATAAGGAGCTCTGGTAGCATAGTGCCTAAGGCACTTGACTGCTCACCAGAAGGCTGGCGGTTCAAGCCCACCGGCCACTCCTCGGAAGGAAGGTTGGGCAATCCTACTTCCGTAGTGATACTGCCTTGGAAACCCAAGGAGGGGTCGCTATGAGTCGGGGCCGACTCGACGGCAAACAACAACAACAAAGGTTAAATAAAACTTACTAAGTAAACAATGACTAAACCAAACTCAATACCATTGAGTCAACTCTGACTCATAGTGACTCTAAGACAGAGTAGAACTGCTCCATAGGGTTTCCAAAGCTGTAAATCTTTACAGAAGCAGACTGCTTCATCTTTCTTCCACTAAGTAGCTTGTGGGTTTGAACTACAGACATTTTGGTTAGCAGCCAAACGCTTTAAGCACTACTCCACTAGTTTACTCCACTAACCACCCCCCCTTTTAAATAATGACTAGTACTTATTATTATTGCAATTGTGTTTATCAGAAAAGCACAACATGAATATAGTTCTATATAGACAGAGAATAATTACAATAACTAGCACACAGATTCTGTGGCAAGAAGAAAATAGTGGGTAGTGTTTGGTAGCTCATGGGACTACAATATGCAAGTGCAGAACCCTGGGTGTTTGGAATGGAATACTGTTCTGATAGCTTCGGACCCCAGCCTCTATGATGAAGCAGATCAGTTATTCAGTCTCAGACTCCCATCATCCTTCTCCTGACATTTTCTATCTTTTAGCTCCAAAATGTTATTTTTTTAAGACAGACATAGCATTGTACTGTTGCAAAGTAGAGTTTCTCAAAACATTGTTCTGTGGATAAAATTACTACATCCTCCAGATCATTGAAGGATGGAGTATTCCACTGCATAATTCCTAGCTTTGCACATTTTATTTCAAAAGCCTGAACAATACACCCACCAAAATGAACATTTAGGATATCTCAGCATGTGGAAATTATATTCCAGGCAGAAGGTTGCCCTGAATGTAATTTCAGATTCCTTATGCTTGGGAACCAGTTATGCCTACAAATGTGGCAAGTAGGTAAAGAATGGAGTTCCAGTAAGATGGCACAATAGGCAGACAGACTGCACAGACCCCCCTCAACAAAGAAAAGAGGAACCAGTTAACATGGATACAGGAGATAATCCTGGAGCCCTTAGCTTTTAAGGGAAGGATATAGAAGTGGACTAAACTCCAACTAGTAGAACTTACATGAAAACACCAAAAAAGGAGACCTACTATGCTGTAGTCTGTCAGTGATCCTGATGGCACAGACAGCTTGGATATTGCCAAGTGGTGTTAGGACCTAAGAACTAACCTAAAAAAAAAAAGGCCCTGCTAGCCAGGGGCTGCACGGAGGACTGCACAGGTTGCTGGTGAATAAAAGGGGAAGCAGCAAAGAGGATGTGGACTGAGCTGTGGAATTCTGCCTGTCCAAAGGGTGTAGCCATTTTGAATATTTAGAAGTGGTTCAACCATTCTGGATATTTCAACAGACAACATTCTCCCAGATTCCAGGGAATTAAGAATAGGTTCCACTGCCGGGAAACACAAGGATATTCTGGACACAAAAAACTTAGAGAAGTGGGACATTACCCTTGTTACTCTTATACCCCAACCCCTCTTGGTGAATGGAAGTGTGGCCATCCCTCACTGTCACCTATGTTCTGGGCTGGCAGGAATTCCATCTCAATCTGTGCACTTGGATAGAGCCTGGGTGCCCTGCCCTGCCCACATTTTTTTTTTTAAGTTTGTTTTAGTTTGTTTGAAAATTATTATTATCATTGGGAGATCTGGTGGTGTAGTGCCTAAGGTATGAGACTGCTAACTAGAATGCTGGCAGTTCAAACCCACCAACCACTCCTCAGAAGGAAGGTTGGGCAATCTACTTCCCTAGTGATACTGCCTCAGAAACCCAAAGAGGGGTCACTATGAGTTAGATCTGACTCGATGGGAGTGAGTGTTTTGAGTTTATTATTATTATTATTATTATTATTGTCCTTTTTATTATTATTCTTTATTATTTTCTTCCCAGATACTAGTTTTCAGTTTTTTCTCTCTTCCCTGTTCCTGGTTCCCATGTTTTTTCTTTCTCCTGGTAAAACCCATTCATTGTTTTTCTTTTTGCATTTTTAACATTTTTCTTCATTATTTTTGTACTTTAACTTTGTTCCCTTATTGCCCTCTCCTGAGATATTGCAGGTATTTTTTTCATTTTGTGGTTATTGTTCCTGTGTGTTTAAAGTTTGTTTTTGTTCATGTGCTTTTACTTTTTTGATGGTTATTTGATTATTGTTTTTGTCTAACTGAGTGGGAGACAACAACAGTGCCCATATGACACAACTGTACCCACACCTCTTGCAGCTTCACTTACTGAGAGCCAGCACTTCATTCTCCATCAACTTACCAATGATAAATGACCACCAAGAAGAGCCTGACTCATCCTTAACTTTTCTTCATAAACAGTTAACAAAGATCTAAGTACAACAAAATCACAATGTCTCAAAGACAACAGATCACAACAGTACACACAAAGAAGCAAGATAAAGTGGTAGAAACAGGGAGCAGGATACAGACCCAGAACACATCCCTTAGGAAGAAGCAGCATTGGAACTCACTGATAAGGAATTCAAAAGAATTATTTTCAGTTATCTTCAAAGGATTGAGAGACAGATCAAGGAAAATACTGACAAAATTAAGGAAAACACAGAGAAAACCCTAGAACAATTTCAAAAGGAAATACAAGAACAAAATGACAAAATAAATGAAAAATTAGAAATGATTCAAAATCTACACATAGAAATCAAGAAGATTAATACTAAATTTTCAGAAATAGATAACACATTGAAAAGGCAAAGGAATAGAATTAATGCAATGGAAGACAGAACTAATGAGATTGAAGAAAAATACCTGAATACTTCCTTGGAAAGGGATCAAACAGAACAAAGATCAAAACAAAATGAAGAAAGCCCTGAGGTTCATATGGGATACCATCAAAAGGAATAACCTACATGTAATTGGAATTCCAGAACAGGAAGAGAAGAAGAAAACCACTGAGAATATTGTCCAAGATTTGTTGGATGAGAACTTCCCTGATATGATGAAAAGATGAGAATTTATCCATTCAGGAAGCCCATTGAGCTCCAAACAGGACAGACCCCAAAAGAAAATCACACAGACATATCACCATCAAACTCATCAAAACCAAAGACAAAGAAAGAATCCAGAAAGCAACGTTGGAAAAATAAAAAATTACTTACTAAGGACAGCTAATAAGACTAAGCTCTGATATCTCAGCAGAAACCATGCAAGCAACAAGACAATGGGCTGGTATATATAAAACCATGAAAGAGAAAAATTTCCAACCCAGAATTACATACCCAGCAAAATTGTCCCTCAAATATGATATTGAAATTAGGAGATTTCCAGATAAACAGAAACTAGGGGAATTTTTTTAAACCAGACCAACCTTACAAGAGATACTAAAGAGAGTCCTTTGAACAGAGAACCAATAATAGCAAACAACAACCTACCATTAGTACACAGGATAACATAACCCAGAAACCAACAAAGATATGCATGTATACAAAGTAAAGTAAGATTACAAAATTATAAACAGGGAAGCAGAGATATCAATTGGCAAGTGAGGACAACTACAAACCAAAAAGAGGGAAAAAATTGTGTAGTTAAAAAACTTCTAAATAGTGAGGAAGTCAAGAGAGTTGCAAGAAAGAATGGACTGTTGTAAACTTGGGGAGAAAATTATAAATCACAGGGTAATCTCAAAGAAAAATGATAAACCTTCACATCACAATAAAAA
>NW_006921650.1:10571457-10603327 GCF_000298275.1 Orycteropus afer afer | reverse complement strand
AAGAAGATATAACCATAATAAATATCTATGGACCCAATGAAAGAACCCCAAAATACATAAATCAGACTTTAAAAGAGTTGAAAAGACAAACAGATAACTCCACAGTCATAGTGGGAGATGTTAATACATCACTTTCAATGAAAGACAGAACAACTGGAAAGAGACTCAACAAAGATGCAGAAGAGCTAAACAATATAATCCACCAATTTGACCTTATAGACATCTACAGAGCACTTCACTCAACAACAGCACAATATACACTCTTTTCCAGTGCACATGAAACATTCTCCATGATAGACTATGTTAGGCCATAAAGCAAGCTTTCATTAATTTTAAAACATTGAAATACTGAAAAGCATCTTCTCAGATCACAATATTATCAAATTAGAAATCAAAAATAGAAAGATAATCGGAAAAAGAGCCAACACATGGAATCTGAACAACACTCTCTTTAAAAAAGACTGAGTAAGAGAAGAAATAAAAATTGAAATTCAAAAATTCTTTAAATCAAATGAGAATGAAAATACAATACACCAAAATCTTTGGGACTCAGCAAAAGCAGTGATCAGAGGCCAATTTATAGCAATCAATGCACACATAAAAAAAGAAGAAAGAACCAAAATCAACACCTTAACCCAACATCTCCAACAACTAGTAAAAGAGCAGGAAAAAAAACCCTACAGTCACCAGAAGAAAAGAAATAATATTCAAGCAGAAATCAATGAAACAGAAAATAAAAAGACAATAGAAAAAATCAAAAAGACCAGAAGTTGGTTTTTTGAAAAGATTAATAAAATTGACAAACCACTGGCAAATTTAACAAAGGAAAGAGGGAGAGAATACAAAAAAACATGAATAAGAAACAAAATGGGCAACATCACAAAAGAATCAACTGAAATTAAAAGGATAATATCAGGATACTATGAAGAACTGTACTTCAAAAAATTTGAAAATATGGAGGAAATGGACAGATTTCTAGAAACACTCCACTTACCAAACTCACACAGACTGAGGTGGGAAAGTTGAACAAGCCCATCACAAAAGAAGAAATTGAGCAGGTCATCAAAACATTACCAACACAAAAATGTCCTGGCCCAGATGGTTTCACCAGAGAATCCTACCAAACATTCAGAGAAGAACTGACACCAAGCCTTCTCAAACAATTCCAAAACATAGAAAAGGATGGAATCCTCCCTAACTCATTTAATGAAGCAAGCATAACTTTAATACCAAAACCAGGCAAAGACATCACCCAAAAGGGAAACCACAGACCAATATCCTTCAAGAATAGAGATGCAAAAATCTTCAACAAAATCCTACACAACAGATTCCAACAACATTTCAAGAGAATCATTCATTATGACCAAGTGGGGTTCATATCAGGTATGCCAGGATGGTTCAACATTAGAAAAACAATCAATGCCATCCATCACATAAATAAAACCAAGGAAAAGAACCACATGATCATATGAAATAATGCAGAAAAGGCATTTGCTAAAATCCAACACCCATTCCTGATCAGACCTCTCAGCAAAATAGGAAAAGAAGGTACATTCCTCAACATAATAAAGGGCATTTATGCAAAACCAACAGCCAACATTATTCTCAATGGAGAAAGACTGAAACCGTTCCCTTTGCAAACAGGAACCAGACAAGGATGCCCTCTATCACCACTTCTATTCAACATTGTACTGGAAGTCCTAGCCAGTGCCATAAGGCAAGAAAGGGAAATCAAAGACATTCAAATTGGTAAGGAAGAAGTCAAACTATCCCTGTTTGTTGATGACATGATCCTATACATAGAAAACCCAAGAGACTCAGTCAAAAATCTACTGGAACTAATTGAGAGATTTAGTATCATGGCACGACAGAAGATCAACATCCAAAAATCAATTGGATTCCTCTATACCAGCAAAGAGATTACTGAAAAAGAAATAAGGAAATCAATAGCTACCAAAAAAAAAAATAATAATAATAAAATACTTGGGACTAAATCTTACCAGGGACACAAAAGACCTGTACAAATAAAACTGTAAAAGATTATTTTAAGAAAGGATAAGAGATCTACATAAGTGGAAGAACGTAACATGCTCATGGATAAGAAGATTGAACATTGTGAAAATGTCAGTTCTACCCAAAGCAATGTACACATTCAATGCAATTCCAATCAACATTCTTTAAGGATACAGGAAAAACCAATAACTAACTTTTATAGACAGGAAAGAGACTTTGGATAAGTGAAGCACTATTAAAGAAGAAAAACAAAGTAGGAGGTCTCACACTCCCAGATCTCAAAACCTACTGTACAGCCACAGTAGTCAAAACTGCCTGGTATTGATACAATGACAGACACAAAGACCAATGGAATAGAATTGAGAACCCAGAAATAGATCCAACCCTTTTTCACATACAGTACTGCGCTGTCAGTGAAGACAAACATGGAAGAGGTAACTATGGGAAGAAAGTGGGAGGAGAGCTGTTGCATTGTGGTAAATTGTAGTCAATGGTATGAGACAAAGTCTATGTGAGCTGCTGTATGGAAAGCGAATTGGTTCTGTAACTTTTCACCCAAATCCCAATTTAAAAAAGAAGAAGAAGGTAGAGAGTGGAGGGAGGAGGGTTTAATTTCCTATCAGCAATTTTTAGGAAGGTGATGTCATTCTTAGACAATGAAATATAGCCCCACAGCTTTTCCATAATAAACATGATGTTGTGGGTTAGAATTTCCAAATATTAAGGAATGTTAATAGAAGGGTTTATATATAAAAAATCAGATGGTAGAAATTTAAGACAAAGAACTTTTACACTCATATTTTGCTCAAAACATAATGTAGTTTTTAAGTGTCTCACTCCATCATAACTAATCCCAAAATATTTTTCCACGTGTTATATATTTGTTACACATTTATTTTGTTACTCATTTAAAATTCACAAAGATATACTGGAAAGTTTCTTTTGTTTCATATAACAGATTAATTTTCAACTAGGAATAAAGCAGAAGGAAAGTTATGGACAAATAGGAATTTGAACTGAAAAAAGTTTGAGATCCATTGATAGAATAGTTTTCTGTATATCTAGCTTTCAATCTAGTACTTTAAAAAAAACATGTTTGTTTCCGCTTAATTCTTGTTTACTTGGGTAACATTAAACAATAACAAAATCAACTTTGGTCTACATGTCAGAATACCCAGGCCAAGTCCTTGCTGATTTCAGTTTCCTGGGTCAGGTGTGCATTTCTCTTCAGGGGAAAAAAAAAAAAAAAAAAGGTCTACTCAGTTTCTAGGGACCAAAGAGACTCTCCAGGTGCTAGAGGCAGCTGCAAGTAATAAACTATCTTGAATATTTTGTAAACAATAATACTAAAACAAACAGGGATTGATAGTCAAAAATCCTACCTTCTGAAAGTAAGTGTCATAGAATGCTAAGAACCAGAGCTCTAGATTCACGCTACCTAAATCATTTCAGCTTAATTTCCTACTAGTTAATGGGCCCTGATGGTGCAATAGTTAAGTGCTCAAATGTTGGTTGTTTGAACCCACCCAGTGACTCCAAAGCAATTTGCTTCCATAAAGATTATAGCCAAAAACCCTATGGGGGAAGTTCTACTCTATTGCTGTTAGACTGGGCTTGATGGCACCTAACAACAACATAGAACCTTCGGAAATTATATAACCTCTCTGCACATCTGTTTCTTCATCTATCAAGGGATAACAATGTGTTCTGACCTCCTAAGTTGGTAGTTTAAAATATTTCATAAAAGTGTCTGGCACATATTAAGGGCTTCAATAAGTACTGTCTATTGGTATGATTGCCTATCTTCCATTTAAGAGAGAAATATCTTACCAAGGTGATGAGAATGGGAGAAGCAACTCAGTCTGGGTTTGGCATAAGAGAAAATGACCATATATCCCCTACTGTCCCTATAGATACATTCAGTCATTCATTCACTCTTTGGACTTTAGAGAAAGGTGTAGAGGGAGCTCCTGCCCTGATACAACTTTTCGTCAAGCCACACGCCACATTGATGTTAATATATAAAAATAACATCCTGACACATCTAGGAGATTAGGCCTTGGTTATCTTGGTGAAAATTCCTAAGTGGGGAAAAACTTGCTATCCAAATTATTGATATGAGAATGGATCATATAATTTTATTATTATAAATATTTTACTGATTTCCAACATCCCACCTGTGTTGGTTTGGGTCCTCTGAAAAGCAGAAACTAATTTGGGATCAGATGTACAGCAGATTTCCTGGGAAAATGCCTGTGTGGGAAAATGTGGAGGGAGACAGAAGAGCTGTCAAAAGTGGCACAGATCAAACCCCTATGAAGGAGAGAAAGAAGCTAGGAAATTTGGGTAGGAAGTCCTAAAACCGCGGTCATGTTCTGTGAAAATTCCAGTACAGCCATTGGAGAGCTCTTGAGCCAAAGTTACCAGTGAGATGTAACTCCTATTGCCCAGAAATTGGCTTGCCTTAATATCCCTGCTATGTTCATTCACTGGCTGGGAGAAGCTGGTGGAAAGCATAGCCCCTAAGCAAACATGCCAATGGGTATCAGAAGACATCAGCTGGATCCATTACTCTACCATTCTTCTTGAAGAGATGTGACAGGGCATTTTATGGTCACCAGACAACTGGGTGTTTGAATCTCTTCCTCAGTGACATCTCCTTTTTCCAATACTACAATTTCACAACACCCTCCACTTACACCCTAACTCACTCACTCACTCTCACTGCTGTTGAGTAGGATCTGACTCATAACTACCCCTCAGAGGGTATCTGAGACAGTATCACCACAGAAGTAGATTGCCCAACCTTCCTTCTGAGGAGCGGCTGGTGGGTTTGAACCACCAGCCTTCTGGTTAGGAGTCAAATGCCTTCGGCACTACATACTAGTTAACTTTATCTTCCTGCCCTTGCCTTCTAGCTTTTTTTCTATCACAAATGATTTCCATGACATCCTTTATGCCTTTTATCACAATTAACTCCAAAGACAGATGTGATGTTTTAGTTATTTTTGTTTAAATATTAGTCAAACACTAGAGATACGGAATGTCAACAACAGTGTCCAGAGCAAACAAGATCTTTAGTCACTATTTATTTATCTTTGTTGAAACTGATAAATTATGGTAGAGGACTAATTACATGAAACTACAGACACAAAGAGGGCTCTGGTAGTGTAGTGCCCAAGGCACTTGACTGCTAACCAGAAGGCTGGCGGTTCACACACACCAGTTACTTCTCGGAAGGAAGATGGTGCAATCTACTTCCATAGTTATACCACCTCGGTAACCCAAGGAGGGGTCATGATGAGTCAGTCCGACTTCATGGCACATAACAATAACAACAACAACAAACACAGAAACATACATCTGGGTGTAAAAATAGTCTGCATTAACATTTTGCTTTGTTCATTGATGTTGCTTGTGATCTGACTGTAAACTCAAATGAATATTCACCTATACAAATGTATACACTATACATAACATTTTCCTTCAGCTTTGATTTTTTCTTTTATCATTGTTTACTAATTTAAACAATGATGAACAATGATAATGAAGTCAACTACAAAACTGATTTTACAGAAAATATTAAATATTAAATCAGTGACAATAATTCATTTGCCAAGTATCCAAATGTACATAGGCCCAACTTTTCTTATTTATAGTTCAAAATATTCTGACTTAGTAGAATTTTGTAGCAAGTTATAAATGATTTATGAAAAGTACACTTCACAGCCTGCCACTGGCTGGAGAAACAGGAAAAGGAAGAAATTCACAGCTAATTTTAAGTGTTTTGAAGTTAGTTTCTATTAATTCCATTAGCTCTAGTAAGGTAAAAATTTGCATTTGTTTCATAGAGTAACTGCTCTAACCTCAGACTTCAACAATCTGTCACAATAGCATAAATACACAACATAGTTAAATGAAAATACCACTCAGGTTAGCTTTTCCTATGTGGCCTCCTTACAAATACTCACCATGGATACCTACAGAACTTTACACGGATCAGTGGCTGGCTCCTCCTTTGTACTGGAAGCTATATGCTGGAAGACTAACATTTCAAGGATGCTCCTCAAGGCCTATTAATCTCAACAGTAACCTCCAGTCCTGCTGGTCTTGGTTTTGTAGTGGTTAAGCACTTAGTTACTAATCAAAAGGTCAGCAGTTAAAACCCTCTTCATAGCAGAAAGATGTGGCAGTCTGCTCTCATAAAAATTTACATCTTGTAAACCCAATGGAGCAGTCCTACTCTGTTCTGTAGTTGGATTTGATTCAACAACAATGGGTGTAGCCAAATGGGACTCCTGGGCTTACTGATTAAACCATTAACAGCACAAAGTAATGTCCCATGTGTAGTATAGCACTACTGCACCCAGAACCAGTGCCAGCTTGATGTCTTCATGGTACTTCTATGGACATGTATGATTTAACCTGTGTCAAGCTCAGTCAGCAGCATAAAAACAAAATTGAATCTCACTATCAAGTCAATCCCAACTCATAGCGATCCCTCCACTGGTTTCCAAGGTGGTATCTCTACAGAAGTAGATTGCCCAGTCTTCTGAGGAGTGGCTGGTAGGTTTGAACCACCAGCCTTCTGGTTAGCAGTCAAATGCCTTAGGCACTACACCACCAGAATTCCCATGAGTTTCAAGTATTAACAGCTTTTAGTCATCTCAATGAACACAAATATACACACACATAAGACCTTTTTCACAAAAAATACCTGGGGTCCTATCAGTGAATATTTACCATTCAGAGGCGAAACCAGCTCTGCCCCACAATTTGACTGGTGTGGAGCATGAGTCAAGACTCTTCCACCCTTATAATAAATTTTACCTCAGATGCTCACTTGCCTTTTCTCTCTGTATGACTGAGTGAGGCTGCCCTTGTTTCATTTATACAGCACTTAAAATCTCATTGAGAAAGACAACATTCTATTCACAGGGTTGGTCTAAGGCCATGTTCAGTCAGAATGTTCTACTTCATAATGAAATAGGTGTATGCCTTATATCAACATAAAAAGAGAAAAGAGGCAGATATGGATTTTTATACAAAATATTTAAATATGATATGATAAAAGTATATCTTACTTAGGCTGGGTTCTTTAGAGAAGCAAAATCACTGAGGTGTGCATAGATAGATAGCAGAGGGAGAGAGAGAGAAAGGAAGGGAAGGAAGGAGGGAGGGAAGGAGGGACGGAAGGAGAGAGGTTGGGGGAGGGGAGAAAAGGAGAGAGAGAGAGCGATCTATCTCAAGGAAATGGCTCACATGCTTGAAGAGGCTGGCAAGTGCCAACTTGTTGGGTCAAACATTAGATTAGAGGCTTCTCCTAACTCACATAGCTGCAGGGGCTGATGAATCCAAAACCAGCAGGTCAGATGATAGGCTGCTGGCTGACAGGCTATAGAGGCTGACAAATCCCAAGTACCAGAAGTCAGATGATGACAAACTGGATGCAGAATCCAGAGCAAGCAAAGGAGCTTTATCAGAATGTCCATACATATATTAGATACAGGCCACTCTTCCGAGGAAACTTCCCTTACAACTGATTGGCTGATCACATCACAACACATCATGGGGATGATTAAATCATTATATAATCACAAGTTACATCACTAATTGCCAAACCACTGTAAATCACGACCCAGCCAAGTTGACACACAACCTTTCTTAAACACCTCACCTATAAACTAAAAACTAATGACAACAGAGCCCAATGGTAGTCCCCCAAATTTAGAAAATATCACTGCTTTGCTACTACTCAGGACCTTCTTACCTCTGACTCCCATGTTCATGTATTACTGCTACATTATGTAATAGAACAACAACAGAATAGAAATGGTGACATTTCTATTTCAATATGTGTTTTCCACTAATTTGTTCTGAATCCCTCATCCTTGGGGAAAATGCTGTAACTCTCTCAGACTCAGAATCAATAGGTCTGACACTGACAAAGAAAGCTACCCAGGTGACATCAATAAGCAAGGGCCTTTGGCACCCCAAGAGCAGTTATCAGAGATCCAGAAGAATGTTCTTTGGCCTCAAACCAGCTTACGATGCTTCTTCCTAGGTTGGGGGAGTGCTGCATCCTTGCCCCTGCCTTCTACTCCCCTACCTCTGGTCAGTGCCAGGCACTGCAGTTCCTTCATGGCCCACAGCCCAACAACCAGAAAGATGAGGGACGGGGGGCACTGAGAGTAATGGCGATCCAGTGATTAGGGGGATGCAGTAGCAAAATCTACTGCAGGAGCTCATTGCCCCTTTGCCCGTGGAGCCATGGAGCATGGTAGTTGGGAAGAAGCATCTAACTGAAGAACTGCCCCCTCAGTACTTACTACTTAAAATAAAATGTAGCAAGTCCCATCAGACCCTTGTTATAAAGCCTGATGCTGCATTTCCATTGCGAGTTTTATTTCTAGCTCTTGAACCACCGGCATTTCTTTCACATCAATCAGGAGGTTGCTGTGAACTTTCCCTATTTGAACTCAGTCAATGCTGAATTTATTTTCCAGGTACTCTAATTTTATCATAAAAAACTCAGCTCCAAAATTAAAGCTGGGTTATACCAGGTTTCATGGGAGTCTGAAATGTGTGCCTTATTGCCTTCCTCATTTTTTATTTCTAATATGAAAAAAAAAAATCTACTGTTCATATTGTCAGGAAGAGAGAGTGCACAGGCTTCGGGTATTCAAGAGCATCTAGCAATAGCAGCAAATCTGAGATACAGTGGCATGAAAATTTTAACTGAACATTACTCATGTTAATCTTTATTCTCTTTCTCTTGCTGTCTGTCTCTTTGCCCTTACTGATGTAATGCCAAGTTAGCAACCAGTTTCAGAGTGGACATGTCAATATCATTTCCTGGCTGCAGGCTTCTGCAGGGCAGAGGTCTCATTCTCTTTTCTACAGTTCTATAGCACCTAGAGGGAGCTCTGGTACCGTAGTGCCTAAGGCACTTGACTGCTAACCAGAAGGCTGACAGTTCAAACCCACCAGCAACTCCTCGGAAGGAAGATGGGGCAATCTACTTCCATATTGATACTGCCTCAACAACCCAAGGACGGGTCAAACTGAGTCAGGTCCAACTTGACCGCACATAACAACAACAACATAGCACCTAGACAGATCTGGAACATGGTGGGTGGGTGCTACATATTTGATTAAATAAGATGACCTAAAAAGGGCCTACCATACCTGCACTCAAACTTTATCAGAGGTCAGCATGGATTCTGGCAAAATACTGTGTAGAATTTCTGGTCTAGAGTTTCAGCATTTATCTGGGGCTGCTGGAGGGATGTCACTGGCTAGCTCCACACTCCCTGCCCTGGGAAGAAAGGCCCAAGATCCTACTACTTTTCTCATAAAATGCTCCAAACCCAGGGTGCTCAAGGAGTGTAGGCACAGATGGACCACTATTGCTCCCCAATGAGATGGGTGTGCTGCTGTTTACAGTTTAATTAGGGATCTGATAAGGCACTGACTATATTAAAAAACAAACAAACAAACAACTCACTGCCATCCAGTCAATTCTGACTCATAGTGACCCCCACTGGGCTGCTAAGGCTGTAAACCTTATGGAAGTAGATTGCCCCAACTTTCTTCCACAGAGAAGCTGGTGGGTTTGAATCATCAACCTTCAGGTTAGCAGCCAAATGTCATCCACAATACCACCAGAGCTCCTTACTGACTATATTAGGGTGTGCATAAATGCCAAGACTTTAGAGTCAGTGAGGCTGGATTTGAGTCCTTTTCAGTTTCTAATTGTATTACTGAGGATACCTAGCATTTCTGAGCCTTAGCTTCTTATCTGCAAAATGGAGATAATAGTATCTACTCTCCTCTGGTTTGTCATGAATATGATGTGAAATAATGCAAGCGAAAAGCATTGTAGGTCATATAACATTACCCAAATATTGTACCTAATATAATATAAATCATTACTCTCTTTATCTGTAACAAGTCTCTGAGCGATGAGGTTCCTGGAATTTTCCATCAGATCCTTGCAAAGCAGCTTACTATATGTAAATTATGCAAGAATTTCAGGTAGTTCTCTAGTGAATTCTGAAATAAATGCTAACTCCTCCAGTGCCAGAAAAGGAGTACATACTGACATTGGGTTGCATACTGAGATATAGGCATAAGAGTATGTTGGAGACCAAGAAAAAGATCCCCAAAAGAACATGACTGCAAGGCACATGTTCTAACAACAGCTAAGAAATGGCAAGGTCTCTCTTCCAGTTGAATGGCTGCTTGGCTCCAGCTCTGTGACCTTGGGACAGAACATTCTCTCAGTAAAATGTTCGCTAACCTGTTCTATAGGAGCTCTGGTAATATAGTGCCTAAGGCACTTGACTGCTAACCAAAAGGCTGGCAGTTCAAACCCACCCACCGCTCCTCGGAAGGAAGGTTGGGCAATCTACTTCTGTATTGATACCGCCTTAGAAAACCTAGGAGGGGTCACTATGAGTCAGGTCCGACTCAATGGCACATAACAACAACAACCTGTTCTACTGGAATAACATTTTACCTAAGAATAAGTTTCAGTAACCAGACCTAAGAATAATATACTTTAGTAATCACACCTTAGAATAATGTAGTTTAGTAATTATTCCACACCCTAGAATCATGTACCCTAACAATCATATCATGCTTTAGAATGATGTATTTTAGTGATTATTTACTATTCCTGTAAGAGACATCAACTCAACTAATCACCCAATACTTACAGACATGGGAAAAGACCTCCAGATAAGGGAAAGAGTAGAATTTTAACTTTTTAATAATATTTGATTGTTATAAGAAATAATACTGTAAAAAAAAATTGATTGTACACTTGATTGTAATAGGGAAACTCCAAGAATAATGATGTAATCATGTATTTGTGTATAAATAAAGCAGAGAGGATGCGTCCGGATCTCTCTCACACCATACGCAGGGCATCTGCCTGGCTCCTGTTCCTTTTAAAAGCCTTTAATCCTTTTATGTCACTTCATTTGGTGAACTGTGCAGTTTTGCCAGACGCAGCAGGAGTACTCCCAGCAAATGAGGAACCAAGTAAGATGAATATCCAAAAGAACTGATTCCAGGTTGTTGTTGTTATTTGCCGTCGAGTCGGCCCCGACTCATTAGGAAGGCCAATAAATTTAAAAGAAAAATTCTACCAACAAAACCATAACTTTTTGCCATAGGATGACATAATGTACAAGACTGTCTTAGTTCTCTAGTGCTGCTATAACGGAAATACCACAAGTAGATGACCTTAACAAACAGAAATTTATTCTCTTACAATTTAAGAGGCTAGAAGTTTGAACTCAGAGTGCAAGCTCTGGGGGCTGGGTGGAGGCCCCTCGGTGTTGGCTTCAGCTCTGCCTTCCAGGCCCACTGAAGTAATGGGGTGGGGGGGGGCTTCTCATGACTCACAGCTGCAGGAGCTCACCACTGCAATATCAGCAGGCAATTAGTAGGCTGTTGGCTGCTGAGGCTGACAAAACCAAGATCAGCAGGTAACATAGATGATTGTTAGCTCATTGGCTATAAAGGCAACCATCCCAAGATCGGCAGGCAACACAGCAGGCCACTGGTTCAAATCAAGGAACTGGAGATGATGATGGGCCAAATGCAGGAGCCAAAATGAGCACAAAATCAAAGACCTTTTCCAAAGCTTTTTCATATATACTGGAAGTAGGCCACACCCTGAAGGCAACTTCCCTTCAACTGATTAATTGCTTACAGCAGATTCTACCATGGAGGTAATTACATCACATTAAATCTTATCATAGGAAATAGCTACATCACAACTGCCAAGCCCCTCAGAATCATGGCCCAGCCAAGTTGACACTCAACTGTAACTACCACAAAGACCATAAAATGAAAGGATAATAAAGTTGCTAGTATGGAGCTCTGGTAGCATAGTGTCTAAGGCACTTGACTGCTAACAGAAGGCTGTCAGTTCAAACCCACCAGCCACTCCTTGGAAAGAAGGTTGGGCAATCTACTTCCGTAGTGATACCGCCTTGGAAACCCAAGGAGGGGTTGCTATGAGTAGGGTCCGACTCGACGGCACATAACAGCAACAACAATAGTATGGACAATTCTAGGAATGGTAATCCTCAGAAGCATTCAGAAACCCTGAATAGTAAATGATCCCTCCTCAATGACCCTGTTGTTGTTAGGTGCTACTGAGTCAATTCTAATTCATAGTGACTCTATAATAACCCTATAGGACAGAGTAGAACTGCCTCATAGTTTTCAAGGTTGAAATCATTGGAGGAGCAGATTGTCATGTCTTTTTTACTCAGGAGCTGGTGGGCTAGAACCGCTGAGTTGGAACTTCCTTACAAAGACCCTAAGAAGGGGAAAATGTCCTGATAGAAAAGATACAGCATCCCACAGGACATCCCCAGACTTGCTGATGCTCAGGAAAATTCTTGCTTCACCCAGGGGCAGGCTTGCAGCAACTGCTGTTGCCACAACCATACTTCCTCACAGTCCTCCCCTACTTCCATCCACTTCATCTCTAGTGACAAGGTTCAATCTGTCTCCCTATTACATGCTTTTCTTATTTTTTCCTTAAAAAAAAAAAAAAGCCTATACTTAGAAATCAGGGAATTGTTCTGTGTAGCAAAGCATCTTTCATGTTTTCGTCTGGATGAATTTAGGAGAAACTAGCATTAAAATACACATGCCATGTGGACTATTTCAATTGTGTTGATAAAATACAATACAATAAACTATTTAGCCTTGTAAATCTTAGTTTCTAATACTAAGTACTGGTTTTTATTTATTTATTTTGACTGTTCACGCTTGGAATAACAATAGAACTGCCTTAATTCATCAAACCATAAAGCTACAAGTAAAGGACAAGGCTCAGTAAGTTTGCTGGAAGGCATCTTTCTGCATATTAAATAAATTACCAATGCTACTTCTCTTTTCAATAACAAAACCACTCTTCATAAGTAGCTTCCTTCTGGAAGCTAAAATTTACATCCAACAAGAAGATCAATAGCACACCTAAAAATGTAGGCTTTTGGTATATGATAAGATTTCTCCCCTCTGTCACCTTCCTGTTGTTGTTGTTGCTGTTATTGTTGTTGTTATGTGTTGTCAAGTCGGCCCTGACTCATAGTGACCAATCCTTGGGTTTCTGAGGTGGTATCACTTTGGAAGTAGATTGCCCAACATCCTTCCTGAGTGATATAATTCAGTAGAGCTGTACTTGCTCCTCCCCCAAAATCTCATCTGCATTTGTTGCAGAGTAGTTTAGCCTTTCCCAATCCACCGTCCCAAGCTTCAGTCTTCCCTCAAATTTCTATACAGCCTTTAGATCCAGATATGCATTCAATTTTCTTCCTATCTGATTCATCAGATACTCTCAAAGTATGTATTGGGTTCTTGCCAGATGAAGGTGTGAACAGGTAATATAAAGGATTATAATGAAGTATAAAATTATATTTTTAAAATTAAGACCTTGGTCATCCAGGTAAAGATGGAAGCCTACCATGTGCTTTGCTAACTATCTCCAGAAAACACAGATTTGGGCACATAGGGAGCCCTCAAGAGATCTTTATCAAATAAATGAATGAATGGATGGATGGATGGATGGATGAATGCTCATACTAGAGGACTACATGTGAAGAGACAGAAGAGAAAAAAAGGCTTTGTAGACCATGCTTTTATTCTGGTGGACAAAAAAGGATCTATTGAAATTTCTTCATCTATGAGGGGTCACATGGCCACCTGTTGTGCTTCATGACTGTCCCTTATCATAGAATCCTCTTCAATGTATATATTCTCTCCCACCTACCCCAAATACATTTGGAAAAATTTACAACCTAATACTCATTTGTTTTCTATATCACAAATATAAAGTTATAGAAATAATGTAGAACTGTATGATGGCACATAACAACAACAACATATATATATAAGTATGTATAGAACTGAAATACACAAGAAATAACACATTATGGACAACATATGAATCCTGACATCCCACAATCTTTCAAATGTAATCCTTATCATGCATGTCATTGCTAGTTGTGATCAAGTTAATTCCAACTCATGGTAGCCCCATGTGCAGTCCAACAAACTGTGCTCCATAGGGATTTGAAGGCTGTGAACCTTCAGAAACTGATTGCCAGACCTGTCTTCTGAGGTGTCTCTGGGTGGTTTGAACTGCCAACTTTTCATCCAGTAGTGAAGTGCTTCACCATTTGTAATACCCAGAGACTCCTTATTAGTCACAGTCTCTGGAAAATAATGGATATTAGATGTTTCTTTCTGACACATCCACGGGTAACCTCTGCTGAATGCTCTGCTTCCTAAATGCATGCTTGGCTTGTTCTCATCTATGTGCTCTGCTTACTGGACTCCTTCAAGAGAGTCAGACACATCCCTAATACTAGAAGAACTATAGAAGAGTCCATCTCTCTAACTTCCCCACTGCTTTTGTCTGTCATCCCAACTCCTTATCCTAAGTATCCAGACACAGAATTAAGTCCCAACAAGCCCTGGAGGCACTTTGCATAATCCCAGGTTACACTGGAATCTGAAAACAAGAAGGACTTCTTAGAACAGACATAGGGTTCATTGTACCATAAGGAGAGATGCCCAGGAGTAAACTCCTGAAGGCAACACACAGAAGAGTTAGAGAGAATGTGGGGTTTGGATTTTTTGTTTAGGAAGAACTGATGTCTGGAAGGATAGGTTTGGCCAAGACTGCCCTTATTTTTGTTCCTTGATTATAATGAGGCTGTGCCATATCAGGGCTTTGTTGTTAATTCTGTTTTCAATGTCATTTTCCTGTATCATTTCATGAATGTTTCTTTCACAACTTTCAGACCCAATTCAGACCTCTCCTCAGAAGCCCTTCCCTGAATTCATCAATAAAGCACCTCCCCTCCCATGTCATTATATAGCATTAGACCTCTTTAAAAAATTTTTACTGTGATTTGGGCGAAAGTTTACAGAGCAAATTCACCTTCCATACAGCAGCTCACACATACTTTGTCTCATGACATTGACTGCAATTTTCTACAACGTGACAGCTCCCTTCCCACTTCTTTCCCATAGTTACCTCTTCCCTGTGTCCTTCTCTCCCATGCACTCCTGCCCCCTGAGCTGTCTCTCAGGGTATACACAGCTCTTCTATTCTCCCATGATTGATCTCTCCAAGGAGTGTATCTATCCAATGTACCTAATGTAAATATTCAGCCCATCTTTTGTCTGGCTGGAAGCCACAGGAGTGGGTTCAATTTCAGACCTGAAGGGTAGCTAAGGGCCAGCATTAGTGCATTTTATAGTCTTTATAGCACTGACTGGGATTCTATGTGTGTCTTTTCGTGTTTATCATCAGTCTGCTAAATTGCAGACACATACTATTGAGTCACCCTTCTTTACTGTTGTATCTACAGCACCTAGAACACTGCCTGCCCATGGGTAAATGAGTGATAACCTGACTGACAGATAATTAAAGGCTTTGCATTCCAGATTTTTTTTTTTTTTCTGGTGGCCAGAAAGGATCGATTGGACTTTCTTCAGGTATCAGAGGGCACATGTCCAGTATTATACTTCAGAGAGATGACTTTGGTGGCAACATTCAGCCTGGGTTAGAGAAGAGAAATCCTAGTGGCGGAGAGGTGAATAAGAATGGGACATTAATTTTTTTTCCCCTGTATAGTGTAGTTCACATTACTCTAATTTATATTTATCTATACAATGTAGTAGCTATTTAAACTGAAAATAGTTTTTTAAGCTAAAGTGTCATATGTTGTATTTCCCAAAGCAGCTATTATTCTTTTTTTTTTCTTCAAAAGCCTTTTTTTTCTTGGTAGCTCAAGGTATCAACACATCTCTAAAGAATGAAGATAACTATTAGGTACAAAGTACCTAAGCATTTTAACCTGGACAATATAAAAAGCTTTGGGATTCACAATTTGCTATAATTATTGCAGTGAAGGAAAAAAAAAAAAAAACAGTGAAGGCTATTAAAAAGCTTCCTGTTTTGAGACTGTATGTCTTTGGATTCCAGAAACTTAATGAGGGATAATAATAATGATTATGATAATGATAATCACATCAACATTATGAAAGTATGTTTAAAAGGCCTAAAAATGAGTTTCCTGCTGAGATGATAAAAAGGGATTTTTTTTAGGCCAAGTTGAGAATTTAATTTCTGCATAGTCCAATTAACTTCACACAGAGGGGGAAAAAAAAACAAAAACAGTATTACATGACTCCATGTCTTACTCTTAACCTACATAGCAACCACAAGTCAATAATATAATTATTGAGCTCTGGTGTCATAGTGAGTAAGACTGCTAACCAAAAGACCAATATTTCAAATTCACCAACTGTTCCTTGGAGAAAGATGAAGCAAGCTACTTCCATAAAGATTTATATAGCCTTGGAAACTCAATGAGGGTCACTTTGGGTTGGAATACACTCAATGGCAGTGGTTTGGAAAAAACAAAAAACAAAAAAATCCAAATCTGTGTCGCTGACAAATAGCAAACTGAGTAAAGGAGTGTGGATGAGTCAGTGCAAGCATTACAACTTCTGGCAAATGCCAGAGAAAATCTCTCCAAACAAAATCATCTTTTTGGATATTCAAGACCAAGGGTCTTAGTTTCTTATGACTTCCATTACCCTGAAATATATCTTAAGAAAAAATAAGAAATTAATTCACCCTCATAGTCTATTTTTATCATATGGCCCTCAAACTCCTCTTCAAGATTTCAGTGTCTATTTAGTAGATGGATATGATCATGACTCTCCTCTGCTTACCCTAAACCAAACCAAACTCACTGCCATTGAGTTGATTCCGACTCACGGTGACCCTCTTTGGGTTTCTGACATGGTAAATCTTTACAGAAGTAGATTGTCAGGTCTTCCTTCCTCAGACTGGCTGGTGGGTCTGAACCGCCAAGCTTTTGGTTAGCAGTCAGGTGCTTTAGGCTCTATATCACCAGGGTTCCTTTTTCTCCTCTACTTCAAATCTATTAATGGTTCCCCAGAATCAACAGGAAAAGGGTAACCTGCTAAAAATGCTATATAAAGTCCTCCAGTGCTATTTCCTTAAACAGGTCTTTAGCCACAATTCCCACTGCTGTGGACAGATGCCATCAAGTTGACTCCAGCAGTTCTGACTCATAGCAACCCTACATACAAGAAAACAAAATACAGCCCAGTCACACCATCCTCACAATATTTGCTATGCACGAGCCCATCGTTGCAGCTACTGTGTCAATCCATTTCACTGATGGTCTTCCTTTTTTCACTGACCCTGTACTTGACCAAGCATGATATCCTTCTCCAGGGAGTGGTCCCTTTTGACAACATGACCAAAGTCCAGGAAATTAAGTCTGGTCGTTCTTGTTTCTAAAGAGCATTCTGGCTGGACTTCTTCCAAGTCAGATTTTAATTGTTCTTCTGGAAGTTCATTGTCTTTTCAGTATTATTTACCAACACCACAATTCAAAAGCATCAATTCTACTTCAGCCTTCCTTATTCATTGTCTAGCTTTCATATGCATATGAGGCAACTGAAAAGACAATGGCTTGGGCCAGGGACCTTAGTATTCAGAGTGACATCTTTGTTTTTTAACATTTTAAAGAATTGCTTAATGGTTATTAATAAGTCTTCCTCCAATCCTGATGCCACAATCTTCTTCAGATAGTTCAGCTTCTCAGATTATTTGCTCAGCATACAGATTAAATAAATATAGTGAAAGGATTCAACCCTGATGTACACCTTTCCTCATTTTTAACCATGCAATATCCCTTTGTTCTGTTTGAAGGACTGCTCCTTGATCTATGCACAGGTTCCTCATGAGCACAATTAAGTGTTCTGAAATTCCCATTCTTTGCGACAGTATCCATAATTTGCTATGATCCACACAGTCGAATGTCTATTATATAGTCAGTAAAACACAGGTAAACATCTTTCTGATATTCCTTGCTTTCAGCCAAGATCCACCTAACATCAGCAATAACACTCCTAGTTACTTGCCCTCTTCTGAATGTGGCTTGAATTTCTGGCAGTTCCTTGTCAATATACTGCTACAACCATTTTTCAATTATCTTCAGCAAAATTTTGCTTGTGTTTGGTATTAATCATATTGTTCAATAATTTACACTTTCTATTGGATCACCTTTCTTTGGAATGGGCACAAATGTGGATTTGTTCTGATCAGTTGGCCAGATAGCTGTCATCCAAATTTCTTGACATATATGAGTGAAAAACACCTCCAGTGCTGCGTCATATGTTGAAACATCTCAATGGGCACTCCATTAATTCCTGGAGCCTTGTTTTTCACCAGTGCCTTCAGTGCAGCTTAGAATTCTTCCTTCGGTACCATTGGTTCTTGATTATATGTCACCTCCTGCAATAGTTTAACATAGACCAATTATTTTTCTTACAGTGACTCTGTGTGTTCCTTCCATTTTCTTTTGAGGCTTCCTGCATCAATGTTTTACACATAGACTCCTCCAATATTGCAACTTGAGGCTTCAATTTGTTTCTTCTTTTAGCTTGAGAAATGTCAAGTATTCTTCCCTTTTGGTTTTCTAAGTCCAGGTTTTTGCACATTTCATTATAATACTTTATTTTGTCTTCTTGAGTCAACCTTTGAAATCTTCTATTCAGCTCTTTTACTTTATCTTTTCTTC
The DNA here is from genome assembly GCF_000298275.1 of Orycteropus afer afer. Taxonomy (NCBI): domain Eukaryota; kingdom Metazoa; phylum Chordata; class Mammalia; order Tubulidentata; family Orycteropodidae; genus Orycteropus; species Orycteropus afer. Next base: position 10,584,653 of record NW_006921650.1, on the reverse strand, counting down.
CATTTGCTTTTGCTAGTCTGTTCAAGAGCAAATTTTAGAGTCTCTTCTTACATCCATTTTGGTCTTTTCTTCCTTTTTTTTTATCTTTTTATAGATATTGTTCTCTACTTTACACTTAATATGTGAATCAAACCGAAACCAAACCAAACCCACTGGCATTGATTCAGATTCGACACATAGCAACTGTCAAGGGGTTTCTGAGGTGGTAAATCTTTATATAAGTAGATTGTCACATCTTCCTTCCATGGAATAACTTGTGGGTTTAAACCACCAACCTTTTGATTAGCAGTCAAATGCCTTAGGCACTGCACACCAGAGCTCATTAATATGTGACTACTACTAAGCTGTTTTCTGAACCTATGTAGTATCTCAACTCCTTTGCCTCTCCTCATGCTGCCTAAAATCTCACCTTTATTACCCTACCTCTTGGCTTCCTCTCCTAGGTTCAAGAATAAGCTCAAACTTTTATCTCCTCAAGAAAGAAGCTTTCCTCATATCTTGAACCTTGGTTAAATGTGTTTAATTTGGACATCTTTGCATCTACTATACTCTTTTCATTAACTTGAATAGTTACCACTTACAGCACTCTATGTATTTATTCAATAACATCTGGGCACATCTGATTCCAAAAGCATCCATTCTCACCACTTTGTTCAAATGACTCATGACAGTGTTACCAAAGTCATCCTTGATGTCAAATCAAAATCATCATTTAGCTGCTACTATATAGCTTTTCTACTTTCAATACCTGAAACAGTGAACAATCTATACTTAATTATTTAATGAAGTTTAATAAACATGCAAAAAGGTCTATCAATTATAAATGTATAGGTCCATTTTTTTTTCTAAATTGAGCATACCCATGTAACTACCACATACATCAAGTTATCAAGGTATAGTATTTTTTACAGCACCAAAGAAGAGTTATCCTGTACCCTCTCAGTTTTGAATAGTACTTCTCCCCAGAAGTTAATTACCAGATATGTATTTTGCCTGACCTTAAACATTATATAATTAGAATCACATCATATGTATTCTTCTGTATCTGATCACTCATGGTCTCCCTAACAGAAGTAACTTATTATTATATAAAGCCATGTAGAGTTCTCTTATATGAACATACCACAATTTGCTTTACATTTCTTTATTTATGAATATTTGGTTTATTTCAAGTTTGTTGTGACTAAAAATAATTCTGCTCTGAACATTCTTGAACTTGTCTTTTGACATACATATGTATGCATTTCTACTGGTTATATGCATAGGTGTGGAAATCCTTATCACCAGGCATGTGTGTATTACTCTTTAATAGATACTGGCACATGGTTTTTAAAGTGGTTACTAATTTACATTCCTACAAGTAGCATATGAGTGTTCCCGATGTTGATATTTTCAGCATTTTATTTATTTACTTAAGAAGTTATTTTATTTTAGTTGTGATTTTAACTTGTATTTCCCTGATGGCTGTTGTTGTTGTTATGTGCTGTCGAGTTGGACCCAACTCATAGCGACCCCTTCTTGGGTTTCTGAGGCAATATCACTACGGAAGTAGATTACCCAACCTTCCTTCCGAGGAGTGGCTAGGGGGTTTGAACCTCCAGCCTTCTGGTTAGCAGTCAAGTACCTTAGGCATTATGCTACCAGAGCTAATGATGTATTATACTGTTTAATACTTTTATTGTCCATTTGAATACCCTTAGTTTTTAGTTGCCTATGTTGTTGTTGTTATGTGCCGTCAAGGTGGCCTCAACTCATAGCAACCCCTCCTTGGGTTTCTGAGGCAGTATCACTATGGAAGTAGATTGCCCAACCTTCCTTCCGAGGAGCGGCTGGTGGATTTGAACTGCCAGCTTTCTGGTTAGCGGTCAAGTTCCTTAGGCACTATGCTACCAAAGCTCCTATGTTGCCTATACAGGCCTTCTTTTCTCTTTTAATAATATGGCTGTGTTCATTTTTCTTATGGACTTGCAGGAATTATATATTCTGGAAATGAATCCTTTATCAAATACACACATTGCAAATATCTTCCCCTACTCAGTGGCTTGTGTTTTCACTTTCTTAATGGAATTTTTAAGAATATCTTAATTTTAATGTAATCATACTTACCCAGATTTTCTTCTGTGGTTAGTGGTGTGTGTGTGTGTGTGTGTGCATGCATGTGCATGTGTGTAGTGTTAAGAAATGTTTTTATCCCAAGTTTCTGGAGAAGTGCTCTATATTATCTTCCAGAAGCACTATTGTTTTTTTTTACATTTAAATCTACAATCCATGTAAAATAAATTTTGTGCATGGTGTGACATATAGGGCAAAGTCCTCATTTCCGTACTGATACCCATTTCACTCAACAACCCCACTACTGAGAAGTTCATCTTTTTCTCATTTTTTGCAATATCACTTTTACCATTCTAGTGTTGTCTGATGTTCATAATTTCTCTTGAAGACTTTTCTTTAACACTGTTACATTTTCTGATGTTCCTGTGAAGGTAATGTTTGTGCTTGTGTGCATTTATGTGTGTTCTTCAGAATGCTTTTAAGATTTTCCTTTTGTCTTCTGTTTTCAAACATTTTCCTACAGTATACCTGTGATGTAGTAAATTACCTGGTATGGCTTTTCTAGCCATAAGCCTTTGTAAACTCCATTCTTGATTTGGCTGTGAGCAACTGAAGAGCTCCTGATTGTAAATGTTATCCACCTGGGGTATTTCTGTTGGGTGTGGCACAAAGCAATGTTCTGAGAAGTTAGCTGTCTCTCAGGTACATAGAATTCTGATGTTATGACTGGCCAGTTTGGCCACTCTGCCAGGCTCAAAAGGAGGTCTCTTAGAGACAGAAGTTGCTCTCTGACTGCTGGCTGAGAAGGATGTGCTGCTGAGAGAAACATGCTCCCAAGAGAAACACACTCCTGAGAGACACGCGCTGCTGGGAAAGAGATGCAAGAGATACACATTGCTGAGAGAGACACTGAGGGACATGCACTGCTGGGAGAGAGACTGTGAGAGACTGTTGGCTGAGAGACAGCAGGCTGAGAGAGACTGAGCATTCTTCCTGAACTTGAATTGTAACCTGGTGCTTCCCTAATAAACCCCATAATCTGTAAATTCTGTGCGGCTACTGCAGTGAACTATCGAACCCAGCAGAAAGTGAGTGCTGTAGGAGGGACAGTTGGTGTCAGAGTTGGTGAGAGGGCTGGAGGGAGGGAGCATGTCTGGCCTCACAGGAAGAGGCCTTGGGCTGCTGATGGTGATTCTGTCTTCCTCTTGTGGGGTTAGAGGAGGTCAGGAGATGTGGCCTCCTTACCTCTTTAGAAATACCTATATTTGTTTTTCTCTGAATTTATTCTGTTTGTGTTTCATAAGACTTCTTGAATCTGTGATTTAATGCCTTTTAATTGTTTGGGGAAATTATTAGCCACAACTTCATTAAAATCTTGCTTCTGCCCTACTTTTTTTGTTTCCTTTCTGTATTCTTCTAGCTTTTTATTCTTTAAGCTAGAGCTTGAATATTTTTCTGACTCATCTGTCATTTAATTAATGCTAACCCTATCACTTGACATATTAAACCCTTATATTGAGTTCCCAATTTCCATTACTGTATTTTTCTGGTCCTAGAATTATAATCCGGCTTCCAAAAGTAAATTATATCTCTCTGGTGAAATTCCCCATTTTGCCATTTATCTTCTTGAGTAAATTTTGTGCATGGTGTAAAATATAGGGCAAAGTCCTTCTCTGCCTTGCAGATGTCAACAATCAATGGGTTATCAAATATGTTGCCTTCTATTAACTGATTTCCTCTTGGCACTATTTTTTGAAACCCTTTTTAATTTTTGATTAAATGATGGAAAATTACAATAAATTATGGAAATTTGGGTTAAATCATATTATTGCAGAGTAAGTTTATCCTATCTTCTGTTTGACTGCCTTGGTTAGGTAAGATTTCCTTAATCTCAGACAAGACTGCACTGAATTGAGTATTGATTTCTTTCTTTCTTTTAATAAACCTGGGTCATCATCTGTTTACCTTTTAAAGATCCCAATTTAAAACTAGGATGTATATAGGACCATCCTCATTGTCAGGTCTTGAACTTAAATTATATATCCTCAACCATAGCTATCTTATGGGGGAAGGATTATTACAAGGGAATACCATAAAAAACTATAAGTCAACAAATTTAATAACTTGAAATAAATTAATAAATTCTTGTTGTTGTTGTTGTTATATGCCGTTGAGTCGGCCCCAACTCATAGTGACCCCTCCTTGGGTTTCCGAGGCAGTATCACTACAGAAGTAGGATTGCCCAACCTTCCTTCTTAGGAAGATATAAATTGTCAGAACTGACTCAAGAAGAAATAGAAAACACAAATAGACCTATAACAACAAAATAAATTCAGTTAATAATTTAATGCCCCCCCACACACATAAAACCTAGCCAAGAACTCACTGCTGAATTCTACCAACATTTAAAGAATTAGTATCAATCTTTCAAATATTCTTCCAATAATAAAAGAAAGACTTCTCAACTCATTCCATGAGGTCAATATTATTTTTATTCTATAACCAGACAAAAAATATCATAAGAAAACAATTGGTCAATGTTCCTTATGAATATAGATGCAAAAATCTTCAATAAAATACTACCCACTTAAATCCATACTAAAAAAAAAAAAAAAAAAAGGCATACAATGACCGAGTGGAATACATCCCATTTATGTAATACTGGTTTAACCTTTGAAAATAAGTTAATGTGTCACACCATATTAATAGAAAAATGGGGGAAAAACACATAAACCTCACAGTAAATGCAGAAAAAAACAATTCAGAAATTCACAAAATCCAATATCCTTTTGTGATAAAAGCAGTTAAGAAATTGAAAAAGGAATTTCCTCAAGGTGATAAAGGATACCTGTGAAAAACAAGTAGCTAACATCATATTCAAGTTAGAAGATGGAATGCTTTCCCCTAACATCAGGAAAAAGACATAGTTGATTGCTGCTTCTATTCAACACTGTACTAGATGTTCCAGCCATGACAGTAAGACAAATTAAACAAAGAGCAGATTAGAAATGAAAAGGTTAAACTATTCCTATTTGCAGATGGTATCATTTGTAGATAAAAAATTTCTAAGGAGTACACAAAAAACCAGTAGCACTAATAAGAGTTTAATAAGATTGCGAGCTACAAGATCAATACATAAAAATCAAATATATTTCTATACACTAGGAGTGAACAATGTGAAAATGAAAATAAGAAAAGAGTTTCATGTACTAAAACAATAAAAATAGTAAAACTTTAGAAATAAGTTTAATATTAAAGGTGCATGAATTATTCACTGAAAACTGCAAATCATATTGAAAAATACAAGATGTAAATAAAGGAAAACTGACCCAATGTTGACGAACCAGAAGAATTAGTATTAAGATGAAAATACCTCCTAAATTATTATTATTATTATTATTATTATTATTATTATTATTACTGCTGCAGAAATTGACACATTGATTCTAAAATTTAATACTATGGACCTGCCAGAACCTCTAGTTTGCCTTTTAATAAACTTCTGCTTGATTTTTTAGACACCTGGTTTTCAAAGCTTCAGAATTTTATAAATGCCCCAAGGAAATGCCAAGTATGTAGAGTTCAATTTTCTGTGCCTCTCTTCTCACCAACACCTTAGTGTCCTCTATTTGTGAAGTTCCAGGCTTCATTTTTTTCCTCTCCACCTTTGTGAATTTTCTCCAAGTTCTGCTATCTTTTCTCCCACCCAGCCTTGTCCTTATGACTGACTGGTTTCTCAGATTCATACCCTATCCAAGTATCAACAAATGCACTGAATGGAAAAACAACTCAGAGCAGTTAAGTGGTCTCTTCCCTCCAACACCTTAAACTATATATTTGTTTGTTTGTGACTTTCCTAGTTTACTCATCAGGAATGTTGGTTCGGCTCAAGTTTCTCTATCATAAACTGAAAGAGGGTTCTCTATTTCTTCCTTTTAAAAATGTACTTATCTTAGTTACTATAATGCTCCCAGGTATCACCACTGGCTGTACCTTATTTTCTTTTTCCCTCTACTCTTATCAACTTCTAGATATTGAATGGCTCCAAGAATCTGCCCTGGATTTTCTTCTCTTCTCTTCTCTATATGCACTCTTTTCCTAGATGACTTTATCCAACTCCATGGATACAAATTCTATCTACAAGAAAATATATGCAATTTTTTTTTTTTTTAATTTCAAATCCTGATCACTACCCTAAACATGCTATTATAATAATCTTCCACTTGACATGCTCACTGGAGTGTTTTCTTGACATCTTATCTGGGTCAAGAGAAGAACTTATGATTGTATAACCCTCAAAGATGTTCCTTCTACCATCTCACCTATCTCTATGACCAAAGTACCACAATCCACCTGCACTGTACTAAACTACACAGTGTGGCTTTTCAAGCTATAAGTCTTTGTAAACTCCATGGTAGAATTTTCTGTGAGTACCTGAGTAGCTCCTGATTGTTAAAGTTACCCACCAGTGGTATTTCTGCTGGGAGCAGCTCGAAGTAATTTTCTGAGAAGTTTGCTCTCTCTCAGGTGTATAGAATTATGATGTTGGGATTGGTTAGTTTGATCACTCTGTGAGGCTCACAAGAAGGCCTCCTAGAGGCAGAAAGAATCTCTTACTGCCATCTGGGAGACATGAGAGACATGCAGTGCTGAGAGAGAGATGTGTACTACTGGGAGAGAGACTGTCAGCTGAGAGACATCAGGTTGAGACTGAGCATGTTCTTGAACTTGAATAGTAGTAGTCTGTTGCTTCTCTAATAAACCCCATAATCTGTGAGTTCTGTGTGGCCACTGCATCAGACCCAACAGAGAGGTGGTGGGTGCTGCAGGAGGAACGGTCGGTTTCAGGGTTAGTGAAAGGGGTGGAGGGAGGCAACATGCCTGGCCTCACAGGGATAGCCCTTGGAAAACTGATGGTGATTCTGTCTTCCTCTTGTGGGGTTAGAGGAGGTCAGAAGATGTGGCCTCCTTGCCCCTTTGGCACCACCCAAATGAATTAGTCAGACTTCTAAGAGTGGTCCTTGACTTGCATTTCTTAACTACTATATTGGTAGCATAGTGTCTAAGGCACTTGACTGCTAACCAGAAGGCTGGCAGTTCAAACCCACCAGCCACTCCTCGGAAGGAAGATGGGGCAATCTACTTCCACAGTGATACTGCCTCGGAAACCCAAGGAGGGGTCGCTATGAGTTGGGTCTGACTCAACAGCACATAACAACAACAGCAACAACATATTTATTGGTTACATCTTCAGATCCAGTGATCCCTCCCCCTTTAAAATATAAACCACATCAATCCAGTTTTCTCCATCTCCACTACCACATCCTAAACTACCTTGCCTTTTGCATGCACTGTTACAATTGCATTATCAATGATATCCCCAATTTGGCTCTTGCATAATCCCACCACCATCATTTTCTCATGGCACCAAGAGTGATAATGAAAAAATAATAATGCTATTAGATCCTCTGTTTAAAATTGTCAAATGGCTTCCTATTGACAATAGATAAAATTCAAATTCCTTACCCTGGTTATAAACTTCTGTGCTTTTTTTTCCCTCCCTTTTGACCAGCTTTCCAACCTTATTTTATTTTATTTTTTTAAGAGTTTCATGCTGATACTGCATTCCAACTATACTGGCCTTCTTTCTCTTTATGAAATATGAGTCAGTGATTTCTGTCTTGTGTTTTTACATAATCTGTTCCTTTTGATAAACTCAACATTCATCCTTCATTTATAAAGTTAGAACTGAGACAGCATTTACTTTCTTTACTAGTGCATGTGAATTTCTGAATTAATCCATTCATTTTAAAAGCCAGCATTATTTTTAATAGTCAAATCCTGGGAATATTCCTGTGGATTCAGAAACAAAAGTAGTTGTTACTTTTACCATTATGTAACATTGTTACAGAAATACTGGTCAAGTAAATATTAACACAGAAAGAAATAAATTTATAAGTATTGGAAAGGAAGAAACAAAATAACGTTATTTGAAAGAGATAATTTTATAAACATAAAAGTCAAAAATTCAACTAAAAATTCCATTAAGAACAAAGTAATTTAGTTTTTTAGTTATGAGTAATATATTTAGATTCACAGATTTTTTTTTCTAAAAATGTGAATCATTTAGAAAAAATAGTAAATATGCCATTTACATTGTCAAAAATATTTCTCAGAATAAACAAAAAAATTCAAAACACGTGTTAAGAAAAATTTATAACTGTATATGAAAAGCAACTTGAGGAAATAGAAAGGCAAGTTTTTCTCAGAAATAAAGACCAATTACTATGATTTCAATATTTGCAAAGCAATCTATACATTTTTCCACCCTGAATCAATGAGTCAAGAGACATTATCACCTTGTTTTTCCTTAGCAAAATAAAATAACTCTAACATAACACATAGCTATGTGTGCATACCACACACAGACAAAGGCAAAAGATACTCTGAAATAACCCGATAGATAATGAATATTGTAGGGGTGGAGAAGATATTGAAGCCTTACATGTTTTAAAATATTAAAAAATCACTATATAAAGAACTTTGGTCAACAAGACAGAAAATAACAAATGCTGTGGAAAGACTGAGACTCTCATACACTGCTGGTGGGACTGTAAAATGATGCAACTGTTGTGGAAAACAGTATGGAAATTCCTTACAAAGTTGAAAATAGAAATATCATTTGATCCAGCAATCCTGTAACGAGGCATATATCCTAAGGAAGTGAGAGCCAGGACACAAATAGATACATGCACACTCATGTTCATTGCAGCACTATTCACAATAGCAATGAGATAGAAACAATATAAATGGCCAGCAATGAAGGAATGGATAACCAACCTGTGGTACATACACACAACAGAAAACCATGCACCACTAAAGAATAATGTAGTATCTTAAAAACACCTCATAATGTGAATTAACTTGGAGGATATTATGCTGAGTGAAATAAGTCAATCACAGAAAGATAAATATTGTATTAGTCCACTATTATAAAAAGTCAAGGAAAGGTTTATATATAGAAGGAACCTTTCTTTATTGGTTATCAGGAATGGGAGTGGAGGGGAAGAAAATTGCCAGATAAGTAAGAGACAAGGATTGATTTGGGTAAAAGGAAAGGAAATTTACCAAAAGTGAGTGACCAACACAATAACACTAAGGAAAAGGAAGACACAGAGAGGTACACAAAGAGACAACAAAGATAAACATTTTTACATACACAATACTGCATCATCAGTAATAACATTAATCTATAGGTAGGAATGCTAGTGGCGTAGTGCCTAAGGCATTTGACTGCTAACCAGAAGGCTGGCAGTTCAAACCCACCAGCCACTCCTTGGAAGGAAGGTTGGGCAATCTACTTCTGTAGTGATTCTGCCTCAGAAACCCAAGAAGGGGTTGCTATGAGTCAGATCTGACTTCACAGCAGTGGTTCATTTTTTGTTTTTTTATAGGTAGATACCCAAGGAGGGGTTGCTATGAGTCAGATCCAACTCCACAGCAGTGGTTCGTTTTTCATTTCTTCATAGGTAGATACATGGGTAGACAGGCTGAATGATTAGGTATGTCTACACAAAACGGGGAGCTCTAGTGGCATAGTACCTAAGGCATTTGACTGCTAACCAGAAGGCTGGTGGTTCAAACCCACCAGCCACTCCTCAGAAAGAATATTGGGTAATCTACTTCTTTAGTGACTATGTTAGACTGGGTTCTCTAGATAAACAAAACCAGTAAATCTTATATATATATGCATATTTAGAGAAATTTATCTTAGGAAAATGGCTCACACACTTATAGAACCTGACAAGTCCAAAGTTCCTGGATCAAATATCAAGCTGGAGGCTTTTCCAGACTCTTGCAGCAGCAGGGGCTGAGGAGCTCAAGGCTGGCAGGCAGTACACTGGCTGTTGACGCCAATGCATGATGAATCCAAGATCTCCAGGCCAAATGGTGGATTGTTCCCTCATGGACAGTTGTAGGCAGCACAACAGAATCCCAATCCACAGAAGAATGTCTATTTTCCCAGGATGTCCATAGATATACTGGAAAGAGGCCACACCCCTAGGGAAACTCCCTTTCAACAGATTGGCTGCTCAAAACATAGTCATCTGATCCCATCATGGGAATAACCACGTCACAACAGATTAAACCACACAGAATTGTGATCCAGCCAGGTTGACACACAGCTCCAACTATCACAGTGACACTGCCTCAGAAACCCAAGGGGGGTCTCTATGAGTCAGAGAACACTCAATGGCACATAACAATAACAACAGGCAAAAGGTAACATACCCATGACCATATATAAGATTGGCAGACAATATTTCTACATACATATTTGTATACAATATAAGAATGTCCATATATATAAAAAAGCTAATGGTGCAAAGTTATGGTAACTTCTTAGCAATAGCCAAACACTGAGGGAAGGAGTCACTGGGTCTACAGGCTCATAACCATGGTCCTGTAGCACACTGAAATCAATTGACATAATAAACTACACAAAAACATTGTTTTACATCCTACTTTGGTGAGTAATATCTGGGGTCTTAAAAGCCTACAAGCAGCCATCTAAGATGCAACAATTGGTCTATCCTCATCCAGAGCAAGGAATACTAAAGAAAATCAAAGGCTCATGGAAACAATTAGTCCCAGGGACTAGTGGACCATGTGAACCTCAGCCTACATGATTCTGAGTTGTTGTTATGTGCCATCAAGTCGAACCTGACTCATAGTGAGCCCTCCTTGGGTTTCTGAGGCAGTATCACTGTGGAAGTAGATTGCCCCATCTTCCTCCCGAGGAGTAGCTGGTGGGTGTGAACCGCTAGCCTTCTGGTTAGCAGTCAAGTGCCTTAGCCACTATGCTACCAGAGCTGCCTGGTGCCTGCCTACCACTGTCAACCACTCATAAAGGGATTAGTTTATGAGACTGTGGATAGAGTGGGAGAAAAACATGGAACAAAACTCTAAATCATAAAATAAAAAAAAGACCAGGTTTACTGATCTGATAGAGACACATGAAACCTCTGAGATTATGGCCCCTAGTCACTCTTTGGGCTGGGAACTGAACTCACTTCTGTAGCTTCCAAGTAAATATACAAAGTGAGCATTTATACCAGGTAGGTACGCTCTTTAGAAAAACCAACCATGGGAGATTAGAAGGGCAGTATTTGCAAAAGGAGATAGCACAAAGGGCAGGAATACATAGGAAAGAAGGGCACAGGGAAAAGATAACTATAGGGAGGAAATTGGAAGAGAGCTATTACATTATAGAGATTGCAATCAATGTCAGGAAGCAACATATGAATGAACTGTTATAAGAAAATGAATTTGTTCTGTGAACTTCCACCCAAATCACAATAAAAAAAAATTAGTAATAGAAAAATAGACATGTATATGATATAACCCAAAATTTTAAGGCTACGTAGCATTTAAGAGTTTTATACCAGTGGAAAACCTAAAACCCATTCAAAAAATTGTGTTTAAAGGACTGCCTACCTACTTGAGGAAAAATAACATAAGGACAGACTCCCAAGAGCTTCCAGAATTAAATTACAGACATTTGAAATAAAACATATGGGTTAACCTAATGTTAGAGTAAAAAAAGTATTTTTCAATATGGTTAAATACCCCCCACCCCCACAAAAAAAGCTGATGCTAAATAGTCTTAATAGACACTGGTGGTGGAATTGTAAATACAAACTTCTCTGAATAAAATGTAACACTTTCCCTCATAACTTAAAATTTGCATGTCCTGTGATCCTGAAGTTGCACACAGGAATTTTCCTAACTCCAAATTCAAACCCACTGTCATCAATTTGATTCTGACTCATAGCAACATATATAGCAGAGTAGAACTGGCCCACAGGGTTTCAGAGGCTATAAATCTTTGCAGAAGCAGACTGTTTCATCTTTCTCCCAAAGAGCAGTTGACAAGTTTGAACCTTTTAATTAGAAGCCAAATATTTTAACCAATGCACCACCAGAGCTCCTTACAGGAGATATAAAAACCAAAAATGAACGCTACTGCCATTCATTCAATTCTGACTCATAGCAATCCTATAGGACTGACTAGAACTGCCCTATAGTGTTCCAAGGCTGTAAACCTTTAGGGAAGTACACTGCCTCATCTTTCTCCCACAGACCAGTTTCAACTGTTCACTGTCAATCAGGAAGTAAGCACAAGCCAGCTAAGCACAAGCCAGCCCATGGTTAACTTGCTTTTTAATCCACCCCTTTTAAGAGGGTTGTGTACAGAAAGTACACATTCACTGCTAACCCAGAAATTTGATTTTCCGATTACTAGACTAGATATCTTTTTACTACATAGCATGCAATTAAGCAGACAGCTATTTTAAGATGAATCCAGCACAAACAAACCAACAAATTGATGATAATATCCACTTTAATTATGATTAGTTGTCTCTGTTAACAGCTTATACCTCTGTGACTGTGGAACAGACGATCAACTGCTCATATCCAAGTTCAACTTGAAGTTAAAAGACAATTAAAACAAGTCCATGAGAGCCAAAATATGACTTGAATATGTTGTTATTGTTGTCGTCAGGCGGTGTCAAGTCGTTTCCGACTCACAGTGACCGCATGCACAGCAAAACGAGCACTGCCCTATTCCACGCCAGCTGCATGATCCCTGCTATACTTGAGCCCATCATCACAGCCACCTTGTCAATCCATCTCATTGAAGGCCTTACTCTCTTTCATCGACCCTCCACCCTACCAAGCATGACATCCTTCTCCAGAGAAAGGTCCCTTCTGACAACATGACCAAAATAGGTGAGACAAAGTCTGGCCATTCTCGCTTCCAAGAAGCATTTCGGGTACACTTCCTCCAGGACAGATCTGTTAGCTCTTTTGGCAGTCCATGGTATTTTCAGCACTCTTCGCCAGCACCACAACTCAAAAGCATCAACTCTTTTTCAGTCTTCCTTATTCATTGCCCAGCTCTCACATGCATATGAGGTGATTGGAAATATCATGGCCTATGTCAGGCACACCTTAGTCCTCAAGGAGACATCCTTGCTCCTCACCACTTGAAACAGTTCCTTCACAGTTGACCTTCCCAATACTACATGTGGTCTAATGTCCTGACTGCTGCTTCCATTGGCATCGATTGTAGAACCAAG
>NW_006921650.1:10565647-10567262 GCF_000298275.1 Orycteropus afer afer | reverse complement strand
CCAGTCACCTTGTATGCATGTGAGACCTGGACAATGAATAAGAAAGACCAAAGAAGAGTTGATGCTTTTAAGTTGTGGTGTTGGCAAAGAATGCTGAAAGTCCCATGGACCCCTAAAGGAACTAACATATCTGTCCTGGAGAATGTGCAGCCGGAATGCTCCTAGGAAGCAAAGATGGACAGACTTTCTCTCACCTACTTTGTCCTCATTATCAGAAGGGACCATTCCCTGGAGAAGGATGTCATGCTTGGTAAGGTGGAGAGTCAATAAAAGAGGAAGGCCCTCAGTAAGATGGATTGACATGGTGGCTGCGACAATGGGCTCAGGTACAGCAAGGATCATGAAGCTGGCGTGGGACCAGGTGACATTTCTTTCTGCTGTGTATAGGGTTACTATGAGTCAGACATGTCTCAATGGTATGTAACAACACCACCTCTGTGACCAAGTATGGTCTAGACCACTAAACTCAGGCTGGTGAGGTGAGTGAGTGTAGTAACTAAGCACTGCATCGGAGTGAGAGTCACTTGCTCATGAAAGTCAGAGAGATTATATCCAAATGACCATTGATCCATAGGCATTAGTGGAGACAGTAGAAATGAAAATCAAGGAAAAATATTAAGGTAGTTAGAGGATATAAACCAAGCCTGGTAAACACTCTATAATAAACATATTCATTGTTCAATAAATGACTTTTAATTTGAATTTACACTGAAAACTCCATCTCACATTATACAAAGCTTGTCACTTTTTGAGCATTTTTCAGAGGCTAAATTTTTCAAGGGTGTTAGTCGACATGTGTATGTCCAGAGGAAGCCAGGTAGAAAGTGTTAGATTCTGCAAAAACAGTGCCTAAGGCACTTGAGTGCTAACCAGAAGGCTGGTGGTTCAAACCCACCAGCCACTCCTCAGAAGGAAGGTTGGGCAATCTACTTCTATAGTGATACTGCCTGGGAAACCCAAAGGGGTCACTATGAGTCAGTCTGACTCAATGGCACATAACAACAACAACAGGGAAAGAAATGGGGATATTTATCCAAGAAATGAAATATATATAATATACATTTACATTAATAGCATAGTGCCTAAGGCACTTGACTGCTAACCAGAAGGCTGGTGGTTAAAACCCACCAGTCACTCCTCAGAAGGAAGGTTGGGCCATCTACTTCCGCAGTGATACCACCTCGGAAACCCAAGGAGGGGTCGCTATGAGTCAAATCCGACTCAATGACACATAACAACATACATATATATAATATACATATATATATAATACACACATATATAATATACATATATACAATGCGCACACACACACACACATATATGCTGTTGTTATGTGCCATCCAGTCTGTCCCGACTCATAGGGACTCCTCCTTGGGTTTCCCAGGCAGTATCGCTATGAAGTAGGATTCCTCAACCTTCCCTCCGAGGAGTGGCTGGGGGGTTTGAACCGCCAGCCTTCTGGTTAGCAGTCAAGTGCCTTACGCACTATGTGTGTGTGTGTGTGTGTGTGTATAATCCTCACAACTGGACCAATGAGCAGCATCACAATAAATGGAGAGAAGATTGAGGTTGTCAAATAATTCACGTTGCTTGGTTCTACAATCGATGCCAA
>NW_006921650.1:10556984-10565083 GCF_000298275.1 Orycteropus afer afer | reverse complement strand
AAAGAGTCTGGTTGTAGAATAAAACTTAACCTCTCTAATTGAAATGGGCAAAATTGGGACCAATAAAAAATATATTACAAAGACAACTTTGCTTTGATGTACAATAACAGAGGTCTAATTATTCTTCTAATTTTTTAATTCTATCTAAAAATTAAAATTGGTTTGTTGCAAAGTGGTGAGTTCCTGTCAAAAGGGGTATTCCATCAGAATATCGTAAGTCATTCCTAAACTGGGAGGGTGAACGAGATGATTTCAAAGGTTCTTTTGAAATTTAAAATTATGTGTAATGTCATTAAACTAAAAAATCAACTTTTATAATATTTCTAAGCTCTATCAGATCTTTTATCTTACACAGAAATATTAGCCCAGATAATACAGCTAGCTGAAAATGAGTTCCCAAAAGTTTCCAGAAAACCAATTTTAAAACTATACTTTCTTCCAAATTGCAATTTTATGAATTCTAAGAAAATTAGAAGAAGAAAAAAAAAAAAAAACCTCAGTAGAATAGTGCCAAAATGTATATTACTTTTATTGTTGTTTTTTCATTTGATTAGCTCTCCGCAGTGTGTATCAATGCTTTAACCAGAATTCAAAGACAATGAGAAGCTTAACATTTTCTTCCATTAGCATTCTCCCATTAGCAGGACTGAGCTAGTGAGATTTTTTTGCTGCAATGTGCTCTGCATAAGACAGAATACATCTTCTGCATTGAGGAAGATTTTCAAGGTACAGGATATCATGCCACTAATACATCACCTGGTGACTAGAGTATAATGAGAGCAGCAATTATGTGGGCTTGGGAAGATGACACATATGAGATTTTGCTTGAAAAAAAGTAATTACCCAATTACCTAGTGGACAGCAGGAGTTCTTAAAAATCAACAGATCTGGTATTTCTTATTTTGAGGTGAAATTGCTATTTGCAAATAGCCTAGCACAGATCAGTATACTTCACTAAGTCTCAAGACTTATCATTTTCCTTGAACAAGTTAGAGTACCCATGCTTAGGATTTTGACAGAGGGTTTGTAAGCAAACCATGCTTCCTCACCTAAGAATTTTTCTCTTTGGCATCCATGAAGTCTAGACTTCCCTGTGGTGGCAGTGGTTAGGTGCTATTATGTGGGTTCTGACTCATAATGAACTTAAGCACAAAATAATAAAGCACTGCCCAGTACTGCATTATCCTCACAATCATTGCTATACTTGAGCCCATTGTTGTAGCTACTGTGTCAATCCATCTTATTTAGGCTTGTCCACTTTTTCATTGGCCCTCTGCTTTACCAAGGGGGCCCTGATGGCTTAGTGCCTAAGATATTTGACTACTAACCAGAAGGCTAGCCATTCAAACCTACCAGCCACTCCTCGGAAGGAATATTGGGCCATCTATTTCTGTAGAGATACCATTTCAGAGGGTCACTATGAATCAAATCAACTTGACAGCAGTGAGTCTGCATTTTTTTTTTTTTGTTTGTTTGTTTGTTTGTTTCTAATAACATGCCCTGAGTGCATGAAATGAAGTCTTGCCATACTCACTTCTGGCTGTACTACTTTCAAGAGAGATTTGTTCATTCTTCTGGAAGTCCATGGTATATTCAATATTCTTTACCAATACCATGACTCAAGAGCATCAGTTTTCTCCAGTCTTCCTTATTCATTGTTCAGTTTTCACATGCATGTGAGGCAACTGAAGCTACCAGCACATGAGGCAACAGAAACTACCATGGCTTGACTCAGGTGCACCTTAGTCCTCAAAGTGACATCTTTGCTTTTTAATGTTTTAAAAGGTATTTTCTAGCAGATTTGCCCATGCAATACATCATTTGATTTCCTGACTGCTGCTTCAATGGGTGTTGATTGTGATCCAAGTAAAATTAAATTCTTGACTTCTTCAATATTCTCTCCATTTATTATAATGTTGTTTATTGGTCTAGCTCTGATGATTTTTGTTTTATGTTAAGTTGTAATCCATACTGAAGGCTGTAGTCTTGGTCTTCATCAGGAAATATTTCAAGTTCTCTTTATTTTTGGCATTGAAAGGAAGGTTGGGCAATCTACTTCTGTAGTGATATCTCCTTGGAAACCAAAGGAGAGGTTGCTATGAGTTGAATCCGACTCTATGGCAGTGAGGTTTTTCTCCTTTTTAGCAATCAAGGTTGTGTCATCTACAGATCTCAGGTTTTTAATTATTCTTCCTCAAATCCTAATGCCATATTCTTCTTAATATAGCCAACCTTTTTGGCCTTATATCAGAAATGTTCCTCTACTGTCCATAAGGTTTTCATTGGCCAATTTTTTCAGAAGGAGGTTGCAAAGTCCTCCTTCCCAGTCTGTCTTAGTCTGCAAGCTCCAACTGAAACCTGTCCACCAAAAGTTGGGATTTGAAATACTACTGGCATAGCTTCCAGCTCCATGGCAACATGCAAACCACCACAGTGTGACAAACTGACATATGAGTGGTAGAAAAGTCATGCTATTATCCTAGTAAAATCTCATCAAAGAAGAAGCTCATAGATTCATAAGAAATAATGATGACTCAAAATGAGAAGAAATAGCTACATACATCCATAAATAATAGGAATGAGCAATGTATGAAGTATGAAATGAGAAAAACTGGAAGTCATCAAAAATGAAATGGAACACATAAAAATTGATAACCTAGGCATTACTGAACTGAAATGGGTTGACACTGGCCATTTTGAATCAGACATCCACTCTACTATGCCAGGAATGACAAATTGAAGAGGAATGGCATCACATTCATCATCAAAAAAGCATTTCAAGATCTATCTTAATGTACAATGCTGTCAGTGATACAGAAAATATCCATACACCTACAAGTAAGATCAGTTCATACCACTATTGTTCAAATTTACATGCCAATCACTAATAACAAAGATGAAGAAATTGAAGATGTTTACCAATTTCTGCAGTCTGAAATTGATCAAACATGCAATGAAAAAGCATTGATAATTCCTATTGATTGGAATGTGAGTTGGAAACAAAGAAGAAGGATTGGTAATTGGAAAAAATTGTTCTTAGTGAGCAAAGACTGCATGACAGAATTTTGGAATATCTACAACCTATTCATTGCAAATATCATTTGTCAACAACATAAACAGTGACTATACATGTGGACCTCACTGAATAGAATATACAGGAATCAAATTAGCTACGTCTGTGGAAAGAGATGATGGAGAAGCTCAATAATGTCAGCCAGAACCAGGCCAAGGGTTGACTAAGGAACACACCATCTTCTGGAAGTTTGAGTTGAAACTGAAGAAAATTAAAACAAGTCCATGAGAGGCAAAAAAATAACTGAAGTATATCCCACCTGAGTTTAGTGTTCATCTCAATAGATTTGACATAAGGAATACTATTAAATGAAGACCAGATGTGTTTTGTGATGACATCAAGGACATCATATAAAGAGAAATCAAAAGGTCATTAAAAAGAAAGGAAAGAAAGAAAAGACTGAAATAATTTCAGAGAAACTCTGAAACTTGCTTTTGAATGTAGAGTAGCTAAAGTGAAAGGAAGAAATGAGATTAAAAAAAAAAAAAGAGCTAAACAGAACATTTCAAAGAACAGCTGGAGAAGGCAAAGTAAAGTATTACCATGGAGTATTCAAAGACCTGAAATTAGAAAACCAAAAGGGAAGGCCATGATTGACATTCCTCAGGCTGAAAGAACAAAAGAAATACTGCAAGTCTCAAATTGCAATATTGAAGGATGCTATGGGCAAGATATTGAACAATTAGGAAACATTAGGGCAGAAGGAAGGAATACAGAGTCACTGTATCAAAAAGAATTGGTTAACTTTCAACCACTTGAAGAGGTAGCATACAGTCAAGAACTCATGGTCTTGAAAGAAGTAATCCAAGCTGCATTGAAAGCATTAGTGAAGAATACAGTTCTAAGAACTGACCATATACCAACTGAGATATTTCAACAAATGAATGCAATGCTGAAAGTGTTCACTCATCTATGCCAAAAAATTTGGAAGACAGCTACTTGATCAAATGACCAGAAGAGATCCAGATTTGTGTCAATTTCAAAGAAAAGTGAGCCAAGAGAATATGGGAATTAGTGAACAACGTCATTAATATCACAAACAAGTAAAGTTTTGCTGGTAATAGTTCAAAAATAATTGCAGCAGTACATCAACAAGGAACTGCCAGAAATCCCAGCCAGATTCAGAAGAGGACATGGAATGAGAGATATCATTTCTGATATCTGATATGGATCTTGGCTGAAAGCACAGAACACCAGGAAGATATTTACCTGTGTTTTATTGATTATGCAAAGACATTAGATTGTGTAGATTATAATAAATTATAAATAAAATTGTGAAGAATGGAAATTCCAAGACACTTAATTGTGCTGAGGCAAAACCTGTAAATAGACAAGAGCCAGTTATTTGAACAGAACAAGGGAAAACTGTGTGGCTTAAAACTGTGTCAGGATGTATCGTTTCATCACAGTTCTTCAACTGTATGCTGGACAATAAGAAGAGTATGGCATCAGGGTTGGAGGAAGATTCATTAACCACCTGTGATATGTGGATTACACAACACTTCTTGTTGAAAGTGAAGACCTGAAGTACTTACTAATGAAAACAAAGACTAGAGCCTTGAGTATGGTTTACACCTTAACATAAAACAAAAACCCTCACAGCTAGACCAATAAGCAACATCATGATACATGGAGAAAGTGTAGATGTTGTCAGGGATTTCATTTTACTTGCACCCACAATCAATGCCTATAGGAGCAGAAGTCACCAAATCAAATGACAAGATCAGAAAGTCAGTATTTGCACGGGGAGATAGCTCAGAGGCAGGAATGCATAGGCAAGAAGGACACAAGGAAGAGTTAACTACAGGAAGAAAGTGGGAAGACAACTGTTACATTCTGGAGATTGCAATCAATAACATGAAACAAAATGTGTATGAACTGCTGAATAGAAAATGAATTTTCTCTGTGAACTTACATCTGAATCACAATGAAAATTAATTAAAAATAACAACAACAAAGTAATCAAACAATGTAATGCTTTAGGAAAATCTGCTACAAAAGACCTCTTTAAAGTGTTAAAAAGAAGTCACTTTGTGAACTAAAGTGTGCCTGATCCAAGCCATGGTATTTTCTATCATCTCATATACATACGAAAGCTGGACAATGAATAAGGAAGACCAAAGAAACATTGATTTATTTGAATTATGGTGTTGGTGAAGAATACTGAATGTACCATGGACTGCCAGAAGAATGAGCAAATCTGTCTAAAGTACAGCCAGAATGTTCCTTACAAGGGAGGATGGCAAGAATTCATCATATGTACTTTAAACATCATAAGCACTAACTATGCAAAGGCATTTGATTGTGTAGATCATAACAAATTGTGGATGACATTGACAAGAACAGGAATTCCAGAACATTTGATTGTGCTCATGAGCAACCTGTACCTTGACTAGGAGGATGTTGTTCTAACAGAAAAAGGGGACACTTCATGGTTTAAAATCAAGAAGGGAGTGTGTCAGGGTTGTATCTTATCCCCATACTTATTCAATCTATATGCTGAGCAAATAAACCAAGAAGCTGGATTATATGAAGAAGAATGTGGCATCAAAATTGGAGGAAGAAGCATTAACAACCTGTGATACACTGATGACACAACTTTGCTTGCTGAAATTGAGGATGACTTGAAGCACTTACTGATGAAGATTGAAGAATACAGTCTACTGTATGGATGTGCATCTGACATGAGCCATGATATTTTCAATCACCTCTAATGCATGTGAGTGCTGGAAAATGAATACAGAAGACCAAAGAAGAATTGAGAATTGATGCATTTGAGTTGCAATGCTGGTGAAGAATGGTGAAAGTACCATGGACTGCTAAAAAAACTAACAGATCTGTCCTGGAGGAAGTACAGCCGGAATGCTCCTTGGAAGTGAGAATGGCCAGACTTCATCTCACCTACTCTTCTCATGTTGTCAGAAGGGACCTTTCCCTGGAGAAGGATGTCAATGAAAGAGGGGAAGGCCCTCAACGTAATGGACTGACACAGTGGCTGCCACGATGGGCTCAAGTATAGCTAGGATCATGGAGCTGGTGCGAAACCAGGCGGTGTTTTGTTCTGCTGTGCTATGAGTCAGACACAACTCGATGACACCTAACAACAAACTTTGAACATGTTATCAGAAGGGACCAGTTCCTAGAGAAGGACTTGATAAAGTATAGGATCAAAAAAAAAAAAAAAAGCAGAAGACTCTCAAAGAGATGGACTGGCACAGTGGCTGCAACAGTGGACTCAAACATTGCAGCAATTGTGAAGATGGCTCAGGACTGTGTAACATTTTGCTCTGTTGTATGTAGGGTTGCTATGAGTCAGAACTGGCTCCACAGAACCTATTAACAAGAACGATAAATGATGTTCTCAAGGATCCATGCATTTCCAAAGCACCCAAAGAGTGAACCCAAAGGAAACAAACATGTGGACTCTCAGACGTACATTTCTGGCATTGGCCAACAGGCTCCTCAAGGCAGGCTACATACTCAGAATAATCCTAAGAGGTACTGTGCTTGTGCCTCTGTATCACCTGCAGTATTTCCCGTGTCATCAAAGTATAGAATATCAATACTCAAGAGAACTGTACCAATGCTTCCAAGTCCTTCAAACTACAGGTTAAGATATAAAACAGAATAGAACAAAACGAAACTGAGGCTTAAGACATAAAGTCATTTGATTGACAGAAAACACAGCTGTTTAGTGTCAAAATCAGAAGAAAACTCAGGTCTTCCCTCCCTGTTCTGTGGACATTTCCCTACATCTTCAATCATTCTGATATTCTCCAGAATATTGTTGTTATATATAGTTGCTATCCAGATGTTCTTTTTTTTGTGTGTCTGGAATTTTAAAGAATAAAATGGGCCTTTTAAAGTACCACTATGGTCATGTGTGAATCCACCAGCTGCTCTGTGGGAGAAAGATGTGGCAATCTGCTTTTATAAAGATTTATAGCCTGGGAAAACTATGGGGCATTTTTACTCTGTTCTAGAGGGTCAGTGTGAGTCTGGATTAACTTAATGGCAGCAGGGTTTGGGATGATCATGTGACTCCAAAGGATAGTGTTGTTTTTAGGGACATGCTTTAAGGACAGTTTACATGTTCTCATGTATGAGTAAGTGTTGATTGGAGCAGGAAATTACATACCCATATGTGTATTTTTTATGCTATTAAGCAAAAGCTTATTAAAAGTTTGCATTTAGCTTATTGTGATATATATATAATTGAAATGTGCTATTTAGCTTTTTATAGATAATAAACTGATTCTTCAAACTTTCCCGTGTAATTGTTGCAAGATTTTCTCTCTTTATGCCTACATTATACATAGTGTGTGTGTGTGTGTGTATACATATATATACACACACTGTGTATTATGTAAATGTAGTGTATACATAGTACTCTTATATAATGGTTCTTTTATATATAGTATTAATATTATAAAATGTATGTTGAAGATTCAATGTGAAATATTTGTCTTTTTTGTAGATGTTTAGGCTATAACAATTATTTCTAAAATATCTATTTAATATTTCTTGTCATGTCATGTATTAAATGTGTACATGAAAAAAGCAGAGATTATCAATGTTTTTAAAAGAGGGGACAGAAAAGGGAAGGAGTGATCATATGAGCTAAATAGACAGGAGTTGATAAGCAGAGATGAACACAGCAAAGAATAAAAGTTTTCTCTCTTATTGGAGCATAATTTATATTAAAATGCACAGTCATTCTACTCTAACAGAATTTTTTAGTACATGGATCAGGAAACATTAAAATTAGGATTCTTCATGGAGCTTTACAATTATACGCATATGGCCATCACTGAAACAAGATATATAACTTTTCCACTATTCCAGAAATGATCCTCATGTTCCAAAATTGAGTATACGCTTGCTGACTTCTATCAGTAGCTTCATTTTGGCTATTCTTAGACCACAAAGGAGTGGAATCTACATTGTTTTACTCAAGAGCTGTTAATGAAAATTTTTTTCAAAGGGCAAATATAATAATTTATGTTTTATAAAATAAACAAGAGAG
>NW_006921650.1:10550085-10556884 GCF_000298275.1 Orycteropus afer afer | reverse complement strand
GTTTGAACCGCCAGCCTCTGGTTAGCAGTCAAGTGCCTTAGCCACTATGCTACCAGAGCTCCTAGAAGACATATAGCACTGGAAGACATATAGCACTGGGCAAATTGGCTGCAAGGGACCTCTTTCAAGTGTTGAGGAGCAAGGATATCTCCTTAAGGACTAAGGTGCGTCTGACATGAGCCATGATATTTTCAATCACCTCTAATGCATGTGAGTGCTGGAAAATGAATACAGAAGACCAAAGAAGAATTGAGAATTGATGCATTTGAGTTGCAATGCTGGTGAAGAATGGTGAAAGTACCATGGACTGCTAAAAAAACTAACAGATCTGTCCTGGAGGAAGTACAGCCGGAATGCTCCTTGGAAGTGAGAACGGCCAGACTTCATCTCACCTACTCTTCTCATGTTGTCAGAAGGGACCTTTCCCTGGAGAAGGATGTCAATGAAAGAGGGGAAGGCCCTCAACGTAATGGACTGACACAGTGGCTGCCACGATGGGCTCAAGTATAGCTAGGATCATGGAGCTGGTGCGAAACCAGGCGGTGTTTTGTTCTGCTGTGCTATGAGTCAGACACAACTCGATGACACCTAACAACAAACTTTGAACATGTTATCAGAAGGGACCAGTTCCTAGAGAAGGACTTGATAAAGTATAGGATCAAAAAAAAAAAAAAAAGCAGAAGACTCTCAAAGAGATGGACTGGCACAGTGGCTGCAACAGTGGACTCAAACATTGCAGCAATTGTGAAGATGGCTCAGGACTGTGTAACATTTTGCTCTGTTGTATGTAGGGTTGCTATGAGTCAGAACTGGCTCCACAGAACCTATTAACAAGAACGATAAATGATGTTCTCAAGGATCCATGCATTTCCAAAGCACCCAAAGAGTGAACCCAAAGGAAACAAACATGTGGACTCTCAGACGTACATTTCTGGCATTGGCCAACAGGCTCCTCAAGGCAGGCTACATACTCAGAATAATCCTAAGAGGTACTGTGCTTGTGCCTCTGTATCACCTGCAGTATTTCCCGTGTCATCAAAGTATAGAATATCAATACTCAAGAGAACTGTACCAATGCTTCCAAGTCCTTCAAACTACAGGTTAAGATATAAAACAGAATAGAACAAAACGAAACTGAGGCTTAAGACATAAAGTCATTTGATTGACAGAAAACACAGCTGTTTAGTGTCAAAATCAGAAGAAAACTCAGGTCTTCCCTCCCTGTTCTGTGGACATTTCCCTACATCTTCAATCATTCTGATATTCTCCAGAATATTGTTGTTATATATAGTTGCTATCCAGATGTTCTTTTTTTTGTGTGTCTGGAATTTTAAAGAATAAAATGGGCCTTTTAAAGTACCACTATGGTCATGTGTGAATCCACCAGCTGCTCTGTGGGAGAAAGATGTGGCAATCTGCTTTTATAAAGATTTATAGCCTGGGAAAACTATGGGGCATTTTTACTCTGTTCTAGAGGGTCAGTGTGAGTCTGGATTAACTTAATGGCAGCAGGGTTTGGGATGATCATGTGACTCCAAAGGATAGTGTTGTTTTTAGGGACATGCTTTAAGGACAGTTTACATGTTCTCATGTATGAGTAAGTGTTGATTGGAGCAGGAAATTACATACCCATATGTGTATTTTTTATGCTATTAAGCAAAAGCTTATTAAAAGTTTGCATTTAGCTTATTGTGATATATATATAATTGAAATGTGCTATTTAGCTTTTTATAGATAATAAACTGATTCTTCAAACTTTCCCGTGTAATTGTTGCAAGATTTTCTCTCTTTATGCCTACATTATACATAGTGTGTGTGTGTGTGTGTATACATATATATACACACACTGTGTATTATGTAAATGTAGTGTATACATAGTACTCTTATATAATGGTTCTTTTATATATAGTATTAATATTATAAAATGTATGTTGAAGATTCAATGTGAAATATTTGTCTTTTTTGTAGATGTTTAGGCTATAACAATTATTTCTAAAATATCTATTTAATATTTCTTGTCATGTCATGTATTAAATGTGTACATGAAAAAAGCAGAGATTATCAATGTTTTTAAAAGAGGGGACAGAAAAGGGAAGGAGTGATCATATGAGCTAAATAGACAGGAGTTGATAAGCAGAGATGAACACAGCAAAGAATAAAAGTTTTCTCTCTTATTGGAGCATAATTTATATTAAAATGCACAGTCATTCTACTCTAACAGAATTTTTTAGTACATGGATCAGGAAACATTAAAATTAGGATTCTTCATGGAGCTTTACAATTATACGCATATGGCCATCACTGAAACAAGATATATAACTTTTCCACTATTCCAGAAATGATCCTCATGTTCCAAAATTGAGTATACGCTTGCTGACTTCTATCAGTAGCTTCATTTTGGCTATTCTTAGACCACAAAGGAGTGGAATCTACATTGTTTTACTCAAGAGCTGTTAATGAAAATTTTTTTCAAAGGGCAAATATAATAATTTATGTTTTATAAAATAAACAAGAGAGAGTCTCAATCAAGAAAGATTAGTTTTTAGAGAGAAACTATGAGTGAGTAGTTGTGAATGAAGCTGGGTGATAGCAACATGGTCTCTGTCACACACAGAGACACGCACACAATTATAAATTCCACAGAAATTAATAGAACCTGAATCTGTACTAAGAATTGGTTATGGAGCTCAGTCAGTAATCAAAGAGTTTCAGGGAAGTGTAGTTTTCAGTGATTTACAAAAATGAGGTTTTACCAAGCACAAAAGTCCAAAATACCTGAATGGACAAGCTGAGATTGTTTTGTTTTGTTTTGTTTTTTTAAATAAGCCACTTACCAGCACTAATCATCAATGATGACTGGGCATACACCAATATGCTACACCTAAATATTGGTTTCATATTTATTTAAAAGTTTTTTTTTCAGAATTGAAAATATTATAGCACCCCAGTCTGATTAAATTCACCAGTATGTGGATCAGGAAACAAGGACATGAAATACTTAGCCTCTAACTATGGAAACATGTTATCCCATTTATGCTCAATTCTAATCCTTTTCTCCCCAAATGCACACCTACAGAGACAAAATGGACTGCCCTAAACACAAATTGCCCTCATCTTTGAGGTTTCATGACCTATGTTGGTCTTTACGTTCTGGCATAAACATGATGTCACAAAATCCAATTGAATGTGGAATTTTCTGGCTGTACTTACAGTTTTTCTCCTAATTTTATCAGTTACCATGTTGAAAACGCACCTGAAATCTCTTGTCCTTTTAAAAACAAGTGAAAGAAGTTATTGTTGCCGGTGGCAACTGAAACCAGAAACTCCCAATGAGTGGTCCCTGGTCTTTAAAGAAGAACCCTGTATTTAAAAAATAAAAAATCTCAAAGCAAAGCCGAAGGGAACATTTTTCATCTTTCTCTCCACTCTTTAACATTAACTTCTCTCTATCTCACTTCAAGGTTAGAAGCAGGTTTCTTAGCAAATTTAGTAAAGGATATGAAAAATCCCACATATTCTTTTATGTTTCTTACAATTTTAATTGCCAGGGTTATAAAAATGAACTTTGATATGTTCTAATGATCTGTGTTACCAAATAAGCCAAAGGCAATGGGTTCTCACCAGCCTAGTAGGCAATATGGAAGAAAATAGTAAAGGAAAATATGTAATTGACATTATGTCACTAATTGTTCACTTTATTGTCTTCTTGCTGTCATGCCCAAATCCTGAAAGTCACCTTTGAGTTCTCCTTCCCTTGTATTCCAAATCCAAATTCTTCAGCAAATGTTTTCACAACTTACCCAGAATCCAGTCACTTCTCATCACTTCCACAGCTACAACCCTAGTCTCAGGCACCTCAAAATTAATTTCTCACTTCTCTGTAACTCTCAAGTGGGTAAAATATGAAGTCCTTCTGGTATGTTAGAAATGTTATCTAATCTGCTCCACTAGTTCCCCATTACTTCTCATCTTCTATTTCTCCCACCACACAGATCATTTTGCTTGACATCAAGAAGGAACTATAGGTATACAAGCCCACAAGCTGCAGTCTTGATAAATTTTAAATTTCAAAGGGAAAGTGGTTCTGCATGTATGGAGAACTTGAAGCATCCCATGGTAATGAGAACTAAGTTATAGACACATGTCAAGCCCTGCTCTGTAGTCCATAAGTAAACTTCATTAATGCTGAAAACTTAAATCAGGATTTTCAAATCAGAACACTTGGCAGTAGGTTTCTGTATGGGAAGAGATAGAATAAGATACAGGATAAAGGTCATCCTAGAGGCTGTCCTTCCAAGTAGGGTATTGCATAATGTGGGTTACATAAAACTTTCCAGTGGAGGAGCATGAACATAAATACTTTCAAAGGGATTACTATTTGAATGCCTACTATTCCATATTTACCCTTACTAAAAACCAGACTTATAGTCTAGCCTTCTAGCTGGTTTCCTATTATTCGTGTTTCACAATTTCTCTTTTCTCATTCTATAAAATAAAAGCAATTTTTTTTTTTCTAGCTTGTGAGAAACTTTCTGTGTTCTATTATTCTGGAATGCAAAACCATCTGGGGAACTAAATGATGACTCCAACTATTAGTGTTGAGAGGCCTTCTTTAATCAAGACATCAAAAATTTGTGGTAAGCTTTGTGTCTTTCCATGCTTTTTTTACATTTTTAATTTCAGAGCAATGAGTGGTATTTAAAAGGGTATATTAGCCAGTGTTGGGATATTCTGAATTCAAGTATATTGTATCATGGTGGTAGGATCAATGACAATTTCCCCTTAAAGATATCCCTTTTTCTTTCCAATGACTACTCTCAAAGAACAAATTGCACCTAAGGGAGATAAATAAAATAAAAAGGTATGAATTCACTTCTCTTCCAAAATTATTATTTATAAAAACTTCTGAGATCTAAAATCAAAACTATCAATTTTTAATTAATAAGGGTAAGGGGACAGATGGTATATAAAGAATCTGTGACCACCATGATAACATTAGGAAAAAGGAGGACACTGAACTGTGTACATAAGATATACCGACAGAGGCTAATACCAGTATATCCACAATACTGCATTACCATTAACACCAAACACCAGGCTACAGATAACCACATAAACATCTGAGAAGGTTAGATGGAGGTCAGTGAACAGGAGTATACTCTAGACCAAAGATAGATTCAGCTGAGGCTTACACAGATACCAGTGATACAATATGTCTGCAATCCTTACAGAAACAACAGAAGGCAGACATAGAGCAATCCCTCACAGACAGCCAGACACTGTGGGAGAGAAATCCAATAGATCTACTGACTCAGGTCCATAGTACTAGGGGACACCAGACTCAATTGGCACAATAAAATACATAAAAATCTTGTTCTTCAACCTACATTGTGAGTAGTGCCTGGGGTCTTAAAAGCTTTCAAGCAGCCAGCTAAGGTGCAGCTAATCATTTCCTATCATCAGAAGCAAAGAAAGGTGCAAAAAACCAAGGGCATTTGGAAGCAATCAGCCCTAGGACATGATGGGCCTCAAGACCAGAAAAACTAGATGGTGCCCAGCTACCAATGCCAACCACTCAGGAAAGGATGAAAACTGGAGATCCTGGATAGAATTGGATGAAAAACATAAAACAAAATCTAAAAACACAATAATGACCAGAATTACTGGTCAGATGGAGTCTGGTGGGACCTCTAATACTATAGCCCTAGGATACATTCTGGGCCTGGAATAAAAACTCACTCCCAGGGGCTGGCTCTCAGCCCAATAGTAAACAAGATGTACATGCAGACCACTCAACCCAGGGTGATGGACCCACATATTCTATGGAAATGCATCCCTTGGAGCAATGGACCACAGGGCACCAGAGGGGCAACATTCGCATAGAGGAAATGCAGGACACACAGAAGTGTATGAGGGGCACAAGGGAGGTGGGTTACTGGGCAGGGAGGGGAGGAGACTGCATTAGGGTTGGGGATGGTAATTGGGAGTGAAACCAAATATATACAAAATGTTGAATATAAAACTCTGCTCTGTAAACTTGCACCTAAATCACAGACAAAAATAATAATTAAAAAGTTATTAGTAAAAATAAGACTAATATTTCTATGTAGTTATTGACAGTATCTTGGAAAATGCATTCAAATTAGCACTGCTCACTGTGGAAGCTAGAAATTACGTAGGATTGTGGGAAAGATTGTAATATCTGTTGTACTATTGATAGATTAAAAAATATTAGATGCCAATCCTATCACTGCAATTAAAATGACATTTTATTCAAATGCACTATACTTTGTAGAGATCAATAATGTAAGGGAATATTGTTCAATATATAATGATAAAAATTACTATAAATAAAAGATATACCTTAAGTACTGAGAATACAAGGATATTTCTAATCCTTATCAGTTAATAATGTTAATAATGTATAGTCACACTGAAAGTGAAGAGAACTTGTACTAGTAATTGCAGTGTGGTATCCAATTGCTGCACAGTATAGAGATTTTCAGCCCCAGGGTTACAGGTGAGGAAAGGCAACTCAGGGATGCCTGAAGTAACAAGCGGGAAGAGCAGGAGAAAGGGGATTAAAAGCCAGGAAGCCAGAGAGAAGAGCAGTCAGTTGAAGGGATTAGGTGAGGAGAGGCCACTCAGGCCCACCCAGAGTAGCAGGCCGGAAGAGCAGGAGAAAGGGGATAAAAAGCCAGGAACCCAGACAGAGGAGCAGTCAGCCCCAGGGACAACTAGGGACGCACAAAGCAGCAGGCCAGAAGAGCAGGAGAAAGGGGATTAAAAGCCAGGAAGC
>NW_006921650.1:10533507-10546812 GCF_000298275.1 Orycteropus afer afer | reverse complement strand
AGGGGGAGGCCTTCAACGAGATGGATTGACACAGTGGCTGCAATGATGGGCTCGAGTATAGCAGGGATTGTGGGGCTGGCGCGGGATTGGGCAGTGTTTCGTTCTGCTGTGCATGGGCTTGCTATGAGTCAGAAACGACTCGACAGCACTTAACAACAACAACAACATAGAGATTTTCAGAACATGAGATAGTTTTACTTTAATTGATTCCAGGTGGATGGACAGTGATCAGGTACAAGAATGGTTTACTGCTAACCATTAACTTTAAACCTGAATTTATTTTAGGTATGCTTTAAAAAAAAAATTCTAAATTATGTGTCAGCTGGGAACTTTAACCAGCATTAACAATAAATTCAAATATAAGCATAAAATAAAATAGGAAGGTAATATGAGAAACCAAGTAGATTGAAAACTCTTAAGTGTTAATGATATTGTCAATGAGGGACTCACAAGGACCTTGTAAACTAAAGCACAAGTGGTCATATGAAAGTTGCAGGATGTAGCTAGAAGCTTTAGTAAGACTTACGTTTTAAATTTATGGAGACAGAAGTAAGTGTAAAAATAAACATAAAGTGTTGATTTTTTTTCTAGGGCTGAACAGTCTCAACCCAAAGGGTGGGTGGGGAGTGAAATGTTTAATGTCCATATCAAGATCTGAGTACTAGAAATAAATTGAATAGTTGAATAAAGAAGGCTGAACATAGAAAACAGTAAACAAACTCCTAGTTCATTCATATATAAGAGATTTACTGGTCTATAATCTCTTATCCATAATTCTAAAATCCAAAAAGCTCTGAAAAACAAAACTTTTTTATAGGAGATTTGGAAACAAAACCTGAATAGATGTGAGGCTATTTATACTCTTTATTGTACTTAGTTAGAACATTCATATATTTCATTTCTGAAACAGCAATAAGTTTAATTATAAGGTGCTCCAATAAAACTAAAAAGCTCTGGTGGCGCAGTGGTTAAGGCATGAACATATGTTCATTCGTTCATTTAGCAACTACTTATAGAATGTTTGGTGTGTCTGGCATTGTTCTAGGTGCTGGTATGTAGCACCTGGGCATGACCTAGGACATGACATGGGCATTGGCCTTATTCATTCAGCCATGCGACATGCTTTGAACAGCTTTCAAAAAATTTAGGGGATTTCCTATGTGAAGAGTCATTGTTCTCAATTTACAAGCTTGAAACTTAATTTTCCATCTATCCTTGATATAGGATTCAAATGTGTGACCCAGAATTTGCTAATCAGATGCACTAATTCAAGACTTCATTTCTGAAGTAAACAACAAAAGGAAGCAAGATCCAAAAAGGATAATTATCCAAATATTTTTCTAGAGATTCACAGCCTATAGCCAAGGAGATTCCTTGGGGGGGGGGGCATGTGATAGTATGATTCTAGGGCAGCAATTATGGGATCTTTGTTAGGAAAAAATACTACAGTCCTGGTTTAGTAGAGTTCCCAGCAGTTTAGCCTATAAACCTGATAACTATGCCTTCTGGTAGGCATTAAAGAGTGGCACAGGTAAAATAGTAAACTGATCAGTATATAATACAGTGTGAGGTTTTTTTTTTTTTTTTTTTTTTATGAGTGTGGGAAGAAGAAGAGGAATACTGTTTTAGAAGGCATGGTAAGTGAATACTTCTCAGACAATATGACATTTTGTGAGACCTATCTGGTAGTGTAGTGCCCAAGGCACTTGACTGCTAACCAGAAAGCTGGCAGTTCAAACTCACCAGCCACTCGTCAGAAAGAAGATGGGGCAATCTACTTTCCTCGTGATACTGTCTCAGAAACCCAAGGAAGGGTCTCTATGACTCAACGGCACATAACAACAACAAAAACAACAGTTAAATAGAGGGAGTGAGCCAGATGAATACCTGGCAAAAACAAACAAAAAACAGTAAAGGCAAAGGTGCTAAGGTAGAAACTTGCTTAGATGTCTGGAAAATGTCTGGAGAACAGCCAAAAAGCCCATGTGCCTGCACTGAGTTAAGAGAACTCTAGAGAAATGAAGTCTGAAGAATAGCTAGGGGTCAGAATACATAGATTTTACAGAACATGGTAATAACTGGATATTTTTAAATATACAATGACCAGGTTGTTGTTGTGTGCTGTCAAGTCAATTCTGACTCATAGCAACCCTACAGAACAGAGTAGAACTGAGCACAGAGTTTCCCAGGCTGCAATCCGTACAGGAGCAGATCACCATTTTTTTTTTTTTCTCCTACAGAGTGGCTGGTGGGTTTCAATCACTCATCGTTTGATTAGCAACCAAGTTATCAACCATTGTGCCACCAGGAATCCTTAAAAAAAATAAAGGTATACTATTTGAGGCTTTCCTTTACACTATCTTTAAATCAGCCCATTGTACAAATCATTATAATCAATGTAATAATCTAATGTCCACTAATCAATGTGACAAATAAGACACTTTAGTTTTTATTTCATCTTATATTTCATCTTATATTTCAGTAGAACTTTATATAGTAGAAGCAGCTCCAGTGGTGAAGTGGTTAAGACATTTGACTGTTAACCAAAAGGTCAGTGGTTCCAACTCCCCAGCTAGTCTGCAGAAGAAAGATGAGGCAGTCTGCTTCCATAAAGATTTACAGCCTTTGAAACCCAATGGGGGTTACTATGAGTTAGTTTGGTTTCGGGTTTTTTATTTAATAATGCAAAAAAACGCAACCATTGCCCCGGAGTCAGATCCAACTCATAGTGCCCCTCCTTGGGTTTCCAAGGCAGTACCACTGCAGTTGATTGCCCAACATTCCTTCCGGGGAGTGGCTGGCGGGTTTGAACTGCCAGCCTTCTGGTTAGCTGTCAAATGCCTTAGGTACTATGCCACCAGAGATCCCTTTTTATTTAATAGAACGCAAATTTTTCATGAATTATAAAGTTACAACATGAGGCACTAAAATAGTTTAATTCATCAGCAGACAATTTAAGGTAGGTTCCTGACCTCCTGTTGTGCAGGTTTAGTATTAATATCATGTGGATTTAGATATACTGAATATGAAAATGTGGAGAAGAATTAAATTGATAAACCCTGCACAATCAAGTTGTTGTTGTTGTTGTGTGCCCTCGAGTTGGACTTGACTCATAGCAACCCTTCCTTGGGTTTCCGAGGCAGTATCACTACGGAAGTAGATTGCCCCATCTTCCTTCTAAGGAGTGGCTAGTGGGTTTGAACCGCCAGCCTTCTGGTTAGCAGTCAAGTGCCTTAACCACTATGCTACCAGAGCTCCCCTGCACAATCAAGAGTGAATGAAAATCAGAATTAATTGATATTTACAAGGTTTCACTCATTGATTTAAAACGTGGTTTTAGTGAAAGAACATAGGTTTCCAAGTCAGTCAATCCTGAATTCAAATTTTGCTTTGCCATTTACCACCCGTGAAACCATGGAGAAGTTACTTAAATGCTCAGTACCTTACTTTTCTTATCTGCAAAATTGGAGGGAATAAAACTTACATACAAAGCTATGTATGTATATGTATTAATATGTATATGTATCAAATTAGCATCTCTAAGGTACCAACTACTATGTTTTACATAAGAAACATAATTAATATATGTTGATTCCTGCCTCCCATTGGCCCCCACATTTTTTTTTTTTTCCTGTCATCTGGTTTGTTTCAGCATAGTGCAAGAACTGGGAAAAATTACAAAAAGAAAAAATGCTCAGAATAACATTTTATCCTAACAATAACAACAGAAACAAAAGAGTTGTTTACCAAGAAGCCCTTCTGAGCGTCTCCACATCATAACACATCTTGAGAGCTTCATGTCTCTGGGTAAAATCCATATGTTTTGAGTGTATGTTGAACTTACTCTCACCCTCTTTACTGCTTCCTATCTCTCCAAAGCATTAAGAAACATAAAAGATGAGAGGAATAAATCTTATGCCTCCCTTACCTAACTAGATTTGGAATAAACATAAGATTTTGGAATACCAATGAAGTAAAAGCTCAGAAGTCCACGTAGAGGACACACAGTTAGTTCTCCACAACATTAATAATATATGGCTAATTATATTTTATTCACCCAGAGCTGGAGTCAACTGGAAACCAATATAAAGATACAGCTATGAGCAACAGGAAAGGACGCACCAAGGTAAACTGGAGAAGAGGTCAGAATCAGAAATGAAAGACATGAAAACGACACAGTGAAACAACTAATGAATATGTTAAATACTTTAGCACAATAGAGGAAATATGAGGGAAATAAATAAAAGGGTAGTGGGAAAGAAGTATAATCAGTAGTTTTTCACAGATAATATGCAGCAAATAGAGAAAGTTCCTAAAACCGGGGAATTTGAGAAGCAGCTTATAATTTGTTCATGGATTAAAAGGGCTCAGGCCATAAACTGTAATTTCTCAGCACAACACAGCACTAGGGAGGTGGTGGGGGTGGGCTTGTGGGACTTTCTTAGACAAGAATTCACGAGGCATGGAAGATTTATGCCGTATTCAGCTAATAAAGTGCAAATTAGTAAACTGACTTTGCCAGAAAGGTTTACAATTTGTTGCCATCATTATATGGATGAGTACTAATTCTGTCCTACCCATTTAACTGTTCGTGCAGTCATAGACTAAAGACTCCATTTCTTTATCTATAAAATAGAGATAATAATTCCTATGTCAAAGCATATATAAAGCAACTGATATATTTCTTACAAGATAGGTAATTGAGAAGTAATATTATTAACATTTTTATTTTGTTATTGATATTATTTTTAAAAGTCAATATGAATTTTTCCTTTTATAAGCCTATTTACAATCATATTTAGATATCTCTGTATCTCTTGAAAAAACTTTAAGACACTATCCATCATCAGATGACATTGAATTCTCCCACTCACTTTTCAGGAATAATGAAGATGTTCAAAATATTATACCAAAACCAAACTCACTGAGACCGAGTTGATTCCAACTCAGAACAACTCTACAGGACAGAAGACAACTTCCCTGTAGGGTTTCCAAGGCTGTAAATTTTGACATAAGCAGACTGCCACACCTTTCTCCTATGAAACAGCTTATGGGTTCAAACCACCGGCCTTTTGGTTAGCAGCCAAATCCTTCAACCACTGTGCCAGCAGAGCTCCTTCAAGGTATCATGTACACGAACATATAACCATATTATTAGCTAATTTTATTTCTAATTAAAACTGGAAGTGCTAAGAACATCAAACTATAAGGCTTAGAGAACAAATGTGTCCTTTAGTCAAAAGACAATATTGCCAATACTTCTGCATATAACAAATAAAATCTTAATACAGTATTTCTAGTAGTTTCAATTTAAATTCAAAGTTAAGTAGTATGTATTTTCTTTTCCGTAAACATATCCAAGCTATTTGGTGTCCCTATTGGCTACCCACACCCAGACATTTCAGTGGCTATTCTAGGCATTAAAGATCTTATCATAGGTTTAACTGGTCTCAGTTAAAGGAATTACTTCAAAGGCATAGAGTTCAGGAAAGAGGTCCCTTCTGGAGAGTTCAAAGAATGGTGGTACAAAAATATACACTGTCTATAAAGTGGGAGGCCAGTGATTTTTTTCATCCGCTTGCTCAGAGCACAGCAGGATTTTATCATTTCATGTCTCTACAGCTCTGTAGCTCTGTGCTATCAGTATTGTGAGGGCTATTTTTGATCAATCATTCTATCAGTTTGTGTGCAGGTACTGAGGACAGTTGCTAGATAGACAAATGTTCTTGGGATTTAAAGTTGTTGAGTATTTCCTATCTCACAAAGAGAACACAGATACAGGAGCCAGCTCCCATTTTCTGCTCTTCATCAAATGCTAGGAAGTAAGTCTCAGCTTCTGAGTTTATAAAGTGGATTAAATGCTTTTCCGCCCAAGTTGACCAAGAGTCCTTGAAAACAAAAACACATTTTCTGTTTGATCTGGAGCTATATTGTGAACGTGGATTTTCAAAGTGAAGTCATTCTGCACACCAGTTCATTGGAAGTGCAGCAGAAAAGTGAAGGATAAAACAATATAGGTGTTCAACTTGATACCAAGGTCTAAGACTAGTTAAGTAAAGGAGGTGTACAAAATTTGCCCTGCCAAGGCCCAGATACCAAGAGATACTGCCTTGGAGAACTAATACTCTGTCATGTAAAAGAAGAGTTGATGTTCTGGCACTTGAAAACTTTCTGTAGCTAGATATTTAGACAAGCATTTAAAAAAAAAAAAAAATTTACCTTATCCTCAACAGAAATTCCTTCAAATGGTCCAGACAAAGTCTTTTGTCCAGAAGAGTTATTGCTCAAAAGTGGGAAAATAGCTGTAATTTTGAGGATTGGTACTGTAGGAGAATTTTCTTCTTGGGGAAGAAATTGGAAACAGCCTCTGGCAGAGAGAGAGGGACAGCTAGGGCAGCATTTTTTGGCTTTGATGACTCAGCCAGAGTAAAAGAATAGTCTTAAATATGTTTTCTATATATATTCAGGTAACCATCTCAATTCATCCACTTGGCAGAATGAATGCATTATGTAACCAATTCCCCCTTGGATAGCACTGCTCATAGTCAGAGTGGTGGTCTGTATCCCTACCAAATGGGTGAGAAGCCAAATGTAAAAATTATTCCATTGCTTAGATTTCTCAGATGTGTGTCACCAGCCTCTGCATTTCAAAAGCTGTCAAGTGGGGCAATAGTCACAATGTATACTGCATGGAGTTTAAATTAGAATAAAATAGTCCAAGCTCCCTCAGAAAGTAAATTTGCTCATGCCAGAGGGAGAAGGGCAGAGTTTGAATGATCAAGTTTTAAAAATTTTGGTGAAGCACCTAAAATATACAAACTACCTAACTCAACGGCTCATGGGGAAAAAAAAAGAATATAATGTAAAACACCTTGCAAAGTTTTTGACCATACTATTAACATTATCATTTATTCTCTAACCTACTCCTGGAAACAAACTCCAAAAAATTACAAAACGGAGAAGGTATTCGAAGAAACCATCTGAGACTTTTGTCCAAAACCTAGTTACAGAGCCTACACACCTTGAAAATCTAAAGATTTGGGCTTTAACATAAGTCAATGCCATGGTCTATTTAGCAGATATATATTTGTATGTCCTACAGACTGAAATCTTTTTTAATTATCAAATAATCATGAGTGCAACAGCAGATGTGAGGACTATTTTTGATGTTAGCTGGAAGTATTATTAACTCCCTCATGTTTCCAAAAATCCTCCATTATTCTAACTTACCCTCTTGAATGCATATTTTACTTAAATATTTGGAATAAATACTGCCACAAAAGAAAAGCTACTTGTTTCAATTTTAACCTAACAGGGTCTGCCCTATCTATCATAGATCAGAGCAATTTCTCAGAGAATTCTGTGATACAAGTCTTCTTATCTTTCTAAAGTCAATTATTTTTCCTATAAAGAGGGGCAGCCATAATTGATGAGTAGAAGTTGGACCAAGGCCATAAGTTAGCAAAAATGGACCAGCCACCCTGGGTTCTGGTCCTTATACCAGTTACACTTTGGGGCCTCAACATCGTTTCTATAACATAAAATAATGGAATCTAGACTAGAATGGCATCTAAAGCTATTTCCAGCTATAAAATCATATAAGCCTGTTAATATACTTTTATCACCTGCATGTGTACAAGAAACAATAATGGCTGACATTTCAGAAAGTTTAATATTTTCAAATTTTTTTTTAATGTCCTTCAATCCATCTTTATCTTTGAAAAATTAGCTTTTGTGAAATTACACTAACATGAATTAATATCCCTCTTAGGTTCCAATGACAGAAAAAATCATGTTAAAAAGAAAGAAAACTAAGAGAAATAGCTACATACATATACTTAGAATTTTCTGCCCTATATATAATACATAGGAGCTCTGGTAGCATAGTGCCTAAGGCACTTGACTGCTAACCAGAAGGCTGGCAGTTCAAACCCACCAGCCACTCCTCGGAAGGAAGGTTGGGCAATCCTACTTCCGTAGTGATACTGCCTCAGATACCCAAGGAGGGGTCTCTATGAGTCGGGGCCGACTCGACGGCATATAACAACAACAACAACAACAATATATAATATATACTTCTATAATATAAATATAGATCTATATATATTTGTACCCACATAATTGTGTATGCTTGGGTTTCTTAGAAAATGGAACTTAATTTAAAAGCATATACTCTAATATTTTAAAGGAGTGGCAAATTCTGGAAACAAAAGTGCATGACAAAAGGAAAGGAGACAGTGAAGGAAGGAAACAAAGTATAAGTTGGTTTGTAACCATTCTGGTAGAGAGCAGATAGCTCTATTATGTGCTTTCTTCCAGAAAGGCTGTAAGGAACCCAGTGCTTAGATTGATCTTTTAGGAGTTGAAGTAAGTATGGAAGAAAGCCTAGTGAATTACTTATTGACTCTTCTTTGTCACTCAGTCTTCACTGATCAATGTTGAGCCCACATGTTGTTAATTCTCCTGCATTTGTGGGTTTTGTTATTTGGGCCCTCTGAGCTATGGAGCAATTGAGGGACTCCAGACGTCTGGGCCAAACAATGCTTGGTCCTGTGGACTCCACTAAGGTTGTATTTGTATGTGTGTATGTAGAGGGGTGGTATGCGGTCTGTGACGGTGATGGATATACTAAAGTGTATCTGGTAGGGTTGTTGAGATATTTTTCTTATCAGTAAAAAGAATGTAAAATGATAGATGATCAATAAGTGATAATTTTGATTATGATTAACAAAATTTAAAATCTTCTCAGGAAATTACATTTTGTTAAAAACGATTATGACTTGCATTTGCAATGGATAGAAAGAGATCTGCAATTACATTTCTGATCTTATACGTGTAAATAATATGATGCTTATCCTTCAATTGTTAAGGAGGAGAATCAGGAAGAGAACCAAACCAAAAAAACAGACTCACTGCCATCGAGTCAATTCTGACTCATAGCAACTCCCTTTGGGTTTCCAAGACAGTAAATCTGTCCGTGGAGTGGCTGGTGGGTTTGCAACACCAACCTTCTGGTTAGCAGTCAAATGCCTTAGGCACTATGCTACCAGAGCTCCTTAGGAAAAGGACTGGGAGGAGACAAAGTGGAAAGAAGGGGAGGAAAAGGAAAGGAGGAGAGGATAAAGGAGAAGGAGAAGAAACAGCCGCATCCCTAAGGTGATACGGGGGTGTGGACTGTACTGATGACACTGTCAGAGGAGATGACACCAAAATAGCCATAAGTTTTGGAAAATGTTTTAGTATAAATACCTAATTTTTAAAAGTAAAATATTCCTGTAGTACTTATAATAACAAAAAACATTTTTCATAAACCCAACTTGCATAGATCAATATATCTACCAGGACAAAACACTATGTTGATTTATTTTTTGAAACTTCCAGTGTGTTCCAGTTAGAGGTGTCATTATTACCCAATTACAATGTCAGTTCAAATTACCTGGTTTCATCTGTGCATGCTATAATTGTACACTTTTGTTTTTGTTCCTGCTGGTGTCTTTATAATTGCTGTTTTTATCAAATTTTCTGGTATTTTAGCTACAAAATTGCAGTAATCAGTATTTGAGTAATGAAGTAGTAATTAAAAGAACAAGAAAAATCAAAAAAGGCTTCTGTTCAATTACATAATAATATTGTAATATAACATAATTCAATGTAGAAAGATTTTACAAAACAATTTTGTCAGTATTCATAAAATCTAAGAAATCACATTTAAGCCACTTACACCTATATTTATCACATATTATTCTATAATTATATATTATTCCATAATTAAAATTAGTAATAAACATCACTAAGGATTCTGTGTGATTTGATACAGGGTGGGTCCATGCAGGGAGGACACCATGAGTTACTGCACCAGATAACACCAACTCAATGGCACCACTGAGAAGAAGGTGGTTCCAAGAACACAGTCTATGTAGCCTGATATTTAAAGACTTCATCAAACCCTTCAAGAGATAGTAAACAGCCTTTACTGCTTCTATTCATGCCTAGGCAAGTCTGTATCTTGATCATATCAATTAATAATTTTAGTGTGTTTTCATGTCCATCAACATTCTATCCCAGTGTTCTTTCTCATCCAGATTAAATCCACCCAACTACTTTCAGAACTTCCATGTACTTTCTATTCAAACTCCACTACTTCTCTGTCAGTTTGGTGTATTGTTGTACTGTGGTGTCTTGTGTGTTGCAGTGATGCTGTAAGGTATAATATCAGCATTTCAAAGACCAGCAGGTTCACCCAGCATTGACAGGTTTCAGTGGAGATTCCAGACTAAAACATACTAGGAAGAGGGAAGATGTGGTCTACTTCTGACAAAAATTAGGCACTGAAAAACTTATGAATAGCAGTAAAACATTATCTGATATGGTGCTGGAAGGTGAGCTCTTTAGGTTGAAAATCTTGCAAAATATAACTGGGAAGAGCTGACTCTTCAGTGTAAAGGTGACTGGCATGGATGGAATAAATCTTGTGGGAACTTCATTTGCAGATATGGCACAACTCAACATGAGAAGAAACGACTGCAAACATCCATTAGTAATCAGAATATGGACTGTACAAAGAATGAACGTAGAACACTGGAAGTCGTGAAAAATGAAATGAAATGCATAAAGAAATGCATATTCTAAGCATTGGTGAACTAAAATATGAAATAGACTGGTATTGGGAATTTTTAGTTGGACAACTGTATTGTCTACCATGCCAGGAAAGACAAATTGAAGAGGAATGGCATCACATTCATCATCAAAGATAACATTTCAAGATGTATATGTTGAAGTACAATGCTGTCAGTGATAAGATAATATCCATTGGCCTTCAAGGAAGACAAGCTAATACTACTATAATTCAAATTTATGCACCAGACAGTAAAGCCAAAGATTAAGAAATTGAAGATTTTTACCAATTTTGACAGTCTAAAGTCTAAAGTCGGGGCCAACTCAACAGCCATAACAACAATAAAATTGACCAAAGATGCAATCAATATATATTGAAAACTACTGGTGACTGGAATGTGAAAGCTGGAAATGAAGCAACATCAGAAAATACAGTTTTGGTGATAGAAATGACACTGGAGATAGCATGATAGAAGTTTGCAAGTCCAACAACATATTTATTGCAAATATCTTTTGTAAACAACATAAACAGTGACTATATATGTGAACCTCTCCAAATGGAATACACAGTAATAAAATCAACTATATAATATAGTTGTAAAAAGAGATGGTAGAGAAGCTCAATATCATCAGTCAGAACAAGGACTGAGCAACTGTAGAAACACTATCAATTGCTCATATGCGAGTTTATATTGAAGCTGAAAAAAATTTAAAGAAATTCAGGAGAGCCAAAATATGACCTTGAATATATCAGAACTGAATACAGAGACCCTAAAGAACAGATTTGACACACTGAATACCAATGACTGAAGACCAGACAAGCTGTGGGATGACATCAAGAACATACATGATGAGAGCAAAAGTAATTCAAAAGACAAGAAAAGAAGAAAAGACAGAAACGCCAGAAGAGACTGTGAAACTTCCTCTTGAATGAAGAGTAGCTAACACAAATGGAAGAAATGATGAAGCAAAAAATCTGAACAGAAGATTTCAATGATGGCTCAAGAAGATAAAGTAAAGTATTGAAATGTGCAAAGATCTGGAGTTAGAAAATCAAAAAGGAAGAACATGCTTGACATTTCTAAAGCTGAAAGAACTGAAGAAAAAATTTAAGCCTTGAGTTGCAATACTGAAGGATTCTGTGGGCAAA
The DNA here is from genome assembly GCF_000298275.1 of Orycteropus afer afer. NCBI lineage: Eukaryota > Metazoa > Chordata > Mammalia > Tubulidentata > Orycteropodidae > Orycteropus > Orycteropus afer. Next base: position 10,535,048 of record NW_006921650.1, on the reverse strand, counting down.
ATATTTGTCGATGAAGGAAGCAAAATATTGATGAAGGAAGCATCAAAAGAAGATGGGAGAAATGCACAGCCACTGTACCAAAAAGACCTGATCAACACTCAACCATTTCCAGAAGCAGCATATGATCAAGAAGCAATGATAATGAAGGAAGAAATTCAAGCTACACTGAAGGAATTGGTGAAGAAGCCTTTAGGAACTGACAGAATACCCATTGGGATGTTTCAATAAATAGATGCAATGCTGGAACCGCTCACTCATTTATGCCAAGAAATTTGGAAGACAGCTACCTGGCCAACAAACTGGAAGATATCCATATTTGTGTAAATTGCAAAGAAAGGTGATCCAATAGAATATGGAAATTATAGACCATTATCATTAATATTAAACACAGGTAAAACTTTACAGAATGTAATTCAAAAACAGTTGCAATAGTATATTCAGAGGGAAGTGCCAGAAATTCAAGCCAGATTCAGAAGAGGGCATGGAATGAGGGATATTATTGCTGATGTCAGATGGATCTTTTCTGAAAGCAAAGAATACCAGAAAAAAATGTTGACCTGTGTTTTACTGAATATGTAAAGGCATTCAACTGTGTGGATCATAAGAAATTTTGGATAATGTAAGGAAGAATGGGAATTCCAGAATACTTAATTGTGGTCATGGAGAACCTGTGCATAGACCAACAAGCAGTCATTGGAACACAACAAGGAGTTATTGCAAGTTTTAAAATCAGGAAGGGTATGCATCAGCGTTGTATGCTTTCACCATGCTGAGTCAGTATGCTGAGCAAATAATCTGAGAAGCTGGACTATATGAAGAAGAACCTGGCATCAGGATTGGACAAAGACTCACTAACAACCTGCAATATGCAGATGACACAATTTTGGTTGCTGAAAGTGAAGAAGATTTGAAGCACTTACCAATGAAGATCAAAGATGACGGTCTTCAGTGTGAATTAAACAACATAATGAAAACAAAAATCCTCACAACTGGACCAATGACCAACATCATGATAAATGGAGAAAAGACTGAGGTTGTCAATGACTTCATTTTACATGGATCCACAAGTAATGCCAATGGAACAGCAATCAAGGAATCAGATGACATATTACACTGGGCAAGTCTGTGGCAAAAGACCTCTTTAAAGTGTTAATGAGTGTAAATGTCACTTTGAAGACTAGGGTACACCTGGCCCAAGGCATGGTACTTTCAATAGCCTCATATGAATGTGAAAGGTAGACAATGAATAAGGAAGACCACAGAAGAATTGATACATTTGATTGTGGTGTTGGTGAAGAATACTGAATGCACTGTGAATTGCCAGAAGAATGAAAAAAAATCTGTCTTGGAAGCAGTCTAGCCAGAATGCTCCTTAGAAGTGAGAATAGCCAGACTTTGTCTCTTATCTTTTGATCTTTTTCTCAAGAGGGATAAGTCCATAGAAAAGGTTATTATGCTTGGTAAAGAAGAAGTTCAGTTACAAAGGAGAAGACCTTCAAGGAGATGGATTGACACAAAGGCTGCAACAATGGGCTCAAGCA
>NW_006921650.1:10532125-10533342 GCF_000298275.1 Orycteropus afer afer | reverse complement strand
ACTCTCTGAGAGCTCTGGTAGCATAGTGACTAAGGCCCTTGACTGCTAACCAGAAGGCTGGCGGTTCAAATTCACCAGCCACTCCTCAGAAGGAAGATGGGGCAATCTACTTCCATAGTGATACTGCCTCAGAAACCCAAGGAGGGGTCGCTATGAGTCATGTCTGACTCAATGGCACATAACAACAACATATTAAGGCTGGGGCCTGAGGTAGGCAGGCCAGGGGCTTGGAGGCTGCTTTTCACTTGGGTGTGGCTCTATATTAAGGCCATGACCTGAGGTAGGCAGGCCAGGGTCTTAGAGGCTGCTTTTAGTTTGTGTGTGGCTCTATATTAAGGCAGTGGCCTGAGGCAGACAGGCCTGGGGCTTGAGGGCTGCTTTTACCTTGGGTGTGGCTCTTTATTAAGACCTGGGATTGATGTTGGTGGGCCCAGCACTTGGAGGCTGCTTTTCACTTGGGTGTGGCTCTATATTAAGGCCAGGGCCTGAAGTACGCAGGTGCAGAGGGGTTAGGAACAACTAAGGGAGATGAACTTGTCTGTCAGTCTGTCATCCTGTGGTGGCTTACGTATTACTGTGAGGCTGGAGGCTATGCCACTGTGTTGCAAAATGCCAGAAGGGTTATCTATTGTGGAGAGGATTCAGCAGAGCTTCCAGGCTTAGACAAACTTGGAAGGAGGAGGCGGCCATGTCCTTCTCAAAGAATTGGCCAGTGAAAACTTTATGAACAGCAGTGATACCTGATATATTAATGGAAAACTTTATGAGCTGCCCTGAAACACTGTCCAACATAGTGCAGGAAGATGAGCCCATTGGGTAATAAGGCACTCAAAATTGGCCTGGAGAAGAGCTGATTCCTCAGAGTAGAGATGAACTTAATGATTTGGACAGAGTAAAGCTTTCAGGATCTCCACTGGTGATGTGGCATGATCCAAAATTACCAGCAACAGATGCAAAGATCCATTAATAATTGGAACATAGAATGCATGAAGTATGAATCTAGGAAAATTGGAAGTTGTCAAAAATTAAATGGAACACATAAAGATCAATATCTTAGACATTAGTGAGCTGAAATACTGTTTTTGGCCATTGTGATTCAGACAACTATGTGATCTACCGTGCAGGGAATGACAAACTGAAGAGGAATGGTGTGGCATTCATCATCACAAAGACTGTTTCAAGATCTATCCTAAGTACAACACTGTCAGTGATAATAT
>NW_006921650.1:10522283-10527900 GCF_000298275.1 Orycteropus afer afer | reverse complement strand
AAAAAAAAAATTAAAAGATTAAATTGTCAAGTAACAGTTGGGGAGATTTTTCAAGGACAATGGTATCTTCCTTTTGATATTTTGGAAAAGTAGAAAAAAAAAATAGATATTTGAAAGAAATTTTCTTTGTCAGAGAAAAGGGACAGTGCTTATCATTTGGCCAATTGTGAAAATAATGACCAAACCATATAGTCTCCAGCATTCTCCCACCCCGACACACAACCTACATAAATAAATTCACATTCTTGAAAGAAATCTTGGAAACTGATCTATGTTGCTGCATATATGTATACTTCATTCCGTTTTTACTGCTGAGTACTTGATAGCACACAGCAAGAGTGCTTCCATTGTATTGTTCATCCATTTGCCACCTGATGGGATTCCAGTGATGTAGTGGTTAAAGCATTCAGTCACTAAACAAAAGGTCAGTAATTCAAATCCATCAGCTGCTCCACAGGAAAAAGAGCAGGCAGTCTGCTTCCATAAAGATTTACAGCCTTGGAAACCCCATAAAAAAACAAACCAAACTCACTGCCCTTGAGCTGATTCCTACTCACAGTGACCACCATTAGTTTTATGAGGTGGTAAATCTTTATGCAAGTAGATTGCCCAATTTTTTTTCCTTGGAGCAGCTGGTAGGTTTGAACTACCAAACTTCCAGATAGCAGTCAAGTGCCTTAGGCACTGCACTATCAGAGCTCCTTTGGATACCCTATGGCGCAGTTCAACTCTGTCCTGTAAGGTCACTGTGAGTTGGAATGGACTCAGGGGTGGCAGATTTGGTTTTTGGTTTTGCACATAGTTTCTTCCTCAACTTTGGCTATATTGAATAAAGTTGCTATGAATATTGTGTATATACCTCTTTGCATAGGAATGTGCTTTCATTTATCTTGGGTAAAGAGGTAATCTTCCTGATTTCTCTTGTGACCTGATGATTTAGAGGTGGATTGCGTATTTGCCAAACATTTAGGGATTTTCTAGATATCTTTTTACTGTTTTTGGTTTATAGTTGAATGTAGTATTCAGAAAATATACTTTGTATTACTGCAACTTTTTAAAATTTTTGAGGCTTGTTTATGGCATGGAATATGGCCTATCTTTTTGAATGATCTATACATAAAAATGTATACTTGGGAAAAACATGCATTCTATGTTTTTTGGAAAGAGTGTCTATAAATGTCCATTTCAACAATTTCCTTGATACTGTTTATTCAGGTCTTCTATGAAAGATGAGGCAATCTACTTCTATAAAGATATACAGCCTTAGAAACTCTATGGGTGTTGCTCTGAGTCAGAAGCAATTCAATGGCAGTAGGTGTGGTGTTTATATACCCTTAATGTAAGAAACTAAGATAAAAATATTGAAAATATCACAAATTGCCAGAAGAACAAACAAATCTGTCTTGGAAGAAGGATAGCCAGAATGCTCCTTAAAACTGAGATTAGCCAGATTTCATATCACTTTGGGCATGTTGTCAGAAGGGATTACGCTTGGTAAAGTAGCGGGTCAAAGGAGAAGGGGAAGACCCTCATCGAGATGGATTGACACAGTGGCTGCAACAATGGCCTCAAGCAGAGCAAAAATTCTGAGGATGGCGCAGGACCAGGCAGTGTTTCCTTCTGTTGTGGATAGGGTTGCTATGAATCAGAACCAACCAGGTGTCATCTAACAACAACAACATACCCTTAGTGATTATCTGTTTACCTTTTTCTACCTATTCCTGCAAGGAGAATCCTAAATTCTCCAAATATACCTGATTTTTAAATTCTCCTTTCATTATTACCAGTTTTTTAATTAATGCATATGGAAGCACTGTTAATAGTTTCCTAGAGCTTTGGTGGCACAATGGTTAAACAGTTGATACCCAAAAGGTTTGCAGTTCAAACCCGCCAGCAACATCACGGGAGAAAGATGTGAATCCTGTTTCCAGGAAGAGATTCACAGCCTTGGAAATCCCATGAGAGCAGTTCTATTCTGTCCCACAGGGTTTTTATGAGTTGGAATCAAGTTGATGGCAACAACATTTTATTTGTTTGTTTCCTTAAAAAAAGAAAACAGTTACCACTATGAAATTTCTGTTTATCCCTGGTAATAGCCCTTTAAAAAAAAAACAAAAAAACTTTTATTGTGATTTGAGTGTAAGTTTATAGGGAAAACTGATTTTCTATTCAACAATTCATACACATTTTGCTTGTGACAAAGACTGTAATCCCAGCAAAGTAACAGCATTCTTCCAACTTCCTCCCTGTGTTTACCATTTTTATTTGTCCTCATTTCCTATCCCTTTCTACCTTCTGGACTTTTTTCCTGGACAAATGCTTCCCATTTGACTTCATATGGTGCACTGTTCTAAGAAGTAGGTCTCTCTGTAGGGTTACTGTTCACCTTCTATGCCTTCTATGGTTTGGCTGAAACTTGAGCCACAGGGGCAAGCTCAGGCTTGAAGGGTATCTGCAGATCACAGTTGCCATAATCATTAGTCTCTATCAGCTCAGTAAGCCTTGTCTTTTTTATTATTCTGAGTTTTGTTCCACATATTTTTCCAGGCTCTCTTATTATGACCCCTTTAAGAGTGGTCCAGTCGCAGCTGGGCACCATCTACTTCTGGTCTCAGGGTTGTGGAGGCTGGGGTTCATGCAGTCCAGGTCAAATGGCATAACAGTCCATAAAGACAGTAGTCTTGTTTTGAAGTATACTCTTTCAGATAATAAGGTCCCTCTAGCTCACTTTCATTTTCTTTTTTCATTATTTTTTCCTAAAGTTCATTTATTTTGTTATTATTGTTGAGAACATACACAGCATACATACAGCTATTCCAAAGTTTCTATGTGTACAATTTAGTGACAGTGATTACAATCTTTAAGTTGTGCAATCATTCTCACACTCTTCTTCAGAGTTATTCCTCCCTCGCTAAAATAAGCTCACTATTCTCTCATTTTTGGAGCTCCTGTTGTCAGTTTGATTCCATTTAGATAGTTCTTGAAAAAGAATATTCAAGGCAGACTTTTTTTTTACTAGTTAATCTAAACTATTGTATGTTTAAAGAAGATTCCAGGGGTATTTTTGTTTATATATCATTTTCTATTATTATTTTAAATGTAATTTTTTACATTTTCTTGAAAAATAAACCTGTTTTCATTATGAAATTTGTGTTTTATTATAGACAGCATATTTTGGGGGGCTTTGCATTTTTAAAAAACCCAATATGATAATCTATGCCATTTAATGGAATATTTAGACCCTACAAATTTAAGGTGAAATGATAATGCATGTGCTAGGCAGAATAAATAACTTCCCAAAGATGTCCACATCTTAACTCATGGGACCTGTGGATATGTTACTTTCATGTCAAAGGGGATTGAGATTGCAGATGGAACTGAGGTTACCAATCAGCTGATCTTAAAGTAAGATTATCCTAGATTATCTGAACAGATAATTTTATCTTATGAGCAAGTGAAAAAATAGTTTTAAATGAAAAATATCATTCATAACCTCATGGGTTTCAGTGCCTTTGGTCTCTCAATGTAATCACCAGTTGCTAACAGGGGAAGAGGCACACAGAGGAGAGAACCAGAGAAACAGTAGCCGGAGAAGGACTTGGCCCAATGTTGCTGGAGGAAAGAGACTGCAAGCCAAGGAATATGGGTGGCCTATGTAAGCTGTGGTAGCATAGTGGCTAAGACACTTGCCTGCTAACCAGACGGCTGGCGGTTCAAACCCACCAGCCACTCCTCGGAAGGAAGGTTGGGCAATCCTACTTCCGTAGTGATACTGCCTCGGAAACCCAAGGAGGGGTCGCTATGAGTCGGGGCCGACTCGACGGCACATAACAACAACAACAACAACATGTAAGCTGTAAAAAGCAAGGAAATAGATTTTCCCAAGAGTATACAGAAAAGGAGAATTCAAACTGGAGTCTCTCCAGTGAGCACCAAGTTTTTTTCCCTCAGGCATCTAAGAACTTTAAGAACTAGGTACAACAGTTTGAATTGAGAGTTTTGGTGCTCTGAACAGCTCACTGAATCAGATTGCACCAAACACAGAAGAGCAGAATTGAAGGAAAGGCACAGGGAGATTTTTTAGAAAAGAGATACTGCTGGAAGACGAACAGGCACCCGAGAGAGACCATTGGAAACCTTTCTGGGGCAGTCACTGTCTGCTGGGCGGAGGCGGCCACCTGAGATCCCCGAGCCAAGAATGAGATCATTTATAGCAACTTACCAGCGACCAATACAATATTCCAGTGGGTAGCGGCAGAGACTTGTATCCAACAGCTGATTTTGTCAGTAATTTGGGTGGTGAGGGTGCAGCCAGACCTGGACACCATTGCTGAGACTCAGGTGGAGATCTCACTGGTGCACCAGAAAGGCTACCTCCCTCCCCTCCCAGCAGATTACAGAGTGAGCTTGGGTCAGACTGGGAGACACCATGCTTTTCTTTGCCATGGTTATCGGGACTGCAGGTCACTGTAGGTACTCCTCCGAATCCACCACAGCTAAAAATGCGCGCACCTTTGGCATCACAAGTGGGCGGTATAGCAGACAAACTCCAGAGCCGACCATTGCCAGTTGTGCGAGATTGCATTACCACCGTGGGCAGACGGGGCACGGAAAGCAGAAAAACTGCAGCTGAGCATGCTCACGCAAATTTTGCCCTGGAGCCACGCTTTGGCGCTGTGGGGCCATGGAGGCCGGGGTTTTGAGTGTGCATGAAATTGGCAGAAATTTGTGACCCTATAACAATAGGAATTTTTCCTGAGTTTGAGCCACGGTCTACCAAATAAATATGTCATAAGTAAGAGCCTACTCAGGTACACCCCCAAGTCCAACACACTTGAAATTGGGCACATCTTTGGTGCTGCAGGTGGGCGGTATCACAGACAAACTCCAGAGCCAGCCATAGGCGGTCTGGCTGGATTGTGTAAGCAACGCGGGCAGACGGGGCATGGAGAACAAAGAAACTGCAGCTGAGCCTGGTCCCTGAATTTTGCCTCGGAGCCGCACTTTGGCACTGTGGGGCCACAGAGGCGGGGTCTTTGAGTGTGCCTGAAATTAGCGGAAATTTGTGACCCTAAAACAAGAGGAATTTTTCCTGAGGTTGAGCCGTGGTCTTGCAAATACATACGTCACCAATAATACCCAGCTCAAAGCCTTAGAAACCAACCCTAGCAACACTGCACTTTCCTTCTTCTGCTCCCACCTTCTCCACCAATAACTTCACTCATTCAATAGAAGAAACCATATTCAACCAATTACCATAAAACCTCTCACTTCAAACTCTAAACCCTCTGTATGAAAAACAGAAGCACATATCCACACTACACAGTGATTCCACCATCACAAAGAAGACAGCAGAGCGACCCAACACACCTGAATCGATATTAAGATAAAACACACCAGGTTCACCTTTTCAAAATATGAAACCATAAAACCAAGACAAAACAAATCAACACGTAACCAGCACTTAGAGACAACCTAAAGAGACAACGCTCTACCAGATTCCAAGGACTTAAGAAGAGGTTCTGTTTACAATTTTTTTTTTTTCTTTTCTTCTCTCGTGATTAACCCCATTACTTATTGGGGTTTTTGGTTTTGTTTTTGCCTTTTTTTTTTTTTT
>NW_006921650.1:10507943-10508444 GCF_000298275.1 Orycteropus afer afer | reverse complement strand
CTTATAAAAGAACATTCAGGAGATCTGCTTGATCTACGTTAAATATAACATGAGCAAGAAGTAATCCTGTAGTTTGTTAAACTATTCATATTTTGGGGCTTAATTGTTGCTGCATCATAGCCTCTCCTACTTACAGATAATTAAATAAATTTTTCATAATACTCCAATTAGAGTATGGAAATAATGATAATGTGTTTTGTACTAATAAATGACTCTTAAATTGGCAATCAGGGTAACTAGATTCTTCACTGTTGACACATTGTGACCTCTTACAAATATGTTCCCTCTTCCTCTACTGAACATCTAAAAGATATCTTTATTTGAAGTATCTTGGAAGGAATGTAACATCTGACAACAGCAATCCTTATGATCAAGTAGAAACATCAATTAGTTACAGTTTTAAAGGAAAAAAAAAAGATTACTCAGACATGGTTGTCATTGCTGTTAGTCTTCTGTGAAATAATTAATCAAATTGGATAGTAATCATTAAATCTTCATGTT
>NW_006921650.1:10505956-10507789 GCF_000298275.1 Orycteropus afer afer | reverse complement strand
CAACAAAGGAGAGTGAGCATAGTAGTAGCCATTTTCTTCATCACTGTGTACACTAAGGTGGGTCATAATCAAGAAATTTAGTAAGAATGAAATTCCAAGTAGTGATAATGGAATGGGCAAAGTCAGAGAACCAAAAATGAGAAGAACATAGAGGTAGATAGTTCTTATTTTTACCAAATGATTTTAATGTCATCTTGGGTGGAACAACCTCATCATGAGTAATTAAAAAAAAAGGGCTTTTTAGGCAATTGTATAAACAAAGCATGAACATTTGTAATTGATCACTCTGTAAACAATGAGTCTACTTCTGTGGAATATAGAAGAGTGGAAGTTAAAGTTACAAGAATGAACTTTTTATTTTCATCAATGTCTCCTTATATGTGCTCTTTTTCTATACATAGACACACACATATTCAGTTAATGCAATTAATTAAAACTCAATCATGTGTTTAGTACTTTCACCATGCAATTTGACAGATACAGAAGGAACTGCCATGGTCTCTGCCTTTATATGGTTTAGAACAACAAAACAGGTAATGAACGACATGGTTATAATACACAATATTCAACAAATAGAACGCAGATAAATATGTTAAAGAAGGGATCAAAATTGTTAACTGAATGTAACAAATACAGACTGCAGAAATATTTATGCTTATAAAGTAGGCCTTGCAAAGAGGCTTTAGCTACTCTTACTGTTTGGACTTTACTCAATAGTTCATGTTGTTGTTTTGTTATGTGCCGTCGAGTCGGACCCGACTCATAGCAACCCCTCCTTGGGTTTCTGAGGCAGTATCACTACGAAAGTAGATTGCCCAACCTTCCTTCTGAGGAGTGGCTGGTGAGTTTGAACCGCCAGCCTTCTGGATAAGAGTCAAGTGCCTTAGGCACTATGCTACCAGAGCTCCTCAATAGTTTATAGGGAAGGGAAAAAGATTTTTCACTTTTTCTTTTCTTTTTTAATGTAAGAAATCCTTATGACCAGCATCTTCTTTTAGCAATGTTATGTTGATTAGATGATAAAATGAAGATTCAAAAATGGGAAGTAATTGAGGAAAGATTTCTAAGCTAAGAAAGAAAGCTAAGAAGTTACTTCAATAATTTGAGCATGGGAAATGAAAAAACTAATTCTTTATAAAGGGGAGACAGATATTCTTCACAGGTAGAATGAAAATAATTTGAAGACAGAAAAATTGTAGGATGATGGGTGGTGGGCCTATGGAAAGGGAATGAGAGACATTGACAAGATAAATGCTATTCCAAAGATTTCTCAGTCTGTTCGGTCCTGACAAAATATCTCCGTCTTTAGAGAAAAATTAAATCTATTTAACCATTCATTCATCTCTATTATATGACAAAGATACTATCAAAAAAGATAGCCCATAGTTATTAAATTGAATCCCCCATTTTGCTCTCAATGGCTATATTCTGTATATTCAGTTTGCATGCTATTATCTCCTTAGCCAGTATTCATCCCCTGCTCCCGATCTATTATTTGATTAGTCATTTCCAGCAAATGGAAAGAAAAAGGGTAGTAAAACCCCCTCATTATTCTTCAAAAGAGTTGATAAGGCTTAGGTTTATCCATGGGATTTAATTTATATCCTCCATTAGTATACAATTAAGATATGAATATAAGTAGAAGCCCTCCTGTATTTGATTTTTGGACACCTTCACATTCAAAGCTTTTTGTTGGCCTGAGCTTAGGTTTCAATACTACAAAGCATGAGAGCTTAGAAAATGATCAACTGCCTACTCTGAAGATCTGGAAAACGGAATTCTCATATATGTAGAATGTTAAATTGTTCTTTACAATCTATCCCTTTGTGGTAA
>NW_006921650.1:10503748-10505071 GCF_000298275.1 Orycteropus afer afer | reverse complement strand
TTCAGATAACATGACTCTGAATATAAAGAGACCTGAGTCAGAAGCAGGAAGTGTTTAGGTGACAAAATAAGGATCTGTAGTTACAAAAATGCCACAGGACAAGGCAGTGTTTCCTTCTATGTGCATGGGTTTGTCACGAATGGGGGCCCACTCCATGGCAGCTAACAACAATGGTGTAAAAGTTGGCTTTCCTATCCTAAAGTCAAAAACAGAATGGTTGCCAGGATGAGAAGGAGTTGAGAACTCAACAGTCGGAGAGTAAAACTGTATTTTAAAGTTTGAGAAATGATCTCATCACCACTTGGTCATACCACTTCTATCTGCTGCAGAACTGTGACATTATGCTTCTGGAATGTTCAGGAAACAGAGCTATTGGCACGGGACGCTGTAACTGATCACACATCCTGTAGGAACCATTAAAAAAAACATAGTAATTAGACTTAAGAAGGCAAGCATATTTATCATGCATTTAGGCTTTTGTGCCCATAGATAATATCCCTAAAATTGATTCATCAGATTATCAGTGAATTTGAAAACTAAGAAAATGACTTACAGCTGATGACTGTAAGTTTTTTTAGAAACTTATCTCCAAAAATGAGACTAAAAGAAGAATTACATACTTCATACTCATTAACAAGGGAACAACGAGGAACAGTTGAAATTCAATTATAAAGTTTCTTGACAATGAAACTTGTGTCTCAATTTTTTCCCACAAGTGGCTCTGGGCTACAGCAAAAAGATAAAAGACTTTTAGAACAAAAACCTAGCTGATAAAATCACCACCACCACCACCACCACCACAACCACTTACAATAATAATTCAGTTTTGTGATTGGGGAAAAAGAGGAGGAGGTAAAACAAAGTCAAAGAAAAGAACAATCAAAGGGAAGGTAAGAATTAGAGAGTGTGCAAAAACAAGAAAACAGAGGCACGTGGGGCCATGTTTTACTGTTGCCTATGCTTAAGACTGGGCAAGCTACTTCTGTAGAGATACTGCCTCAGAAACCCAAGGACAGGTCGCTATGTGTTGGATCCCACTTGATGACATTGAGATGCTCCCCTGGTAGTATGCACCTGCTCTCAAGAGTTCTAAAGATGGTATATACAAGCAGTAATGCTATAGTGCCAGAGGGTAATTTGGGTAATTTATCAGGTCTATAACAACTCTCATTTTCATTATCATAGCATTACCTTTACACTCACTGTTCCCCACTTGAAGTGCAAAATTCAGATGGAAAGTTCCTTTGAGAAGGCACATTGTTTTGTAGATTAAGATTTCAAAATGAAGATGTATAATTAATTGTGCATAACACATAATTACAA
>NW_006921650.1:10495340-10502923 GCF_000298275.1 Orycteropus afer afer | reverse complement strand
ACTGCAGTGAATTATCGAACCCAGGAGAGAGGTGGTGGGTGCTTTGGGAGGAACGGTTGGTGAAAGGGCTGGAGCGAGGCAGCATGTTTGGCCTTGCAGTAATAGGCCTTGGGTTACTGCTGTCTTCCTCTTGTGAGATTAGAGGAGGTCAGAACATGTGGCCTCCTTGCCGTTTTTTGCACCCCCCAAAAAACAAACAAACAAACAAACTTCCTTTCATCAACTTGATTCCAATTCATAATAACCCCACTGGGTTTCCAAGGCTGTAAATCTTTATGGAAGTAGACTGCCTCATCTTTCTTCTGCAGACTAGCTGGTGGATTCAAACCACCACCTAACTTTTGGGTAGCATCCAAATGCCTTAACCCCCACACTGCCAGAACTCCTTTTCCATTAGAAAAAGAAGTAGTAGTAGTGGTATCTAGTCTCAAAGAACACATTGCTGGAAGGTGTTTACAAAGAATAACCAGCAAAAGAACAGATTCTAGTTACCTTGTAAAACATTAAAAATTTATATTTTATTCAAATATTATTTCATATAAAACATTGTTCACAGTCAAAGGAAAAGACATCTTTAAGCCTTTTATCATAATTTTTCATGTTACGAGAAACCCTGCCAGCATGGCTTTTTAAGATTGCCTTACAAAGCAGGTATAAAATTCTAGTTTGTCTTTGAGACAGAATTAAAAATGATTTAGGTTTTATGTATATGTCTCATGGAAATGGATTCCTGAGTCTTGCCTATATTTGTAAAATAATTGAATATGAAAATAATTCCATCATTTTCATTCACCTCATAACCATAAGAAAAAGAACAAATATTTCTAATTACTGCATATTTGGGAGGAAACAGATCTTTTATTGTGTGAACATGATATCTGAGCAATTTTGTGGATGTGACATTTGAACAAGTTTTCTATGTGTGGAGATACTCTAAAAGAGCTCAGAGCATTTGTATTCCAATATATCTACTTTTAAAAAACTCTTCCTACCCTCATTAAAAACTTTGCTACCGTACCAAAACACAGACACCAGACACTAATTATTGGTCATGTTTGTGACTGAGGAGAAACAGCTATAAAACATCTAACATTTTACTTCATTTTATGGAAGGAACTACATGGGTCAAAAACCACTTATGAAAACTTCCTTGAAAACGTTGTCAGTCAAACTTAATTGTCATAACATACTAAACAAAAACATTGGTCCACATCCTACTTTGGTGAATAGTGACCAGAATATTAAAAGCTTGCAAGTGGCCATCTAGATGCAATGATGGGTCTCTCCTAATCTAGAGCAAAGAAGAATGAAGAAAACCAAAGATGCATGAAAAGAGTCCAAGTAACTGGTACACCATGCGATTCTCATCCTACATACCTATGAGACTAGAAGAACTAGATGGTACCTGTCTACTACTGTCAACCACTCAAAAGAGGTTCTATGTAGGAGATTCTGCGTAGAGTGGGAGAACAACGTGGAACAAAACTCAAAATCATAAAAAATAAAATAAAATAAAATAAAAAGGACCATGTTTGCTAGTCTTACAGAGCCTGATGGAACCACAGACTATGGCCCCTAGCTGCCCTTCAGGTCTGGAATTGAACCCATTCCTGTAGCTTCCAGTCAAACAAAAGACAGGTATATGAGCTGAACATTTACATTAGGTAGATACACTCCTTCGAGAGATCAATCATGGGAGAATAGAAGGGCTGTGTATATACAAGGAGACAGCTTTGGGAATAGGAGTGCATGGGAGGGAAGGACACAGGGAAGAGGTAACTATGGGGAGGAAGAAAGAAGGGGGCTGTTGCACTGTGGGAAACTGAAGTCAATATCATGAGACAAATTCTATGTGAGCTGCAGTATGGAAAATGAATTTTCTCTGTAAACTTTCACCCAAATCACAATAAAAATTAAAAAAAAAAAAGTAGTTGTCAGGATTTGGTTGGATATGTTGAATTGTACAGACTGTGGCTTTTAATCATAGCTCCCATTTTCCAGCCCTGTGTAATTTCTACTCACAATGCCTATAGAGGTGTCTAATGAACATATGAAACTTTAGCATACTCAAAACAAAAGTCTTGATATCTGCCTTCTTCCTTTCCAAATCTACTTTTCTTCCACATCCCATCTCCTTTTGAGGTCACAGTACCTTCAGCTAACAATGTCACAGTCCAAAACCCTAATGTTGATGTTGTTGTTAGGTACTGTCAAGTCAGTTCCAACTTATATTGTTGTTGTTGTTAGGTGCCGTCAAGACATCTCTGACTCATAGTGACCCTATGCACAGCAGAATGAAACACCACCTGGTCCTGCGCCAACTCCACAATCCTTGCTATACTTGAGCCCATCGCTGCTATCACTGTGTCAATCCATCTCATTAAGGGCATTTCCCTTTCATCAACCCTCCACCTTACCAAGCATGACATCCTTCTTCAGGGAATGGTCCCTTCTGACAAAATGACTGAAGTGTGACACACAAAGTCTGGCCATACTCACTTCCAAGGAGCATTCCAGCTGCACTTCTTCCAGGACAGATTTGTTAGTTCTTTTAGCAGTCCGTGGTACTTTCAGCATTCTTCACCAACACAACTCAAAAGCACTTCTTCTTGACTCTTCTTCAGTCTTTCTTATTCACTGTCCAGCTCTCAGATGCACATGAGGCGAATGAAAACACAGTGGCTTGTGTCAGGTGCACCTTAGTCCTCAAGGAGACATCTTTTCTCCTCACCACTTGAAAGAGGTCCTTTGCAGCTGATTTACCCAGTGCTATGTGTTGTCTGTGGAAGGAAGGTTGGGCAATCCACTTCCGTAGTGATACCACCTCAGAAACCTAAGGAGGGGTTGCTATAAGTCAGGTCTGACTCTAGGGGCAAATAACAACAACAACAATATGTTGTCTGATGCCCTGACTGCTACTTCCATTGGCTTCGATTATAGAAGTAAACAATGTGAAGTCTTTGACAACTTCAATCTTTACTTCATTTATTGCAATACTGCTTATAGGTCCAGTTGTGAAGATGTTTGTTTTCTTTATATTGGGATGTAATCGATACTTCAGACTGTATTCTTGAATCTTCATCACTAAGTGCTTCAAGTCATCCTTACTTTCAGTAAGCAAAGTTGTGTCATCAGCATATCACAGGTTGTTAATGATTCTTACTTCAATCCTGATGCCGTGTTCTTCTTCATATAGTCCAGCTTCTGAGATTATTTGCTCGGCATATAGATTGAGTAAGTACAGGGAAAGGATACAACCCTGACATGCTTCCTTCCTGATTATAAACCATGCAGTGTCCCCTTGTTCTGTTTGAATGACAGCCTCCTGGTTTATGTACAGATTCCTCATGAGTACAATTAAGTGTTCTGGAATTCTCTGGTAGTGCAGTGCCTGAGGCACTTGACTACTAACCAGAAGGCTCGTGGTTCAAACCCACCAGCCACTCTTCAGAAGGAAGGTTAGGCAATCTACTTCTGTAGTGATACCACCTCAGAAAACTAAGGAAGGGTCGCTATGAGTCGGGTCTGATTCAAAGGCACAACAACAACATCTACAATTTGTTATGATCCACACAATCAAATGTTTTTGCATGGTGAATAAAACACAAGTAAACATCTTTCTGGTATTTTTTGCTTTGAGGCAAGATCCATCTGATATCAGCAATGATATCCCTTTTTCCATGTCCTCTTCTGAATCCAGCCTGCACGTCTGGAAGTTCTCTGTCAATATACTGCTGCAACCATTTTTGAATTATCTTCAGTAAGATTTTACTTGTGTGCAATATTAATATTGTTTGATAATTTCCACATTCTGTGGGATCACCTTTCTTTGGAATGGGTACAAATATGGATCTATTCCAGGCAGTTGGCGAGGTTGCTGTCTTCCAAATCTCTTGGCTTAACTGAGAGAGTACCTCTAGTGGGACACCTGTTTGTTGAAACATCTCAATGAGTATTCCATCAATTCCTGGAGCCTTGTTCTTTGCCAATTCCTTAAGTGCAGCTTCAACTTCTTCCTTCAATATCATTGGTTCTTGAACATATGCCACCTCCTGAAATGGATGAAGATCAACCAATTATTTTTGGTACAGCAACTCTGTGTATTCCTTCCATCTTCTTTTGATGTTTCCTGCATCATTAAATATTTTGCCATAGAATCTTTCTATATTGCAACTCAAGGCTTAATTTTTTTCTTCAGTTCTTTCAGCTTGAGAAATGCACAGCATGTTCTTCCCTTTTGGTTTTCTAACTCCAGGTCTTTGCACATTTCTTTATAGTGATTGGCTTTATCTTCTCAAGCTGCTCTTTGAAATCCTCTGTTAAGCTCTTTTATCTTGTCATTTCTTCCATTTTCTTTAGTTACTCTTTGCTCAAGGACAAGTTTCAGAGTCTCTTCTGACATGTATTTTGGTCTTTTCTTTCTTTCTCATATTTTCAATGACCTCTTGCTTTCTTCATAGATGATGTTCTTGATGTCATCCCACAATTCTTCTGATTTTTGGTCATTGGTGTTCAATGCATCGAATCTATTCTTAAATGGACTCTAAATTCAAGACAGATATGGTCAAGGTCATATTTTGGCTCTCATGGACTTGTTTTATAGTTGTCTTCAGCTTTAAGTTGAACTTGCATATGAGCAGTTGATGGTCTGTTCCACAATCAACTCCTGGCTTTGTTTTGGCTGAAGATATTGAGCTTTTCTATCTCTTCTTGCCACAGATGTAGTCAATCTGATTTCTGTGTATTCCATCTGGTGAATTCCACATGTATAGCTGCCATTTATGTTGTTGAAGGAAGGTACTTGCAATGAATAAATCGTTGGTCTTGGAAAAGTCAATCATGAGATCTTCAGTGTTATTTTGTCACCAATGCTATATTTTCTAGCTACCGGTGAGTCTTCTTTATTTCCAACTTTTGCATTCCAATCACCAATGATAATCAACACACCTTGATTGCATGTTTGGTCAATTTCAGACCGCAGAAGTTGATAAAAGATCTTCTACTTCCTCATCTTCAGCTTTGGTAGTTGGTGCATAAATTTGAATATTCATAGTATTAAGTGGGTCTTCCTTGTAGGTGTATGGATATTATTCCATCACAGACAGCATTGTACTTCAGGACAAATCTTGAAACATCCTTTGTGATGATGATTGCCACACCATTCCTCTTCAAATTATCATTCCCAGCATAGTAGATCATATGGTTGTATGATTCAAAATGGCCAAAACTGGTCCATTTTAGCTGACTAATGCACATGATATCAATTTTTATGCATTCCATTTTTGACAACTTCCAATTTTCCTAGATTCATACTTGATGCATTCCATGTTCTTATTATTAATGGATGTTTGCAGCTATTTCTCAATTTGAGTTGTGCCATGTCAGCAAAGGGAGGTCCTGAAAGCTTTACTTTATCCATATCATTAAGGTTGGTTTTACTCTGATGAGGCAGCTCTTTCCTATTTTTATTTTGAGTGCCTTCCAACCTAAGGGGCTCATCTTCCTGCACTGTGTCAAACAATGGTTCCAGGCTGTTCATAAAGTTGCCCAGTAATGTACCAGACAGTGTTCCTCTGCTATTCATAAGGTTTTCCCTAGCCAATTATTTGCGAAGTGAATGGCCTCCTCCTCCTTCCTAGTCTGTCTCAGTCTGTAAGTTGTGTTGAAACCTGTACACCAAGAGCAACCCTGCTGGCTTTTGAAACACCAGTGGCACAGCTGCAAGCCTGACAGCAATGTGCAAACCACCACAGTATGACAAACTGACAGATTGTCCCCCTTAGCTGTTGGAAACCTCTTCTTCCTCCCCTTACCTAATTCCTACCTGAGTCCTGCCACTTTGTCGTCCCTGGCATTCCCTCTCTTTCCTGCTTCTGGGTGTGGGTCCTGTGTGCTGCCCCTTACCTGGATCCTGACACATTTTGTGGTCCCCAGCGTTTCTTCCCTTTCCTGCCTCTGGGGATGGGTCCTGTCTGCCGCATCCAACTCACAGAGACCCTACATACAATAGAATGAGTCACTACTAAGTCCTGTGCCATCCTCACAATCTTTGCTGTGCTTGAACCCATCCTTGTAGCCACTGTGTCAATGCATCTTGTTGAGGGCCTTCCCCTTTTTTTGCTGACCCTCTACTATACCAAGCATGCTATCATGTCTCTAGGGACTGACCCCTTCTGACAACACGACCAAACTAGATGAAATGAAGTCTTCCTATTCTCACTTCTAAGGAGCACTCTGGCTGTACTTCCTCCAGGACAGATTTGTTCATTCTTCTGGCAGTCCATAAAAACTCACTGCTGTAGATTCAGTCTCAACTCATAGCAACCCCTCCTTGGGTTTCCGATGTGATATCTCTACAGAAGAATATTCTTCACCCATACATTTCAAATGCATTAATTCTTCCATGGTCTTCCTTATTCATTGCTCATCTTTCACATGCATATGCAGCTATTGAAACTGGCACAGTTTGGGTCCGACACCCCTTAGTCTTCAAAGTGACAACTTTGCTCTTTAAAACATTAAAGAAGTCTTTTGCAGCAGATTTACCCAGTACAATACATTGTATGATTCCTTCACTGCTGGTTCCATGGTGTTTATTGTGGACTGAAGTCAAATGAAATCTTTGCAACTTTAATCTTTTCTCCATTTAATGATGTTGCTTACTAGTCCAGTTGTGAGGATTTTTGTTTTATGTTTAGATGTAATCCATACTGAAGACTGCAGTCTTTGACCTTCATTAGTTAATGCTTCAAGTCATCTTCATTTTCAGCAAGCAAGGTTGTGTAATATGCATATTGCAGGTTGTTAATGAGTCTTCCACCAATCCTGATGCCACATTCTTCATATAGGCCAGCTTTTCAGATTATTTCTTTATCAAACAGATTGAATAAGTATTGTGAAAGGATATAATCCTGACACACACCCTTCCTGATTTTAAACCATTCATCATCCCTTTGCTCTGTTTAAATGACTGCCTCTTAATCTATAGGTTCCCATGAGAAAAATTAATTGTTCTGGAATTTCCATTCTTCAAAATGTTACCATAATTTATTATGATCCACACAGTCTAATGCCTTTGCATAACCAATAAAACACAAGTAAACATCTTTCTGATATTCCTTGCTTTCAGCGAAGATCCATCTGGCATCAGCAACGATATCCCTAGCTCCATATCCTCTTCTAAATCCAGTTTCAATTTCTGGCAGTTTTTGGTCAATATATTGCTGGAACCATTTTTGAATTATATTCAACAAAATTTTACTTGTATACAATATTAATGATATTATTCAATAATTTCCACATTCTATTGGATCACCTTTCTTTGTTATGGGCCCAAATATGGATCTCTTCCAGTCAGCTGGCCAGGTTAGAGTCTTCCAAATTTCTTGGCATTAACAAGGAAGTGCCGCCAGCACTGCATCCATTTGTAAAAACATCTCAATGGATAATCTGTCAATTCCTGGAGCCTTGTTTTTCACCAATTTCCTCAAAGCAGTTGGACTTCTTCCTTCAACTCCACTCATTCTTGATCTTATGCTCCCTCCTGAAATAGCTGAACATTGACCAGTTCTTTTCAGTACAGT
>NW_006921650.1:10492204-10494815 GCF_000298275.1 Orycteropus afer afer | reverse complement strand
TATTTTGACTCTTGTGGATTTGTTTTAATTTTCTTCAGCTTCAACTTGAATTTGCATAAGAGAAATTATTGATCTGTTCCACAGTCAGCTCCTGGCCTTTTTTGACCATTGATTTTGAGCTTCTTCATCACCTCTTTCCACAGATATAGCTTATTTGATTCCTGTGTATTCCATCTGGTAAGATCCACATGCACAGCCACCATTTATGTTGTTGAAAAATGTTGTTTACAATGAGTAAGTTGTTGGTCTTGCAAAATTCTATCATGCGATGTCCAGTGTCATCATTTCTATCACCAATGCCATATTTTCCAACTACCAATGCTTTTTCTTTGTTTCCAACTTTTGCATTTCAATCACTAGTAATGATTAGTGCATCTTGATTGATGTTTGGTCAATTTCAGACTGCAGAAGTTCATAAAAATTTTCTATTTCTTCATCTTTGGCTTTAGTGGTTGGTACATAAATTTGAATAATAGTAGTATTAACCAGTCTTCTGTGTAGGTGTATGAATATTATCCTATCACTGATAACATTGTACTTGAGTAGATCTTGAAATGGTCTTTTTTGACAACGAATGAGAAGTCAGTCTTCTTCAGTTTGTCATTCCTGGCATAGAAGATCATATGATTGTCTGATTCAAAATGGCCAGTACCAGTCTATTTCAGCTCACTAATGCCTAGGATATTGATTTCTATGCATTCCATTTAATTTTCGACAATTTCTGATTTTCCTAAATTTTGTACAGTCCATGTTCTGATTATTAATGAATATTTACAGCAGTTCCTTCCCATTTTGAGTCATGACCCATCAGCAAATGAAGGTCCCAAAAGCTTTACTCCACCCATGTCATTAAGGTCAACTCTACTTTGAGGAGGCAGCTCTTTCCCAGTCATATTTGAAGTGCCTTCCAACCTAGGGGCTGATCTTCCAGCACTGTATCAGACAATGTTTCACAGCTATTCCTAAGGTTTTCAGTGGCCAAATTTTTCAGAAGCACATGGCCCCATCCTTCTTCCCTTATTGATGGTCCATTCTTTACCTCCATTTGAACATTAGTTCTATGAGAGCTAGATACCCATAAATTTTGTTCATCATCATAGATCCAATGCCCAGAATAGGAATTTAGCCAACCCAAAATTTATTTTCTAAATGAGTCAGTTTCTAACTTGACTATTTTATCTTTATAATGATCTACATTTAATTTAACATCATTTAGAGTTTTATTATAATGACATTAATTTGGAAAAAATATAATTATATCTCCAATGATGCAATATTTTTTTAATTGTTATAGCCTTCAAGAAGATTTTTGTTTTTGTTTTTAATTTTCCCATAAAAATTTTATACATATATTGGTTAAAAAAAAAAAAAACAAACTTTGCTGTTAAAAACAGTATTATATTGAAATTATATTTTTAATTGCTCCTAATGCAGAGCAGTAACCTTTCAGAGGTGTACAGTGACGTTTCATAGCTCAGTCTAACAACTTGCTGGGTTACAGGAGCACCTGGCTGTGCTTCTGCATTGTCCAGCACCTGGGAATTTCCATATCCTTCTTTTAGTTCAACAGTTTAATTTTAAAGTATTATTTTTATACTATGTTCTTAAAAAGAATGGTAGGAGTCTTTTGGCTTGGTTTCAATTTTTTATGATGTTTAAATTCTCTATATGAATTTTAAAATAACTGTCATAATTAAATAAATTATCTAAATTTAACATTAAGTCTTCTCCCCAACAAAAAAAAGGCATATGCCCCCAATTTGTTTTTATGCTTATGAACAGCATTTTGAACATTTTCTTATGTTTTTTTATATTTATTGCCCATGCACTATATACCCTTATACTATTACAAATAATATCTTTTTAACTATTTTGTTTTTCATTTATTGTTGCTGGTATATAAGAATAATGTTGATTTGTTAAATGTCAGTCTTCCATCAAACATAGTTGATGAGTTCCATTATCTCTTGCAATTGTTTGCTGTATCTCTGGTAAAACGTTGTTGTTGTTGTTAGGTGCCAGTGAATTGAGTCTGATACATAGCAACCCTATGTACAGTAAAACAAATCCTGCCTGGTCTTGTGTGAACCTACATTGTAAAATCTTAATAGTCAGTTATTACATGTTTAAATAACAACTTTTTATTATATCGTACTAGTTAGCATTTTAATGAAATATTTATAAGAGGTACATAGTGGATGTCTTTGATTATAGTAAGCAGAATTCCTAAAATAGTCCCTAAGTTTCTATGTCCCACTTTCCGGAACACGTGAATGTAATAAGATACCATTCCCATAATTATGTTATGCCATATGGTACAGTTGACATGACAAAAGAGAGATTATCCTTGTGGGGGCAAATATAATCACCCCAGTCCTTTCAGAGTAGTGTTTTATCTAGCAGGTATAGCAAAAGAAGTTACACAGATTTAAAGCAGAGAAGGAGTTTGCATGACTGTGCTGTTCTAAAGAGGGAGGGAACTACCTGAAAAGGAACACTGGCATTCACAGAGGGTGAAAGAGGTCCAGCTGCCATCCGTCAGGAAATAGGTCCCTTTGTCTAAACAGAACTGAATTCTGCCAACAGCCTGGAAATAGATTCTTCCCAAGAG
>NW_006921650.1:10478062-10491129 GCF_000298275.1 Orycteropus afer afer | reverse complement strand
GAACGGTTGGTGAAAGGGCTGGAGAGAGGCAGCATGTCTGGCCTTGCAGTAATAGGCCTTGGGCTATTGATGGTGATTCTGTCTTCCTCTTGTGGGGTTAGAGGAGGTCAGAACACGTGGCCTCCTTGCCGTTTTAGCACTATGGTACATATTTTCTCCTATTTTTATATTCCTCCACACATTATTTGAACCGTCTTAAGGCAGTGAGCATAGGTATGTACAGGCTGATATTCTATCTAGAAGTTGTAACTATTTGCTTTGAAAGTATGTCTAGTACAAGAAAACTCAGGTAAATAAAAATAATAATAATTAAAAGAGAGAGAAATAAAGAGAGACCTTGTCACAGGTTACTTTCTCCAGGTAGCAGAATGGGAGACAGGTGAGAATGCACGTTATTTTTTAGAGTCCCTTCCTCTAGCCTGTGGAAGAGAAATGAAGAAGACAGGATTGAGCAAACAAGAAGGGAAGGTGCTGCTTCGATCTGGAGTTGGAATGGCCTTTAGAGTTCTTGTAAGTTTCTTTGAGCTGACCAGGTTTTACATTCCCATGCTGATTAGTCATATAACATAGGCTTCCCAGGTTTGACCATGACCTTGAGTGAAGCAACTTTGAATATGAAGCAATCCCTGCAGGAGCTGACAGTTGAAAGCTGTCTACTGTCAGCCTTCTCAGATGCCGGGGCAATAAGTTCTTCCTTGAAGAGGCAGCTGGGTGGCACCCAAGTCTCCAGCACAAATATGAATAAAGAAATAATGAGAAAACCTCTTCAAGTTTGAAAGACTGTTTAGACAGCAGCAACGCTTATTTTGGCTGACCTATATAGATAGTGAGGAACTCTATGTCATGCTGATTAAAGCATTCATCTAATCAGAAGGTTAGCACTTTGAACCTACCAGTTATTCTGTGGGAGAAAGCTATGTTAGTCTACTTCCATAAAGATTTACAGCCTTGGAAACCCTATCGGACAGTTTCCCTCTGTCCTACAGATTCACTATGACTCAAAATTGACTTGATGGCAGTGGGTTTTTTGGTGGGGGGTGGTTATATGTAGGATGACCAGTTACTCCACAAAACATAAAAATCTCAAGTACGTTAAAAAGAATCCTGCCTATGATTGTGGATATAATAGTACCAGGTACTGTTTGGCAGATCACACCTTTTAATTGAGGTCCTTGCAGAATGACTATTAGACATTTTCAGTGTTTACAGTGTTTTCTTCCCTGAAATCTGGAAGATCTAACTTTCTACAAAATAATTTTCTCACCAATAAGAAATGGGAAAGTAGCAGAGATCATGAGCAGAATTACTCAAACTATAATTTTTGTCAAAATAAGTAAACACCTTCTGGTGTTTGTGGTGTTGGTTTCAACAGTCCCCTCCTTCAGGGTGCTGTATGTGCATGGTATAGCTTAGGATCTGTGGAGAGATCAGTGTCAAGTGTAGCTCCTCACCTCTCTTCTAATCTTTACCTTCTTTTTGGCCCAACACCCAATAAGTAGTAGATAAAAAGGTTATTTTATTCTGTTCCACATAAGAAGTTGATGTGAAACAAGGAGCAGAAGCCAGGGCAAGTCTTATTTATGCCAGTGCTACATACAAGATGCCTATGGAAGGATAATATACTTGTTTTTATGAGATGGCGGGGATCTAAATGGGGGCACAAAATATGAATGGTTTATGTTTGGCCACAGTCTGATAGTCTGCAGGCCTCAGCCTTAAGTCTCTGCTCTTTTGTTAGCCAGCCTCAGACCAACTCATTTCACCTGCGTTGGATTTATTTTTCCAGTCTCCCAAAAGGGAAATGATAAACTGTATTGTTTAGATTTATTTCATACCTTCACAGTTTCTTCCATTTATTAAATTCAGTGAACTTTCCATATACCATTTCATTTATTTATATCTCTGCAGAATGACATATCTTTTATTACAACCATCTATTGATGGAAACATTTGAAAGATAGGAAAAAAATTAATTATCTTGGGTCAGAGTTTTACTGGGTAATATAGCCTAGATGGAAAACCCCAATGTTTTGGACTAAGGTTCATACGATTGCCACATTGCTAGTATTTATATTGTCCTTGAAGCTTCCTAGTTAACAAACAATGGCAGGCATACTTCAGATATTGCAGCTTCAGTAGCAGACCACCACAACAACGCAATTATTACAGTAAAGCAAGTCACACAAATTTTTTGGTTTCCAAGTGTATATAAAAGTTATGTTCACAGTACACTGTGGTCTATTAAGTGTATGATAGTATTATGAAAATGTTTGAAATACTGTGAGAATTACCAAAGTCTGATAGAAACATGAAGTGAGCCCATACTGTTGCAAAAATGGTGCCAATAGACATGGCTTGGTGGGCAGTTAACAAAACTTCAATTTGTAAAAAACTCATCTGTGAAGTACAATAAAGTAAAATACAATAAAACAAAGAATGCCTGATTATCCTCAATAGGTGGCCCACTATCAATTAAAATTTTGGCTGATGAACTCTATTTCATCTCTTTCATTGTTGTTGTTATGTGCTGTCGAGTCGGACCAGACTCATAGCGACCCCTCCTTGGGTTTTTGAGGCAGTTTCACTATGGAAGTAGATTGCCCCATCTTCCTTCTGAGGAGTGGCTGGTGGATTTAAACCACCAGCCTTCTGGTTAGCAGTCAAGTGCCTTAGGCACTATGCTACCAGAGCTCCTATCTCTTTCACTAGACAGTTTTATTTTACTGATCAATCTAAAACAAAATTTTTTTTTAATTAAAAAAACAAAACAAACCCACTGCCATTGAGTTGAATCCAACTCATAGTGACCCCTCCTTGGGTTTTCAAGGTGGTATCTTTATGGAAGTAGATTACCCAGTCTTCCTTCCAAGGAGTGGCTGGTGGGTTTAAAAAGGGAGTCTTCTAGTTAGCAGTCAAATACCTTAGGCAATTCTCCCTTTCATGAAGATTTCATCCCTCTTGTTCACCTCTCAAATTTCAATAAAAACCCATTGCCATCCAGTCTATTCCAAGTAAGATCTTATCTAAATTTCATGCTGCTGAACAAGATACTTTCCTTATTCATGTAAACTTAATCATATGAACGTCTAAAATCATCAAAAGTGGCATACTAAAATATGAACTTTCAAATGGAAAGTAAAAGCATAAAAAGGAAAAAAGATATATAAAAAAGGCTGAATTGTTACTGATATACATAGATTAAGAATATGATAATATTTCTTCTTTGAAGAAGAAGTAAGATAAGGAGGAGATTCAATATTCATAAAGGAAATCAGATACCCACTAGGTAAGATTTTTAAAGAGATAAAAATAAGATTGTAAGAGAACCACTAATCCATAAAGCTTATAGAATATACGGCAATTGAAGTCGTGGAATTCCCTATTCTGTTGCTGTATTGGTAAAACTATGCAATGAGATATGCTTTGATATAATGCAGATTGAATTAAAATACTCAGTTCTAGATATTTGAAATATACTGAATTCTTTGTCTCAATTTAACTAAGGAATCATGTCAATCTCTCAATATAATTTGGCTTTAACACTAAAGTATACATACTTCTTTCCAGCATCACATCATTCTATACCATAGTGATACTAGTATCTAACCATAGTAGTTATGAGACTCAAATTAGAGTGTGCATATAAAAATACATTCTAAACATAAATGCACCATTCCAATGCAGGAATTATTTTTTATTTATTTTAGATATGAGGGGCTCTGGTAGCATAGTGCCTAAGGCACTTGACTGCTAACCAGAAGACTGATGGTTCAAACTCACCAGCCACTCCTCGGAAGAAAGGTTGGGCAATCTACTTCCTTAGTGATATCACCTGGGAAACCCAAGGAGGGGTCGTTATGAGTTAGGCTGACTCGATGACGGCCCGTAACGACAACAACAACAACATTTTAGATATAATATAAGCCTGAAAAACCTCTTCATCAGAAACTATTCATTAATGACACTTAATTCTGTACATAAAGACACAAGCTTTATTCCTGCCTTAGAGAATTTGACGATTGATTGTTCACCCAAATTTATCTTGCAGGAGTTAAAAATCCTGAACTTCACACAGATAAAAACACCACAATTATTTTGAATGAGCACTCAATGGGCATTAAATTGAAGGGAATAACCACAATAAGAAAAAAGTAAGAAAAAAAACATAGCAATCCTTTGCTTGAATTCAAAGACATTAAGCCACCTTCCTTTTCTTTTTCTACATGTGGGCTCATTGTCTCCCTTTTGTTTTACACAGTTTGATACTTCCTCTTATTTTATGATTTGTTCTCATTTGTGGTATTGGGGGGGGCAGTCAGAAGGAGAGGGAGGGATAACGGATAAGGGAGAGGGAGAGAAAGCCTCTTTCTGGGGCTCCATCTGAATCCCTTTCTAAGATCACCAGAGTGGATTAAAATGGAGTGTGAAATTCTTCCTGGTGGAGACTGTCTTTCCATGTTCCACAGTGAAATCCACTAGTAATAAAATTAACTGCTAAACTTGAATATAATCCAGCTCATATCCAAAACCCTCCAACCTACTGCTCCAAGCATAAACTTTCAGTATGGTCTATAGAATGTAGCCATTAACTATTTCCTGTGGTTGGTTATTTCTTCTCCAACAACTTCCTTTCTAATAGCAAATGTTTTTCTTGATTCATTTGTAAACATTTTTTCCTATGTATATTCTGCACACCCTTCATGTCTGGCTCTTATTTACCTATTATTACAATTCAACGGTAGTTTTAGATACACACATGCATGCACACACAAAAGAAATGAATTAAACTTTTTTCTCCAATTATTCCAAAAATATAAACCTGTACCAAAGAAGTAAAACACATGGCTCTGTTTCCAGTTTAAACCATCTGACTTCAGGGACATGAATACAGGCAGAAGCAACTCATAGGTCCAATTATATGCTGGGCCAGAGCTGGGGGCCTCCTGTTTCATCCAAGGTAAATAGCCAAAATTAGAATTTAAAGTGTCAGTTCAAAGATACCTGGAGTACTTTTGGTTCTTGCTAGCTAGAGAGTTATACGGGAACTCAGAGGAGCAGACTCACAAGCCATTCACATCTTTTTTTTTTTTCCTGAGCTTGACCCCCATGTTTCAGGTTGGAAAGGGGGCCTTGGTTCCTGAGAAACCAATACGTTAGTCTACATCTATGAATTTCTTATGTTTGCACTTTCATGAAAATAACTTTATAGCCAGAATATCTTTCTATTGAATATAAATTAATATAATTCCATTCTCCCACATTGCATTGCATGGGGTGGGGTATAAAGAAGGGGAGGGAAATGGAGAGGAAAAAGAAAACCTCTTGAAATGATATAGTAATTGGTTTCTTTATTTGAAAGTTCTTAGTTTCATGAGACAACAATGATAACCAGAAGTAAACTGCCACCCCTGGGAGAGGGGGAAAATGTCACACTTCATTCTGAAAAGATTTTTGCAAAAACATAGACACAGTCAATTCAGTTTTATTCTGAAGATTTATTTTATTCCAGTCAAGCTACTCAAGATTAATTCCAACCTGTCTCCCAGATGCAATGAGTGTGAAGAACTAAAACTTACTGTCATGTGAGTTTTCAACATCTCATCATCTCTAAATATTGGATACAGATGGCAGAAATGGAATATTACCCAAAATCTGTGTTACAGAAGCTGCAGCTCAAGAAAACTTGTGCTGATGTAACAGTGTGTGTGTGTGTGTGTGTGTGTGTGTGATTTTCCTTTTGGGAAAAGCATTTATATGTGTACATGTCTCCTGTTCTTCATGACATAAAGGCAATAAAATGGGGTGGGAGGGATAACTACTTCTAGCCTTCCTAAAACACAGGTCTTACTATCAATTGCTGTGTGAAATGATTTCACTTACCACAAGAGAAGTGACATGTTTGGAAAACTACATGGCAGTCTTTCAAAACTGTACTAGAGAGTTCCAGAATTAATTCTGTGGATAATAAATTGGTTATTGAGCCAAATCACAACATGCATGTATAATTAAAACAGTAAATAATAATTCTACTCACTGTCTGGCTCACCTTGTAAAATGACAGATCCATTACAGAATATGGAATCAAGGAACCTAGTAAATACATATTTAAAGATATTTATAATACCTGTAATTCCTTTCAAGGTAGATTTAATATAAATTAAAAATGGTTTAAGCAAAAGTTAATATTTTTACTCTGTTAACCCAGAAACCACTGACTCTGATATCTGAAGTAAATTAGGAACAAGTAAAAAAGTTATGGAATAATATGGTTTAGAAAATATTGTAAGGGTAGCAAAAGTGTGTCTAATAATTATTTGTGGAAAAAAAGTCCTGGAGATATACTTACAGAAAATCTATCAATGAATCCTCTATGGATTATAACATACCAATGTGCATGAGGTCACCATGAGTCAGAGGCCAACCCAGTGGCAGCTAAAAACATCAACAATCATTTAAATTAATTCCTCCTCTTCTCTCCCATTCAACTAATAACAAAACAAAAATTAGTGATGCATTGCACTGAATGAGTACGCAGAAGAGACACAAGGAGAATAGCTTATAGGTGAGTAATAACTACACTTGTGTTTGGAGAGAATCCAAACTGTCATGTTGGCACACATTTGGTCTTTAACAATGCATTAAAATATTAATTGATCCCTAGTTTATTCATATACCAAAACCAAACTCACTGCCATTGAGTCGATTCCGACTCACAGTGACACCCATTGGCTTTCCAAGGCTGTAAATCTTTATAGAAGCAGATCACCTTATCTTTCTTTTGCAGAGTGACTGATGGGGTTAAACTGCCAACCCATGGGTTAATAGACAAATGTCTTACCACTACACCACCAGAGCGCCTTATAGCTCCAGTAAACTCTAACATAATTTCTTCGTACCACAGCCAGTCAATGCTTTCACAAAACCTTTGAAAGTAAGGCTCAAGATTTTCTTTCGCTTCCTAGTCAGTGACACATTTTTATATACATACAATACCAGCAAGTTGCTTTATTGTGTGTATGAAATCTTCCCTTTCTTTGCTTATGAACACCAGCAACCTAGGTCTATAGACATTAAAAATATCTTACAATCTTGCAAAGAGGAAAATAATTTGGTGGAATTTGGAAGAAAGAAGCCATCACACAGAATCCAGGAGAAAAACCCTTGCTGATGAGTCAAGAGATGGTTCCCTGGACTCCACTTTAATGCAGGGCTAAGACTTACAACAACAACAACAAGACTTACAGGTCCCTTGACATAATTGAAAGCTCAATGAATATTTCTCTTTCACAAGTGAGTGTATGAAATTGCCCACCCCCCTCTATCTCTAAGCTACTACGTGCTATTCTGCACACCATTAGAGTAGCCAAAAGAAAGGATTTTTGGAAAATAGTGTCATATGTTACTCCCTTCCACTACCTCAGAAACTATAATGTCTTCCTGGCCCCTCCACATACGACTGCTTGATTTAGACTATTTATATCTCCCTGTGAGTTTTTACAGCTGGGTTCTGAAATGAACTCTGCATCATAACTTCTGTTAAATTAGATAAAATATTTTTCTGAGCTGCTTAAGAAGTATCTATTTGGGGCCATTTCAAAGATATATTTGATCCTAAAATAATTGCTAAAGACAAGTGTTTTGGTGACATAATCATAATAATATGCATGGGGGGGGGAAGGAAACCCTACCCCTTAAATAGAAAACAATACATCAACACTTGTAGCCAGTTTTTGCATATATCATGTAAAATTTCTGGCTGCATCTTACCCATACATATGACTGTTTTGATTGCTTCCCATAATTAGCACCACTACCTCTACCTGGCCTTGTACTCTCTTTTGTGATATGACAGTTTTAGAACATATATCACAACATGTAAGAAATAAAAGGCTGCTGCTGATTTAGTTTCCTTACTTCTTCACTCAATAGTACTATGTTTAGAATTAAGACATTGTACTCTGTAGTATATATTTTAATTACATTTTATAAATCTAAGTGAAATAAAATTAAATTGCACATATGATAGAGCTCTAATATGAAGGGTCCATTGTCTTGGAAGAAGTACAACCAGAATATTCCTTAGAAGAGAGGATGGTGACACTTAGTCTCATGTACTGTGCACTTATTATTAGTGTAAGGAGAAGAGGATGCACAGAAGTGGAGTTAAAGAAAAGTTTTTATTCTGTGCTCCTGGGAGAGGTTTACGGGTCCCTGAGAGGGGCCAGAGAAGTTGCGCTGCCCAGGTGAAAGAAAGGGTTTTTTATAGTGATTTTCTTCCTGGTTCATAGAGGACCGGATTGAGAGCAGGGTATGTGTTACAGGAACCAATAAGGTTAAAAGTACCTTATTAGCATGGGGGTAGGAAGCAGAGTTGAAGCACTTCATTAACATAGTGAACAGGAAATGGTTGGAGGCTTTTGTGAGTAAGAGTCAGGTTCTGGGGTCTTTCGTAAGTAAGGGTTA
The DNA here is from genome assembly GCF_000298275.1 of Orycteropus afer afer. Lineage (NCBI taxonomy): Eukaryota > Metazoa > Chordata > Mammalia > Tubulidentata > Orycteropodidae > Orycteropus > Orycteropus afer. The sequence continues at coordinate 10,482,666 of NW_006921650.1, read as the reverse complement.
TGTGCTGGGGTTTGGTATGGGCTCTGGTCAGATGTCTCCTTGCTTGACCAGTTCTTATAATTCTCTCTGGGTTAATCATTCACCCACCTGGCCAGCCATGTTTCTGCCTGACGATTAGGAGGGGCTTGTCCTTGGAGATAGGCATCCTGCTTGGTAAAGTGGAGAGTCAATGAAAAAGAGGAAGACCCTTAATGACATGAACTGACACAGGTGGTACAATAATGACATCAAACATAGAAACAACTGTGACTATGGCACAGGACCAGGCAGTGTTTCATTCTGTTGTACACAGGGTCATTATGAGTCTGAACTGACTCCACAGCCCCTAACAACAACATTATGTGAAGAGACACATTATAGGATAAGTAATTGACTTCTTAACCAAACCTATAGCTCTTCATCAAGAGCAGAAAAATGAATTTATATGCTGAATGGATTTATTAGCAGTTATTCTGATCCCAAAATAAAAAGCTAGAGCAAGTAAATATTTTATGAGACGGCATTATTAATAAATGTCCATTGATTTCAGTCCTTCCCTCCCATTTCCGTAATCCACTTAAGAGAAAGGAGTCTGACTGTTTTATTTCAATGTTTTGCTCTGGATCTGTAGCTTGGATATACCTTGTGAGTATTAGCTCTGATGTTTCATGCTGGTAGACTATAGCAGAATTATTGTTTTACACTGAAGGAAAAAAAATACCAACACAGAGTACAAGATACTACTTCATGACATGCTACTTTCAAATACATAATTTTCCTTTAGCAAGAACACAAACCACTTTTTGTTATCCTGGCTTAATTCTCATTGATTAAAACAAAAACTAAGACTGCATTAGACACCCAATGCAATTAGTTATTTAAGCTGTATCTACAAAAGATCATTATTCCTTAACAACATTAGTACCAATGAAAAGATCACTTTACTTCTTTTAATCTTTCACTCTATCGATGTAAAACCAGAAAAAGATGAATAGTCCTTCAGCACAAGTATTCCTAATAAGTCATATACTTTTTGTGGAAACAAAAATTTTAATGAAATGATTAGCGTGGTTCAATAATAATAATAATAAAGGTGAATATCTTATGAACTATTTTCAACATTGGGACTAAATTCAGATGAAATTGATTATATCCTTAAAATAGGTTAAACTGTGAATTAGATTACGTAGGAACACCAGTATTTTGTTTTTGTTTTCATTTACAATTATAGCTTTCAAATCTGTAAATTTCTTATCTGAGCAAGTGTATTAGTCAAAGAGATAGGCACATATTTATGCTGGTTTACATTTGACACTTTCCAGTTAGTATCAAACACATATGATAGAGCTCCAGTACGAAGGGTCTATTGTCTTGGAGGACAATATTAGTAGTCAGAAGTCTCTTGGAATAACTGAGTTAAAGCTTTTATTGTTCTTTCTAGTGTCTGACAATTCTTGACGCGGGAATGTCTGCCCTGAGAAACATGGAGTGCCTAACTCACAGTTTGCTTTCAATCAGTTTGCTTTTCAATGATCTGGTTGTTTTCAAGGAGGAAAAAAAAAAAAAAAAAAACAATGTCAGCGGGTGATGATGTGATGATGGCAGTGTGCTAATTGGTCACTTTATGGTCAGAAAACTTGCACACATTCCAAAATAGATATTGTAATCTCAGCTAAAGCCAGGAAGAAGCTGACTAACATTGCAGTGGTAAATTTATAATCCTCAGGGACTCCAGAAGACACTTTCCTTTCCCTCTAGAGACTTGTAGGCAAAGGCAAAGAATTATTTGTAAAAACGATCAGTTTGTCCTCGGTCAAGGTCATGAGCTTTTCAGAAACAAATGCACAAAATGGATGTACTGCATTCTTAACATTTTCATGTGCTAGAGACACAGACATAATTTACTTGGCAATAATAGCAAGCTATCACAGACAGGGCAGAAGTACTTTCAAGGAGATTGAATTCATGCTCTGCACAATTAAGCAGTGTTCCCACTCAGCGAAGATGCTTTATAATGTCTCATAGTTTCATAACAACCTGGCTGTTTGGTAAATTTAAATGAAAGGCTTAGTGGGGACAAGAGTAAGTGACCTGCCTAAAAAGACATTAAATCAAAAAAAGAAAGAAAGAAAGGATAACTTATCTAAACACAAATAAAAAATCCCAATAAGACACAGAAGACAGTGATTTCAAACTAATCTAAAGCTATATTTTGACTTATTTTAAAAAAAAGAAAAATATATCTATAAGATGCTCACAATAAATGCAGCCTACAGCTACAGAGATATAATATTGCAATAGTTTTGCCACAGCTTCAAAATCAAAATGGACAGCATTAACTTTTTAAGTTATTTTTCCAACAGAATTGTAACAAAAAAATCCAAGTTCAAAATATCCAATAGCAATGGCTTAAGACCCCTCAATGGTTTCCAATTGGAGAGCTCAAACTCTTACATGGGATAAATGCTTCTGCGCAATCTGCCCTATGTTTACCTGCTAAACAGTATCTCTCCCCTCTTCCATTCAACTCATATTCTAGGATCCTAAGGTCCAACTTTCAGATCCTCAAGTCTCCCATGTTTTATGCCTCATACAATCCCTTTGCCAGATAAATATATATATAAATATATATGTTTATATATATGTACACACACACATATGTATGTATTCCTGAAGCAGACAGTCTATATCTTTGTTACCTACGCTTCTTTCAAGTTTCATTATGTACTCTACTTCATCAGTAAAGGTTTTTTGCCTGCTACGAGCTCTGGTAGTGTAGTGCCTAAGGCACTTGACTGCTAACCAGAAGGCTGGTGGTTCAAAACCAGCAGCCACTCCTCAGAATAAAGGTTGGGCAATCTACTTCCGTAGTGGTCCTGTATACGTGTGTTAAAACCTTGCTATTCTGTCTCTAACGCATACACACTGACTTACAGAGTTCGGTGAGGGAAAGAACATTTTTTGTTTGTTTCCCAAGATGACCTAGCACATAATACAGTGCCTGACCTTTAAAAAAAAAAGAAAGTGTATAAACACCCATTTTCCATTATATATGAAATGCTGTCTGGATTGTTTTCCAATGTCCATGAAAATAGTGAGTAACGCTCTGATGCATTGCTAAATAGTATTGTTATTATTAGATGCTGTTGAGTCAGTTCTGACTTATAGTGATCCTCTGGAACAAAGCACTGTCCTGCGCCACCCTCACAATCATTGCCATGCTTGAACCCATTGTTCCAAACACTGCATCAATCCATTTTGTTGAGGTTCTTCTTCTTTTTTGCTGACTCTGTACTTTACCCTTTACTTTACGATGTCCTTCAGAGACTGGTCCCTGCTCATAACATGTCCAAAACACCTGAGACAGTCTCACCACCCTTGCTTCTAAGGAACATTTGTACTTTTTCTAAGACAGATTTGTTCGTTCTTCTGGCAGTCCATTGTATATTCAATATTCTTCAATAACACAATAATACATCAAATCTTCAAGTCTTCCTTATTCATTCTCCATCTTTCACATGCATATGAGGCAAATGAAAATACCATGGCTTGGGGAAGGCGTATCTTAATCCTCAAAGTTATCTTGCTTTTTGACACTTTAACGAGGTTTTTTGCAGCAGATTTTGCCCAATGCAATACATTGTTTGGTTTCTTGACTGTTGCTTCCATTAGCATTGATTGTGGATCCCAATAATATGAAATCCTTGACAATTTCAATATTTTTCTCCATTTATATATAGTGGTATCCAATTAGTGGGGATCTAATAGAAAGAATTCAGTTTATACGAAATAATTGGCAAGAAAAGTTTGTAGAACTCTGGGGTCCTCATTTAGCTATTGATTTCTAGGTCACACTTGATGTAGCATACTCCAGAGATCAAGAAACTGCCACTGGTGACACTTATACTATTGCCATGGCTGCTCTCACACCACAAAATTATGCACCCAACACTGGATCAATAAGTCCAGTCACCATAACGCTTTCAAATCTCCAGAAACATATATTGATTTTACCCAGCAGCTATATCACTAGAGGAATGAGCTCTACTATTTTGGTTTCTTTACAGTATAACTAACTGATGAAATTTAATTTACATCTAGCACTCTTATGAAAATCTCATAAATTAGTTTTTCGATTTCTAACTTCTATACTTTTAAGATGGTAGAATGGAAATTTTAAGAGATATTCCACAATACCCACTACCACATGACCAGTAATCAGTTGCTAGTGAGTCAATTACAACTCATGACCCTATTTGCATCAGAGAAGACCTATGCTCCACAGGGTTTTCAATGGAAGAATTTTCGTAAAGCAGATTTCTAGGCCTTTCTTCTGAGGTGCCTCTGGATAGGCTTAAACCTCCAACCTTTTGTTCAACAGCCAAGTGCACTAACTTCTTGCCCCACCAAGGGACTCCATCTACCACACTAATATTATCTTTTAGATATGTGGTAAGAAGTAAATAAAATGTAGAAGTCTTTCTTTAACTGCTTTTTAAATGTTAGTTTCACTTGTAATCTCTAGCTCCATGTAACCCTGAAGAATCACTTTTTCTCCTTTACTTCTCAGGTTGCATTAATAGCAAAAGCAGTGAAAGTTGAATGAGAAAACTTCTTTGAATCCA
>NW_006921650.1:10470729-10477192 GCF_000298275.1 Orycteropus afer afer | reverse complement strand
TTCAAGTAAAATCGGTATGGGACCACTCCTTTTGCAATGAGAAGCAAGAGTTGACTGAAATCATGTGTTAGGCATACGCAGTCTTTTAAGTCATATTTCTCAAGGGTCTTTATAAAATTATCTTTGGAAATTGGCAGGCTTTTAATTTACACTCAGATTAGAAATTGTATCGAATAATTAAGTATCTAACTATCCATTGCTGGCAGGAACATTGAGTTTGTGTGTATGCAAATGGGCAGGAAAATAGACCAGTAATGGGGATGTACTCAGCTGTAGCAGAGTTAACTAATTCTACCCATATCCTCATGCTGTCATAGTCTGTTTTTAGTTAACCTCTTAGGGGTCATATTCTAATAGAAATGTTAACCTCAAACCAAGAATATTAAATCTATTGAATCATTCATTTATTATTTAACTTATCTCTTTTCAGAAGGGATATCTAAAAGGTTTATCTTTTCAAGATGTGGGAAGTACCCACACAGGAGATAAACATCTCACAGCCAACGGAATGCACAAAATCACCATATAAAACTATGATCAAAATACTGAGAAATATTAATCAGAAAGAATCTAGATAAAAATATGTCCAAACAAGTTTCTTATGTAATTTAATATGAAACTTTATGAAAATCTTTTAATAAAAAATAAACTGTCAGGTCTATAAAAGTTAAGAGATTGACATTAGCTGCTGCTTCTCCTAGATTGATTATGAAAATTGAAGCAAGACCAATAATTTCTTGTGGAAAATCCCTTTGTTACTACCATTTTGCCACTGGTTAACGGAGTTGCTAACCATGAAAAATCTTTTCAGCTAATCTCTCTCCTGTGCCACTGGAGCCTGAAGAGGGATTTAACGATGAATATCACACATTTCAATGTCTTCTCTCAGAATTGGGAGAATCCCATATTCACTCTTACGTTCGGTGCAGCATTATCCACAATAGCAGAAAAATGGAGAGACTTCAAAGTATCAATGGATAAGCAAAATGTGGTACATACATACAATGAAATACTCTACAACCATGAAGAACAATGATGAATCTACAATGGACTTATTTACATGGACTAACTCTCAGCCCAACAGTAGAAAGACCCACAAAGAGAACACTTACCCACGTCTATGCACCCCTTGGATCAACCAGCCATGAGATACCAGAGGGGAAGCACTCACATAGAAGGAAGGCGGGATGACAGGGGTACAGGGAGGGGGTGATCACAGAAACGATGTTGTTGTTGTTGTTATGTGCCGTCGAGTCGGCCCCGACTCATAGCGACCCCTCCTTGGGTTTCCGAGGCAGTATCACTACGGAAGTAGGATTGCCCAACCTTCCTTCCGAGGAGTGGCTGGTGGGTTTGAGCCGCCAGCCGTCTGGTTAGCAGGCAAGTGTCTTAGCCACTATGCTACCAGAGCTCCCTCAGAAACGATAGGGGAGAAGAATTTTTTATGGTTGGAGACAGTAATCGGGGCCTTGAAACCAGATGTGCATAAACTATTGAATGTAAAAAAAGTTTTTTTTTGTAAATTTGTATCCAAAACACAATTTTAAAAATTACTTAAAAGAAATTAAAAAATAACATGGATCGATGCATGGGACATAATGTTAAGCAAACTATGTCAATCACATAAGGACAAATATTTTTCATCCTACTTTTATAAGAAAACAAGAATATGGAAAGAGAGACAAATGTTCATTTGTGGTTACCAAGGATGGATGAGGGATTCACCTTCTAGATTGCAGATACTTGTTATTTTTGGTGGTGGTAAAAGTAACACAGAATGGGGGTGTAATAAGCACAGTTGACCAAACTAAACAGCATCACTAAGAAAAGCACAAGAGAAAAGGATGTTTGTGCTAAATAATACAATATACATAATCTGGCAAAAACACCAACAATAACCAAAAAAAATCAGTAGGTGTATTGGCATATGTTACTATGAATAGGTACAGGTGAATATATATGTGTGTACACAAAGAAGTATCTATATGTACATGTACATACAGATATGTATGTGCATGCATACATATTCATACAGGACACAATTATAGATATTTCTCAGACGTAACCAAACACCTTGTGAGATGGTTTTCTGGATTCAAAGGTTTAAGTCCTTAGTCTCATGGGACAACTATGACAATTTGCACCACACAGTTCACATTCTGCATTCTAGTGAGATAAGCTCTGGTGGCATAGTGCCTAAGGCATTTGACTGCTAACCAGAAGACTGGCAGTTCAAATCCACTAGCCACTCCTTAGAAGGGAGATTGAGTGATCTACTTCCATAGTGATACCCCCTCAGAAACCCAAGGAGGGGTCTCTATGAGTTAGATCCAACTCCACAGCAGTGAGTTTGGTTTTTTGGTTTTGTTTTGTTTCGTTTTGTTTAGAGTCTTAAAAGCTTCCAAGCAGCCATCAAAGATACAACTATTGTTCTCTACTGGTTAGGAGCAAAGGAGAAAGAAGGAAACCAAGAAAGTTAAAAACTACCCAAGCCACAGCCTCATCTACTCTGAGACCAGATTAGATGGTGCCTGGCTACCTCTATTAACCATTTGATCAAGACTGTAACAGATCGACCTGGATAGAATGGGAGAAAGATGCAGAATAGAGCCCAAATTTTTTTTGTTTTTCATGTAAACTTTTCCTTGACTTTTTATAGCAGTGGACTAACACAGTATTTGTCCTTCTGTGACTGACTTATCTCACAAAGCATAATGTCCTCCAAGTTCATCCATATAATAAGGTGTTTCTTGGAGTCTACATTATTTTTTAATGCTGCATAGTATTTTATTGTCCATATGTATCATAGTTTGGTTATCCATTCCTCCATTGTTGGTGTCCATTCTAGTGAGATAAGCTCTCACCTAACTTAGGTTATTTCCAGCTCTTCGCTATCTTGAATAGAGCCACAGTGAACATGGGTGTGCATATATCTATTCAAATCCTGGATCTCAGTTCTTTAGGATATATAGCTAGTAATAGGATTACCAGATCAAATAGTATTTCTATTTACAACTTTATAAGGAGTCGCCATACCATATCCACAGTGGTTGTATCATTTTACAGTCACACCAGCAGTATATGAGAATCCCAATCTCTCCACATCCTTGCTAGCACTTGTTATTTTCTGTAGAGCTCAAATTCTTAAAAAGTCCAAAGTCAGTAGCTGGTTGAAACTGGAGGACTCCCTTAGATGATCACCTTTCTCTTTAAACTTTGAACCAAACTACCCCAAGATCATCTTTTAGTGAAATAACAGAATGGCACACAATATAAAGGATATTGTCCATGAATACAGGGCTCCATTAAAAAACATCCATATGAGACCAAAAGGTCAAAGCTTACTCTAAAACAAAGATGAGAAGACGAGGTAAGCATGGAGACTAGAGTACTGGAAACAGAACAGTGTGAACTCAATTAATGAGAATGTTACAATATTGTGAAAAATATAACTGAAGTCACTGAACAACTTTTGTAGAAATTGTCAAATGGAAACCTCATTTGCTATGTAAACTTTCACTGAAAACACAGTATTATTAAAAAGGAAAAGACAAAAAGAAAAAAAAAATGGAAGCATTTCAAGGAATACATAGAATCTCCTTTTGAACAAAAAGAAAAATCAATCCACTCAGACACAGATTTCTCACACATTTGACCTTTAGGATGGCAGAAAGAAAATAAACAAATAAGCAGCATTTTTACTCTGTAATTGGTCCAGCCTTAATAGTAGGTATTCACTAGCGAAGCAGAACACAAAGACAGGATTTTGGTAAATAGCACATCATTACATAAAGAGCTCTGCTTAAGGTAATTTACACTAACAGAGCCTATAGTATTTGTTCTTTAGACATTAAGGAAAGAAAAAGGTTTATGATTCCTGAACTAGATATTTCCCTTCTGATTTACAAACCTTTCCAATACCTCTAAAAATATGTAAGTTACTATGAGGTATGGAAAAATGTCTCTTCTTGGAGCCCTTGTAATAATGTGTCCCACACAACTGTCCCAAGCCCTCCTTTGCAGGATGGCCAGGCAAAGGGAACCCATGCATTCTGCTGCTATTCTGCTTTGAGTTTCAACAGTTAAATTCATTTTATTTTTTTATTTACAGTATGAGACTAGTGGTATGGGTAGTTGTGATCTCTGCGCACAACAAATATACCTTTCGAAGCACTGACCAAGGGCGGAAGATGGATCTATATCATTCTAGTAACAATGCCTCAGAAAGACAGTTGGATGTATTCTTGCAAATGTCCTGCTTTCTAACTTCCAAGGCCTGTACTTTAAGCTATTTCTTTGATTCTCTGAGCTATTCTAAATAATTCCTTCATTATTGTTGCTATTGTTTAGGGGATCCAAATATTTTTTTTTTTGTTTTGTTTTGTTTTTAATGGCTTGCAATGAAGGAATTCTGATATAACCTTAAAAAGCAAAAATGAATTTCAAATTGTTAATATTTTTCTAATATACTGCTGTCTGTCAGCACACCCAACATTAATTCTCACTTTCTTCCTTGTGCTACCTTCTCACATTTCCTACCAAGTTCCCCAGCCTTTCCTGAGCTCTGGTGGTGCCGTGGTTAGGATAAGGCATTTGGTTGCTAACCAAAAGTTTGGTGGTTTGAACCCAACAGCTGCTCTGCAAAAGAAGGATGGGACTGTCTGTTTCTGTAAAGATTTACAGCCTTGGAAACCAAGTGGGGGTTGCTATGAGTTGGAATTGACTTGATGGCGGTGGGTTTGTTTTTGGTCTTACTACTGATAGGGCTAGTTCGAAAAGTGACTATGATATCAGAAGTGGGTAGCCATTTTGAAATCTTGTAGAAGAAACTTGAGAATGAAAGCCACACGCTAAGGAAGACTGAGCAGAGAGCTCAAAGGAAATTGGATTTTTATGGCCCCGCAAGATTAACCCTGAACTGTCAACTTCTTGTTAAAAGAAGAAAGTAAACTGATTCACACTGTTTCCCTTTTTCAGATGTTACATTAAGATACTAAATTATATTGGGAAGTACAACACAAGTGTTCAGCTATTTAAGGGAACAATAGGAACAAGAAATGTTTTTCACACATGGACTAAGATGGCTATTGTTGTCCTTAGTCATTAAGTTGAGCCCTAACACATGGCAACATCGTGCATTACAGCATAGAACTATTTCATAGGGTTTTCCTGGCAGTAATCTTTATGGAAGCAGTCCTTTTTTTTCCACAGAGCCACTGGATGAATTTGAACCTCCAATCTTTAGGTTACCACTGATTACAAACTTCTTGTGTCACCATAGTCAAAAGTAATCTGAAAATTCTAAATCTTGACACCACTTCAAAAGAGTAGCATGGGTATGGGGCCGCGTGACACTCCAAAAGAAACAATTCTGTGGTAGCTTGGGCTCCTTCTCTTGATATCAAGTTGCCAGAGGAAACATAACATCTGTCAGTCTGAAAAAAAACCAGGGTATTTAGGGAGAAAGATGTTGTCTGCCTATCTTTCTTTTATTGTCACTCTCCTATTCAAAGCAATGGGATGAGAGATCCTAGGTTTTCTCAAGGCTGAGATGGGAATAAAGGGTTATTGTGGGAGCGACCATAGCATTAGAGAGTGAGAAATTTGGAAACTAGAGTTAAAGAAAATTATAAATCATTTTATTATAAGCTTAAAATCTAGAAATACTTTTTTTTTAATTCCCCCAAAGGTTATTGCTGTAGATAATAGATAGCCAAATTCCCTAGGAAATATTTACTCCTTTAGGAAAATTACTTAGAATGTACACAGAGTAACGACAACATACTGCTTCATGACTTACCCCTTTCCTTAGCAGAGCATTGTCTGGGTTCCTCATCCGTTGGATTTTACAGATCCAATCACCATCACGTTCTACAATGTCACATATTCATTTCCTTCATGGGTTCTTCAAGTTGTGGGATTGTTATGTAGATTTTTTACTTAGGTAATGTCTGCTTCTACAATTGTAATGTTAATATTACGACAGCAGAGATTGCATCTAATGTTTCACCCCTGACTTCTTAAATGGTAGCATGTGGTACGTTCAAGATGTGTGTGTTGAATAAAGCAAGGAATGGATGATTATGCAAAAGTGAAAGTAAGGATTTATGACTTGCTATTAATTGAAAAATTACTTGAGATCCTGACCAACAAGGTCACATAAAAGCTTGTAGAATCATATAAGTATGAGAAGTGTAATGTTTCTGCAAGGGACCAGTATAATCTTTGAGAAAAAAAAAAATTTTTTTTCAAAAAATGTTCTAAATGGCTTGGTAATACTTTCAATGATTGATTTTAGTTTCAAAACCTTTATTAGGTTACCTAGATTTAGTCAAGAAAAGCATGCTGTTTAAATGGCCAAATACATCTCAGTTGGAATACTTTACTGCCAAAGTATCTACATACACAAAGAGATTTAAAGAGCTACAAGTCCAGTACAACAGAAAAAACTGGCTGATTTTTT
>NW_006921650.1:10469349-10469884 GCF_000298275.1 Orycteropus afer afer | reverse complement strand
GTGGTTCAAACCACCAGGCACTCCCTGGACGGAAGATTGGGCAATCTACTTCTGTAGAGATATGACCCCAGAAACCTGAGGAAGGGTCTCTGTGAGTCGAATCAGCTCTATGGCAGGGAGCTGTTTGTTTTGTTATAGGTATTGAATAGCTGAGAACTATATTTCTTCTGGTTCTATTACTGGCCTTGAAAATGACATTATTAAAACAGACATTTAAAATATGAGTTAATGTGTTCCCGTGAGTTTTGTATTAAAATCCCAACATACTCATTTGGAAACTATTAAACTAGCTTCATTAAATTGGTCCACAAGCCAAATCTGGCCCACTGCCTATTACTGTGAGTTTTATTGGAACACATGCATACCCATTCATTTGCATATTGTATATAAATGCTTTTGTGATAACATGGCAATGTGAGAAGGTGGCACAGAGATATGATGGCTTACACAACTGAAAATATTTACTATCTGTTAGCCACATGTTTAAAAGAAAAGGCTCAATTAATTATTTTTTTTTTATTTTTTATTTTTTTTT
>NW_006921650.1:10447765-10450010 GCF_000298275.1 Orycteropus afer afer | reverse complement strand
CAAAAAATGAGGAAAATGAAGATTATTACCAAATTCTACAGTCTGAAATTGACTGAACATACAATTAAGATATGTTGATTATCACTGGTTACTGGAATGCAAAAGTTGGAAACAAAGAAGAATCATTGATAGCTGGAAAACATGACCTTGGTGATAACAATAATGCTGGATAACAATAATGCATGATAGAACTTTGCAAGACCAATGACTTATTCATTTCCAATACCTTTTTCAGCAACACAAATTATGTCTACACACACGGACTTTGCCAGATGGAGTACACAAAACTCAGACTGACTACTTCTGTGGCAAGAGGTGATGGAAAATCTCAGTATCTTCAGCTAAAACAAGGCCAGGAGCTGACTGTGGAACAGACCATCATTGGCTCATATGAAAGTTCAAGTTGAAGCTGAAGATAATTAAAACAAGTCAATGAGAGCCAAAATATGACGTGATTATATATAGATTTGATGCAGTGAACACCAATGACCAAAAACCAGAAGAAATGTGGGATGACATCAAGAATATTATCCATGAAGAAAGAAAAAGATCATTAAAAAACAAGAAAGGAAGAAAAGACCAAAATGGTTATCAGAAGAGACTCTGAAACTTGCCATTGAGTGGAGAGTAGCTAAAGCAAATGGAAGACATGACAAGATAAAAGAGCTGAACAGAAGATTTCAAAGAGCAGCTCAAGAAGACAAAGTCACTTATTATTAAGGAAATGCATGAAGATCTGGAGTTTGAAAACCAAGAGGGAAGAATATTCTCAGCATTTCTCAAGGTGAAAGAACTGAAGAAAATATTTCAGTCCTCGAGTTGCTATATTGAAAGACTCTATGGGCAAAATATTGAATGATGCAGGAAGCATCAAAAGAAGATGAAAGGAATACACAGAGTCACTGTACCAAAAAGAATTGGTTGATGTTCATCCATTTCAGGAGGTGGTGTATGATCAAGAACCAATGGTACTGAAGGAAGAAGTCAAACCTGTATTGAAGGAATTGGTGAAGAACAAGCCTCCAGGAATTGACGAAATACCCACTGATTTGTTTCAACAAATGGATGTCGTCTTGGAGGCACTCAGGACTTGTCGATGCCAAGAAATCTGGAAGACAGTTACCTGGCCAACATACTGGAAAAGATCCATATTTGTACCTATTCCAAAGAATGTGGAAATTATCAAATAATATCATCAATATCACATGCAAGTAAAACCTTACTGAAGATAATTAAAAAATGGTTGCAGCAGTATGTTGACAGAGAACTTCCAGAAATATAGGCTGGATTCAAAAAAGGACGTGGAACAAGGGATATCATTGCTTATGTCAAATGGATCTTGGCTAAGAGCAAAGAATGCCAGAAAGATGTTTGCTTGCGTTTTATTGACTATGCAAAAGCATTCTATTGTGTGGATCATCACAAATCATGTATAACATTGAGAAGAATGGGAATTCCAGAACACTTGAATATGCTCATCAGTAATCTATACAAGACTGTTATTTGAATAGAACGAGGAGATACTACATGGTTTAAAATCAGGAAGGGAGTGAGTCAGAGTTGTATCCTTTCATCATACTTATTCACTCAGTATGTTGAACAAATAATCTAAGATGCTGGACTATACGAAGAAAAACATGGCATCAGGATTGGAGGAAGATTCATTAACAACCTGTGATTCGCAGATGACACAACTTTGCTTGCTGAAAGTGAGGATGACTTGAGGCACTTACTGATGAAGACTGAAGACTACAGTCTACAGTATGGATTACATTTCCACATGAAGAAAATGAAAATCCTCACAACTGGACCAATAAGCAGCACCACAATAAATGGAGAAAAGATTGAAGTTGTTAAAGATTTAATATTACTTGTTTCCACAATTAACACCAATGGAGGCAGCAGTCAAGACATCAGATGACATATTGCACTGGGCAAATCTGCTGCAAAAGACCTCTTTAAAGTGCAGAAGAGCAAAGATATCTCTTTGAAGACTAAGATGTACCTAACCTGCAAAAAGAGCAAGGAGGCCACGTGTTCTGACCTCCTGTAACCCCACAAGAGGAAGACAAGATTACTAGCAGTAACCCAAGGCCTATTACTACAAGGCCAGACATGCTGCCTCCCTCCAGCCCTTTCACCAACCATTCCTCCCAAAGCACCCACCACCTCTCTCCTGGGTTCGATAATTCACTGCAGTGGCCACACAGAGCTCACAGATTATGGGGTTTATTAGGAAAGCACC
>NW_006921650.1:10437759-10447250 GCF_000298275.1 Orycteropus afer afer | reverse complement strand
CATGGTATTTTCAAAGGCTTTATATGGACATGAAATCTAGACAATGAACAAAGACCAAAGAAGAGTTGATGCTTTGAAGTTGTGGTGTTGGCCAAGAATACTGAAAATACCATGGACAGCCAAAAGAATGAACATATTTGTCCTGGAAAAAGTCCAACCAGAATTCTTCTTGGAAGCAAGAATGACCAGACTTTGTCTCACCTACTTTGGTCATGTTGTCAGAAGGAACCATTCCCTGGTAAAGGAAATCATGCTTGGTAAAGTGGAGGGTCAGTAAAGATGGGAAAGACCCTCAATGAGATGGACTACTGACACAGTGGCTGCAACGATGAACTCAGGTATAGCAGGAATTGTGAAGCTGATTCCATTACTAGGTATATATCCTAAAGAAGTGAGACCATGACAAGAACAGACACATGCACACCCACGTTCATCACAGCACTATTTACAATAGCCAAAAGATGGAAACAACCTAGGTGTCCATCACCTGAGGAATGGATAACAAAACTATGGTACATACACACAATGGAATATTGTGTAACACTAAAGAATAAACCAGAATCTGCAAAACACTACATAACGTGGATGAACTTAGAGGATATTATGCTGAATGAAATAAGTCAATTACAGAAGGACAAATATCGTATTAGGCTGTTATTGTAAAAGTCAAGGAAAGGTTTATCTATAGAAGGAAATTTTCTTTGTTGGTTACCAGCGGTAAGAGGGGAGGGGAGGGAACACTGTTAGATAGCTAGAGATAAGTACTGATTTAGGTGAAGAGAAGGGCAATGTACCAACTGTTAGTGATCAACATGGTGGCACTGAGGAAAAGGAAGACCAAGAGAGATACATGGGAGGTACAGACAACAAAGATGAACTCTTTTTGCACATACAGTACTGTGTTGTCAGTAAAGACAAACATGGGTATATGGGTGGATAGATTGGTAGACAGGCTGAACTAGTAGGTATGTCTATGAGGCGGGGAGTGTACCCAAGACCATGTATAACGTCTACTGGTGCTATAAGTATATTTGTATGGTCTGAATCCTCAGGTGTATAGTAGAGCTGACAAGGGAAAATGTTGTAGTCACTCCTTGGTCACAGCCAGCTACCCAGAGGGAGTGAGTAGTTGAACCAGTGGGCTTGGGACCATAGTCACAGGGGACATCAAAATCAATTGGTGTAACATACTACACAAAATGTTGTTCCACCTCCTACTTTGGGGAGTAGCGACTGGGATCTTAAAAGCTTGCAAGCAGCCAGTCAGATACAACGATGGGTCTCTCCTCATTCAGAGCAAAGAAGAATGAAGAAAACCAAAAATTCATGGAAACAATTAGTCCTTGGAACTGGTACACCATGCAATCCTCAACCTATATGACCAAAAGAACTAGATGGTGCCCAGCTACCACTGTCAATAACTCGTAGGGGGATCTATGTAGGAGATCCTTGATGGAGAGGGAGAACAATATGGAACAAAACTCAAATCATTTGGAGAAAAATAAAAAAAGGGAGGGACCAGGTTTGCTGGTCCGATAGATCCTGGTGGAACCACTGAGACTATGGCTCCTAGCTGCACTTCAGGTCTGGAATTGAACCCATACCTGTGGTTTCCAGCCAAATAAAAGACAGGCATATGAGTTGAACATTTACCTGAGGATATACTCCTTGGAGAGAACAATAATGGGAGAAAGAAGGGCTGCTTATGCACAGGGAGACAGTTCAGAAGGCAGGAGTGCATGGAGAGATGGACACAAGGAAGAGGTAACTGTCAGAAGGAAGTGACAGGGGAGCTGTTGCATTGGGATAAATTGTAATCAATGTCATGAGACAAAGTGTATGTGAACTGCTGTAGAGAAAGTGAATTTTCTCTGTAAATTTTCACCCAAATCACAATAAAAGAAAAAAAAATTGTGAGGCTGGTGCATGATGAGGCAGTGTTTCGTTCTGTTGTACACAGGGTCACTGTGAGTCAGAGCTGACTCAAGGGTACCTAACAACAACAACAATGCCAAGGCACATAGTAGGCATTCAAAAAATACCCACTGAATGGAATCAGAGAGTAAATTCATTTCTAAACAGTACGAGAGAGAAAAGTTAGCAATGATTTGGAGGGCAGGGTCATGGCTGGAGCTATCACACTCATATCAAACTACATATCACTCTTCTATATTTATCACTTTAGTAAGTCTGTACAGAATCAATTTTTGTACCTAATATGACTAGTAGAACAAGAATTCAAATTTGGTCCTTTAAATGCATATCTGATTCAATTTCTTGTTCTATTTGTCTTACATACAGACAAAAATCTATTTTCTTTCCAAATTGTATTGATTGTCACCATTTTAATCTATTATTTTATTTCATGTAGCTAAAGTATTATGAATCAGGTAGAAAGTTTATTTTCTTCTGGTATTCCAATAAATTACTGCTTCTTATATTAGGTATTAATAAGCAAGGAAAAAGAGGGGAAGACCCTCAACAAGATGGACTGACACAGTGGCTGTGACGATGGGCTCAAGTATAGCAAGGATCACGGAGCTGGCGCAGGATCGGGCGGTGTTTCCTTCTGCTGTGCATAGGGTTGCTGTGAGTTGGACACAACTCAACGGCACCTAACAACAAGCAAGGACAAATAAACAAGTACAGTGCAGCAAATTATTTGGTATGGCGCTTCTAGCCAGAGTCTTTGTCACTCCCACCAGATGACTGGGTGGGACTATGTAAATGTGAGGCTTATGGCCCACTAGAGGGATTGGATAGCTTGTGAATAATGCAAGTAAGGTATATGAAACCCTAATATGGTGATTGGTCAGTTTTGCCATCAACTGGGCTTAAAATGAGCCATGCCAGAGGTGAAAAGTAGCTGGGTACAGAGCATGTCCTTGGACCCAAAATCCCTGTGCTGAGATGGCAGCAAGACAGTACCAGCAGAGGAAACAGAACTAAGAGTCTGGCATAAATCACAAGAGGAAGGCTTACAAACTCATGGAGTGAGAAAGTTGACTGCCTTTGGGCAAGAGGCTTGCTGTGGGGTATTCCTATAGACAGAGCTAAGAGAGGAATATCTGAGGACATGGCCAAGGGGAGGCTATCTTCATGGAAGAATTGAATCCTGAGCATTCTTAAACCTAAGTTGTAACCTGTAACATCCCTAATAAACCCATAATCGTGAATAGTACTGCGTATAAATTGTGTGTGTCCATTGGAAGAGAATCCAGCTGAGAAGTACAGAGCACAGTGGCAGGCACGGTTGGTGTCATAATTGGTAGAAAGTTGGAGGGTGGTGACTTGCTTGACTTCCATCAGACAGGAATAAGCTTTGGACTACTGATAGTGATTTTCTCCCACCCTTTTTGTAATAAGTCTAGTATCATCATTCTATATGAACTACTCTGTTAGTCACATGTCTATTTCTTTGAACCTAAATTCCCAGACAATATAATAAATGGTTTATGATTGCAGTAGGTATCATAGACTTACTGAAATGCTTGTCCTATACAGCATTTGAACATCAAAATGCAAACCTAGGAGAGGAGGTGAACACTTCAAAAGAAAAGCTTAGCTTGCATAAGATAGATGTTTATCAGGTGCTCTCCAGAATCATAATCTAATGTGTTATGTTCTAAGAAGGCTAAAAGGGACTAGGCAGGAAATATTGTGTACAATAATAACCTTCTTTGAAGCACATTTAACTGTAAATTATTCCACAGTGTCAAAAAATTGATCAGACAAAAATGTAAAATTACAAATGATTCTACTTTTTGCTACTATAAATAGTATTTTTATGCCACTAGTAAAAGTGTCCCCCCCCCCCGCCTCAGATAATAATATGCCACATAAAGTATTTGGTTTCTTCACAGTTGTCATTATTGGATTCAAATTATCTGGCTATTTTTCCAGAAAATCATTCATTTAAAGCAGGAAGTGAGTAGATTAAATAAGGAGGAGAAATATATATAGGCAAAGAAGCCCTCAGGATTTTCAGAACTTATTTTTCCCCTCTTTTCTTTTATTCTCTTTTTTCTCCAACTTGTATACTCCTATTTTTCACCTTTCACTCAGGACTGCTCATTATTCTTGTTTTAATGACAAGGGCCATTCCAGGCTTATTAAGTGGAAACTTGACCCATAGCAATGAAAAGTTCACCTGTAACGCAGGCTACAAGTGATAAAAATTTAGGGATTAAGATCAACAGAGACTGGGAAGAAAAACTGGAAAAAAAAAAAAAGAAATAAAATTTATAGACATGAGGCTATTCAAAGAAGACCAAGAGCTGCCAGTTGCTGAGAAATCAAATTGATGACCACAAAATAAGATCAGATTAAGAAATATGAGGTTGGTAGGGCTTCCTGAGGCGTAGACAGGGGAAACTGAAATGTATGTTTAGTGGATTATGAAGGGTCTGGAAATGGATAACTCTTGAAATCCTTTTACACTACATCACAATGTGTCACATATTCCCTGAGAAACTCAATTACCAAACATCCCAGACAACATGAGTGGCTCTTTTTGAAATGAGTGAAACTTTTAAAGTGACATGAAATGCTAAATTGGCTTTCAGGGATCATGAAAGTATTTTATGGAGGCACAAACTCTGACTTTTGTCAGAACAGGAAGCTCATATCTAAAGACAAGTACCTGTTACCTGTGAAAAGGAATTAAGTAGATTAAAAAATAAAAACACTTAAGAATTGCTATGAGTCTTTAAAATGAATTCAGGCAAACATTTTTATTTATAATTATTTGAAGTCTCTCTTTGTTGGTTTGTCTTTCCTCAGCTTTAATTCACCTCAGAGAAGCATGTGATAGGAAGTAATCATAAACAAATATAAGTAAATTAGTCATAAGTAAATCATAGGTAAGCAAAGTGAAAAGGGATATATGTTGAAGGATAGCTTACAATGGGGCAGGAAAGAGGTTATTTTAAGAGTTTAGGGGAAAAAAAGTAATGCTTGGAACAAAACAGAACTTTTCTAATACTTGCCTTCCCAAAAAAAAACAAAAAAACAAACAAACTCACTGCTGTTGAGTCGATTTCGACTCATAGCGACCCCTCCTTGGATTTCTGAGGCAGTATCACTATGAAAGTAGATTGCCCAATCATCCTTCCAAGGAGTGGCTGGTGGGCTTGAACCACCAGCCTTCTGGTTAGCAGTCAAATGCCTTAGGCACTATGCCAGAGCTCCTAATAATTACATTAGAAGAAATTAATTCATTCTAACAGTAATGATGTCCTGAACTAAAACAGTATAAAAACAAACCCATTCCTTTCAAATAGAATTGCCTGAAGAGATAATAATTGTAACATAAAAATTGAGCACCAAGCATGTGATAGGAACTATTTTCCCCAGCTATTCTAACAGCCATCTTATGATACAGAGACTTTAGTTATTATTCCCACTTTACAGATGAAGAAACAAGTAACAAAGTAGAATAGCAACTTTATCCAAGTCTTAACTGAGTGAACCTGAACAATGTGTCTTCTAAGTCTTTAACAATTGCATTATAGCCTTCTAAGTATTTCCTTTCCTTATTTAGTTAGATTGAAAACTACTGATTTTAATTTAAATAGTCGCTGAAATTTATTGTGCCTTATTATTTTCCTGACCTTGTGCTAAGGGCTTCACTGACATTACCTGTTTTACTTGCTGAACAACTCTAAAAGGTGGTTACAGTAATTGTCTCCACTTAACAGACTATGGCATCAATGTTCTGTAAAATTAATAGGATCTGGGTTAGTGGTTCTCAAATTTTAACATGCTTCAAAATCACCTGAAAAGTTTAATTGCAACAGTCTCATAGGCTCCAACTCCACAGTTTCTGACTCAGTGGAATCAGAATTAGGAGCTCTGATGGCATAGTGCCTAAGGTACTTGACTGCTACCATAAGGCTGGCAGTTCAAACCTATCAGCTATTCCTTCAAAGGAAGGTTGGGCAATCTACTTCCATACTGATACCGCCTCGGAAACCCAAGGAGGGGTCTCTATGAGTCAGGACCGGCTCGATGGCACATAACAGCAACCACCTGACAGGAGGATCGCATGTAAAATTACTGTTGTAGGTGATGGTGTTAACAACTGAACAAGCCCTGAACATTTTTGTGATGTTTATTAAACAAGTATTGATTCATACTGCACCTAAACCTAATCAAACTAAATTATTTATATATCAAGACTAAAACACTCAAGTCAGCTTCATAAAAGACACAGGCCGCTTATACCTAAACAAAGATATGCTGAGCCTGCATAGTTTGGTATGCAAAAATAAATGGAATTTC
Organism: Orycteropus afer afer; assembly: GCF_000298275.1. Lineage (NCBI taxonomy): Eukaryota > Metazoa > Chordata > Mammalia > Tubulidentata > Orycteropodidae > Orycteropus > Orycteropus afer. The sequence continues at coordinate 10,440,968 of NW_006921650.1, read as the reverse complement.
AATACAAATTCCTACTAATTTCTAAAGCTTATTAAATCAGTTTTGTGAAGCATCACTGTAAGATTAATTATGATGCTTTACTTAAAAAAAAGAACCTATATTAAGAAAAAGAGCTTTAATAAATTATCAAATTGACAGAAACTAATCTGTGTTAAATTCAGCCAAATTCTTCCACATCAGATGTTCAGTTTCCTTGCATGAGGAGTAATATGTCAGAGACTGCCATTTGTCCTCCAATATCCTTTCTCCTTGGATTTTATCTAGGTACATGACTGTCTAAATTCAACAATTAAGTTTTAATTTCTCACACTCTCTACCATCTAGGCATGGAATTGAGACTAAATCGTGGTCAATGGGCTCTAAGTAGAAACGATGTGTGCAGCTTCAATAATCTGTCTTTAGGGGAGGCAGGTTGCTCTTTTCCCTTCTAGTTTTTGATAGTATCTTCCTCTCTTCCTAACTACAGTGTCTGTCAACTGGCTGCTGCACCCTGGCTCCAGCTCCCACACAGGCTCCAGTTCTCTCCAGGTTCCATAATACATTTTCCTCCTGTCTTAGTTTCCTACTGCTACTGTAACACAAGTACCACAAGTGGGGTGGCTTTAAAGAACAACAATTTATTTCCTCGCAGTTCGGGAGGATGAAAGTCCAAATAAGGATCTTAGCCACGTTGATTTCTTCTTTGTAGGTAGTCCTGGGCCTTCTTTGCCTTTTTGGCTTATAAACAATTCTCACATGCTGTCTGTAGTCCCTCACGGGTGTATCTGTTTTGCTCTTTTTTATAACTCAGAAGTGATTAGGTTTAAGAGCCACTCTTACACTGCTAAGACCTGAAATGACTGATTGCTTATATTACATTAGTTGCAGGATGGAAGGTAATCTGCTCTATTCAAGGCCAACTGATTTAATCTATGGTTAAATTATAAAATCATTATAATACATATTTTGGGAGGAAATAATTCAATCCATAATACACATGGGGGCTTTAGCATCATTTCTTTGTAATAGTTTATGTATTAAAATATCTTAGTTTGAGTCATACTGTTCTTGCAAAGACTAACTGATACAATAACTATCCCTTAAGTGTTTTGTAAGGATTAAATAAGTTGTTATATATGCCATACATAGAACTGTGTCTGGCTTATAGTAAATCTTCAATAATGTTAGCAATTTTCCAATGCAAACATAAAAACAATGATTATGCATCCCTCATCATGAGTATCTTCTGTAGACAAAAAAAAATACCTTATCTACCTTGCTGGGTCTCTGGCATATTCTATTATACACTTACTGTAATGAAAAGGTTCACTGAATATACTACCTACACAGGGTTAGTATGTATGAACTTCAGAAAGATGATAAATTCAAAGCAGAACAGTGAAGGACAAAGAGTTTGGTTGACTCTGATTGACTGGACCTAGTCATACACTCAGGGGAATGCCTGAGACCTTGCTAGTATCCCAAGCAGTGAAATTTCTAGGCCTGCTCGCAAAATGGCAGGTTTACTTGCCTGAGGGACAGAAATGAGATACAGTGCACAAACGAAGCACAAAGAAACTCTTGATAAAAATGTAGAGGGAAGGTATTGTTACAACAGCCCTGTCACGCAGGATTTGGAATAGTGCTCTTTGGCAGGGAATACTGATCTCTTAGAAAGTCTGTGCATATATGATTCGAAGATGATTTGGGGAAGTAGAGTTGCCTCAGGAGGGCAAGGGTCAGAGGTTCACCAAGTAGTAGGACTCAAAACCCATGCCACCAACATGTGCAGTGGGAACATATGACACCAGGAAGACCAATCTTAGTAGCAGGGGTTAGAGTAGTAAGAGAAACCAATATGGCAAGGAGAAACAGAGAAGGCAAAATAAAAGCTAAGGACAAAGCAGTTGCCATGGAGTCCATTCTTATGTGTGATGACCCACGTGTATCAGAGTAGAATTGTGATCCACAGGGTTTTTAATGGCTGATTTTTGAGAAGTAGATCATCATCTTTCTTCTGAGGTGCCTCTGGGTGAACTTGAACCTCCAACCTCTCAGTCAGCAGCCAAGCACATTAACTATTCGCACCACCCAGGTACTACAAACACTGAGGAGGGAAAACCTTTAAGATACCAGAATCACTCCTGAATGTTTCAGACAAGAGGGAATTGTCTCTTACTTCTGGATTCCATTTCTTTGAAGGTTAAAATTACAGGCACAGAATAGTTAGTTTCAGGTTAGAAAATGATCAAAATAAAACCCCATCATATCACCATAACCTGTATAAGAAATGTATAACATTGTGTTGTTGTTGTTATGTGCCGTCGAGTCAGACCCCACTCATAACGACCCCTCTTTGGGTTTCTGAAGCAGTATCACTACGGAAGTAGATTGCCTAACCTTCCTTCCAAGGAGTGGCTGGTAGGTTTGAACTGCCAGACTTCTGGTTAGCAGTCAAGTGCCTTAGGCACTACGCTACCAGAGCTCCTATGTATAACATTAGGAAACTGAAAGGTCCAGGAATGTGCAGATTCCAAGCAAAGAATATGCAGATTCCTAATTCAAGCTATAAAATGATACCATCAGGAATTCTAAACTAATTCTACCTCTATATGCAAATTCTTTTATTCTGGTTTTAATCCTGGAAACTTTTCTTCAAATGATAGGAAGTTGAGATTTTACCAGTCCAGGCTTAAGAGAACTTCAGCTATGGATCAAAGAAAATTAAGGAACCTCTCTTTCCCAGAATTCATAACAACATATCTTTTATCTTGCTCATTACTTTATATGTAGTAGGCACTTGGAAACATGTTTAACCATGTAAATAAATGGACGCAAATACGTGGAAAAAATAATTTTTTCAGTGTGGTTCTCCATTTACTATACTAATTTCTGTTACAGAGACAAGTATAGAGATATTTTTGTTCTGAGCAGAAAATTAAGCATAGGTGTTCTGGTTACCTAGTGTCACTCTGACAGAAATATACCACTAATGGGATGGCCTTAACAAACAGGAATTTATTCTTACAATTTGGAGGCTTAAGTCCAAGTTCAAAGTGTCAGGCTCTAGGGACTGGGTGAAAGCCCCTCAATCTTGTGGTCTGGCTCAGCTTCCTGCTCCCAGCACACTGGAAGCTAGAGGCATTTCTTCACTCAGACAGCTGCTGGCTGCTGAGGCTGAGAAGCCCCAAGGTTGACAAGTAAAAAGGCACAAGTCCCAATGTTACCAA
>NW_006921650.1:10423178-10437623 GCF_000298275.1 Orycteropus afer afer | reverse complement strand
GGCAAGTCCAAAGTTCCTGGATCAAACGGTGAACTGCTCACTCATGGACAGTTGTAGGCAGCACAATAGAATCCCGATCCACAGAAGAATGTCTCTCTTCCCAGGATGTCTCTGGATATACTGGAAGCAGTCCACACCCGTGGGGAAACTCCCCTTCAACAGATTGGCCACTCAGAACACAGTCATCCGATCCCATCATGGGAACAACCACACAGAACTAGGGCCCAGCCAAATTGACACAGAGCTCCAACTATCACAGTTACCAAACCACACAGCAGGCCATTAACTTAAGTCCGTTGTAAGTCCCAACGTCAGCAGACCATAGCAGGCTGCTGAGCAATGACACAACTACATGCAGGGTCCAAGCATGCCATAGGCTAGAGACCATTCCCAGTTTTCTCATTATATACAGGAAGCAGACCAAAGACAGCTACTCAGCTGCTTGTGGTAGATCCCACCATGGAGCTGATTGCCAGTCGCATCATGGGGAATAACTACCACCAGCTGCTCAACCACTCAACCAGGCCCAGCCAAGTTGACAAACAAACGTAACTTCCACAATGGGGGAAAAAAAAAAACAAAACACTGCTATCGATTCAGATCCGAGTCATAGCAACCCTTCCTTGGGTTTCTGAAAAATAGGTAAGTATAAAATAGGAAATTTTTCTTAAATTAATTTAAATAGCTGAAGTTTATTTGGTTTTTTTCTCTCCACAAGGGGAACATTTTATTGTGAAAAACCTCTGAGAGGTTAGGAATCATACCACCAGCCACAAACTGAGGCAATGGAAAAATCATTTATTATGTTTGGAACTCACTCTCCTCATCTGCAAAAAATAAATAAATACATAAAAATAATTGTGTGCTGAGATATTAACAGGCTATCATTTCAGTGATTTATTATCCTGCTTGAATAGTAAGAGACCCCAAGGATTTGACTTATCCCTATTTCTTTTGTCGTGCTTCAGTGAGATTTCTTTTAAATAATGTTCAGGCGCTCTGGTGGCATAGTGCCTAAGGTATTTGACTGCTAACCAGAAGGCTGATAGTTCAAATCTACCAGCCAATCCTTGGATTGCTGGGCAATCTACTTCTGTAGAGATATCGCCTCAGAAACCCAAGAAGGGGTCACTATGAGTCAGTATCAACTCCATGGCAGTGAGTTTGGGTTTTTGTTTTTGTTTTTGTTTTTTGGTATTATGTTGATCCTAAAGGTCTTACATAGTTTTTGCTGAGCAAAATTTAGCTCAGAAATTATGGAGAAGAAGATTAAAATGGTCAATACTTCTATAATCCAGAGAGTATTTGAATAGATTCCATTTGTTCTGGTTACCTAGTACCACTCTGACAAGAAGATACCACAAATGGCATGGCCTTAACAAACAGGAGTTTATTCTTACAATTTGGAGACTTTAAGTCCGAGTTCAAAGTGCCTGTCTCTAGGAGCTGGGGGAAAGCCCCTCAACCTTGGGCTTCAGCTCTGCCTCCTGCTCCCGGCCCACTGGAGCTGGAGGTTTTTCTTCACTCAGCTGCTGGCTGCCCAGGCTGACAACCCCAAGGTTGACAAGTAAAAAGGCACAGTCCCGATGTTACCAAACCACACAGCAGGCCATTAATTCAAGTCCATTTAAAGTCCCAAGGTCAGCAGAGCATGGCAGGCAGCTGAACAATGACACGGCTACATGAAGGGTTCAAGCACACCATAAGCTAGAGACCATTCTCCAAGGTTTCTTCTTATATATATGAAGCAGACCACATCCCTAAGGCAGCTACTCAGCTGCTCACAGTAGATTCCACCATGGAGTTGATTATCAGTCTCATCATGGGGAATACTGCATCCAGCTGCCCAGCCACTCAACTAGGCCCAGCCAAGTTGACACACAAACTTAACTACCACACTATTCAACCTATTTTTCTAGAATATAGCTATGTAATTTAGAAGGTAATAGTATTAGTTTATTCCTTATCCTATGTTTTAATGTTTGTTTGTTTTGTATTATATATCTTTTACTGCAAATTTCATCAGATCACGTTTAAAAGCAAGCCTGGAATAAATAATATATAAATGTTGTTGTTGTCATGTGCCATCTAGTCAGACCCGACTTATAGCGACCCCTCCTTGGGTTTCCGAGTCAGTATCAGTACGGAAGTAGATTGCCCCATCTTCCTTCCGAGGAGTGGCTGGTGGGTTTGAACCGCCAGCCTTCTGGTTAGCAGGCTAAATAGGGAGAATTCATTTGGCAAATGCATTTTGAAACTACTTTATTGGATTCAATTAAATGTACAAGTCACCTTCTTTCAAATTAGAGTTGCTTATCAAATCTCTTCCCATAAGAAACTCATTAATATGAATTAAATCATTTATTTGTAAAGACCTTGGGAGTAAAAAAGTAACATACCTTATCACACAAAAATAATGGAAAACATATCAGAAGAATACAGTTACAAAGAAAAATTGTAATCTCAAACAAAAGTGATCATCAGAGGAGCATAACTGTATAATAAGTTGTGCACAAAGATAAGCAGGTAGAATTGACCAACAATTCAAAGATACTTGATAAAATAAGTATCTGATAACACTTACTAACCATTCACTTTTCCTTGGGGTCAATGCTTTCTCCCTTAGATATGCAACCACAGAGTACATCTGTGCTCTTAATATGTCATATCTACCCAATTAAGAAGATAATGTACTACAACTTACAATTTATTGAAAATAAATATTATGTTTCTTTGTTTGTATTTGAAGGAAGAGGCACTCTTCTAGTCAAAAAGAATATATCTGAAACTTACACCCATTCATAATAAAAAAGCAACCTATATGATGGCAAGGGTGTGTATTGAAACACTTATGTTCCCACAAGGGAATAAGAATAGAAAATTGGAGGAAAATAACAGTTTTTAGAGTAGTATTTACAGGAAATGGATTAAAAGCTTCAATTAGAGCAATACAAACATCTTTGAGTCCTTAGAGAAGAGAAACTTTAAAGAGAGAAATTGGCCCTCAGGGCTGTGTAAAGCAGGCTGGCATTTGTATATAAGAATCAGAATATTTCAAGCTTTCAGATAGGAAATGCATTTCACTGTTCACTAAGCAACTTAACCCACATCACTTTCTGAATCTGGTATATACTCCCGAATTGTCCCTGAAATAAAGCAGGATTATATTTCTTAGCAAGTGAGAGCACTCAGTTTTCTCAGAGCATAGAATTATCTCAGTATTCAAGAAAGTAGTGTCCCATCTACTTTGCTAAACCTATCATGAACAGGCTGGAGGAATAGGAAAATAGAGTAGCATTCACCCAGTTTCACTTAAATTTTATATAGAATTCAAACATATTAATGTACCATATGGATAATTAATAAAGTTCTTCATAACATTTTGCCTTAGCATAGCTCCCAAAATTCCCTGTCCATCATAATGGTGTCAGAAGACCCACTATCTAAAAATCAAATTTTCAGAAAAAAACATTACATGCAAGAATTCTCATAAAATAGAAGTTATATTAAAACTTATCTTTATATTGCATTTAATAGTTATTAAGTGATCTTCTCCCGTAAATTTTTACAGCCTAGGATACCCTATAGGACAGTTCTACTCTGTCATGTAGGATCTCTAAGAGTCAGAATCAACTCTGCAGCACATAACAATAAATCATTTTCACCCTAATTATGTCACATTGTCATCATGAATTGGTAGAACAGGCATTATCATCATTTCAAGGGTAATGGAGCTAAGATTGTGAGGTTTAAAGAAGTGCTCACGACTAAAGTTTTTAAAAATGGTATTGCTGGGACACCTACCAAGATTCAATATTCTAGCATTTAAATCATGTGTTAACATAAAAGTTCTAAAATCCCCCACAAATCTTCCATCTTTACCTCTTTTATCATGAGCGCCAATTCCCAGATTGAAATATTCTTGAAACTTTGTCTTAAAGGAATTTAAACTGTCAAACTGGTAAGAATTTGGAAGTCATCATTGTTGTGCTTGATAATTATTTAACACAAAGCCAACAACAGATGATAATGGTACCTGGCAAAAAAAAGAAGGGTTTTCACCCAATTACCTTAAAGAGCATGTCTGTCCATATTCTTCCTGTAGGGTATTGCTTAGAACATAACTACTTAAAGTAGATATGTTTGCTTACATAGGAGATTTCTGCTATAATCATTTTTTAAAAATAGTTTTTATTCTCCCCTTGGAAAAGAGTAGCAAACTTTTCTAATTTATAATAGTCAGATTAAACTATATCCAGGAAAAATGGTTTGATTTCTGCTAAAACCGAACTTAACCCTTTAAGACATAAAAAAGTAGCTCAGTTAAGAAATTATCCATGCTCCTGCCTCAGAATAGGTTTTAGAAGTAAATACCCACTGCTGTCGAGTTGATTCCAACTCACAGTGACCCTACAGGACAAAGTAGAATTGTTTCAGACGGTGTCCAAGTGCATAAGTCTATGGAAACAGATGACCACATCTTTCTCCCATGCAACAGCTTGTGAGTTCAAACTGCTGACTTCCTGCTTAGCAGCTAAGCATTTTAACCACTGTGCCAGTACAAAGTGAACACTCCACCCATCCGTCTGCTGCTCCCTTCCCTTTCTGGTATAGTAGGATTGGGAGACAGAGACTCTGGGTGGTGGAAAGGGTCCCTCAGCTGCTAACCAAAGGTTGGAGGCTTGTGTCCTCCCGGAAGCACCTCAGAAGAAAGGTCTGGTGATCTATTTCTGAAAAATCAGCTATTGAAACCCTGGGGAGCACAGTTCTACTCCGAAAGATGATACCACCATCACCATCACCAACATCACCTTTTCTTTTTTGCAAAGGTTCTTTTATCAGTGATAAATCTTCATGTTCGTTTTATTAAGAATGTATTTGCCTTCACAAAGCAACTAGTATCACGTAGCCATTATACATATGTTAAGTCATGAAAAAGCCATGACTCAGAACTGACTTGATGGCAACTGATAAGTTTGGGAAAAACGGGACTGATCAGCAGTAAGTTTGTTTCTGAGGCACAGGAGAGAAAGTGAGTTGGCTTAAGGACTAAAGCTCCTTAGTACTAAGAACAGGAAGGAGAGAGCTCAGCTCAGGAGGCTCTGCTTGCTTGATTAGTTGACTCATTAACATCCATCTCCATCTCTTACCACTTCTCACTAAAGAAAAAGGCACTTGCTCAAAACGGAAGCTAAAATCTGCCAAACCACAGTTCACAAGAAGTAATTTTCAATTCCATTTTTCAGTCAAGTCATGCTTGGGGTGGGTGGATGAGGGAAAGGCAAACAAGAAAAACTTATACCTTGGGGATTAAGAATAGAGGTTTAGTGTGACGTTTAATTTTTCTCTTTATGTATACAACACCCATATAAATCAGCCTTATTTCCATTTTACATGACCCTGTAAAGAATATTTAACTTGGATAAAAAAGCACATGAACTAGGGAAAAACAAAATTGATTGTCTTTAAATTTCTCAAACTTATTCAGAAACCAGAGTATTTTTACTCTCCTCCCTGCTGGATGATCTAATTATCTTTTGTTTGTTATTCAAGGAAAAAACATTCACCTTCTTTTATCACCAAGATTTGCTAGACTCTTATTATTCAATATACTGAGTGAATTTTATGTAATTTTTTTTCTTAAAGACATTTTTTTACCAGAGCCCAGTGACTACCTGAGACTCAGAAAGCAGATTTGTCCGGACTTGAATCCATGTCCACCACTTGGGTATCTTATCTGGTAGAACTGATAAGAGGATTCAGTTTATGAGTGTACATAGCACAGTGCCTTCTAGAAAGTAAGACCTGTAATTAGTGTTTTTGTTATTATCATTAGTATTATTAATTGAAGTACATTCATTCTAGGCCTATGTCAGAGCTGTCATTCTGAAATACTTGTCTTAGCACTCCCAGGAGAGCTTCATTTTTTCATGTGTTCCTCTTCGTTTTCCCCATCATGTTGCTGGAGCACCCTCAAATAAATTTCTCAGAAAGAGTGATTGAGATCAAATTTCTGCTTTGATCTGAAAATGACTTTAATGTGGCTTTGACTTTTAAAGACATATGGCTTTGTAAATATACCCTATGGTAAAAAATATAAATCTTTGCATAAAAGTGTTTTTTTTATTAAATCTCAGAAGATACTATTCCTTTGTTTTTAACCTTGCCACACCAGTGATGCAAATCTTGTGCCAAGGGAATACCTGTATGTTTATAGGTGACATGTCATCTTTCTCTGGAAACTTTTTGAAACTTTTTAAGATCTTTGTGTTCTCAAAGTTCAGAAGGCTGTATATGTGAGTCATTCTTCATTTATCCTACACACCTCTATGGCTACTTCATCTGAAAATCTTTTCTGAAATATTAGCATGAGTATTTCAATTTCTAACATAGCCACTTGCCTGAGAAATGGAATGAACCATAGGATTTGAGTGGGGAGATGCAGCTTTTTTCATGACTTACATATAACAGCTACATTATATGGGTTGCTTTGGAAAAGTCAAATTAAGGAAATTCTTGAATAATTCAAATGTGAGTATTTACCACATGTATTGACAAGAACTTTCTCAAAAGAGTTTAAGAAAAAAGGGGAAGAATTCATTATATATGAGATTTATAAGTCACATTGTGCAAAAATCCACATTTTTAGCTCCCTCACTTTTTGTAAGAGAGAGAGATCTCAACTAATGGCACAGAGAAAATACATGCCAAAGTCAATGCAGAAAGACACTTCCAGGGACCATTCTTAATTTTATATGGATTCTTAACCCATACAGGTGGGTTGAAAGAATCTAATTTGGAAGTAAAGTCACAAGATCGACTTTCATTGTGAATCAAGACAACTGTCTTCATAGTCCAAACAGCCTGGTAATGGCTGAGCACACGATCACCAGAGATAAAGTATAATGCTCTGGCAGCCTTTTTTTTTTTTTTTCTTTTCCCTGGTTTTACCTCTAAAAAAATGAAAATACAGGAAAATCAACTAAAATCAACCAGCTCAGAACTCTAGAAAAACTGGAAATTACCTATCTCAGAGATGCTTCTGAACTTTCAATAAAACAGGGGATATGCAATGTTTCCTCATCTCCCCTCAGCTCAGCATTCTGGTAGCCAAAAGCACAAATAAGGGAGGGATCTGACCACTTTTGAAATTCCATTCTCCAAAAAAAACCAAACTCACTGCTATCTAGTTAATTGTAACTCATAGTGACACCTTGTAGGTTTCCAAGGCTCTGAATCTTTTTTTTTTTTTAACGTCTCTCTTCTATTTTTTTTTATACTTTTTTAAAATTATTTTATCCATCTATCATTTATTTATTTATATCGTGATTTGGGTGAAAATTTACAGAGCAAATTCACTTTCCATACAACAGTTCGCATACACTTTGTCTCATGACATTGACTAAACTTTACCACAATGCAACAGCTCCCTCCCACTTCCTCCAGATAGTTACCTCTTCCCTGTGTCCATCCCTCCATGCACTCCTGTCCCCTGAGCTGTCTCTCTGTGCATAAACAGCCCTTCTTTCTCTGGCAGCCTTTTCTGAACAGCAAGCACAGGACCCAGATGCCAGTCTTTGAAAGACCTTTCAGTAGCAGCAGGATCTGACTCACTGGCAGGCTTTTCAAACATTTCCCTGGCAGCTTTGAAGTTTTCTCTAAGTCAGTTATGTGATTAGGCTCTTCAGGGAGCCAAGTGTGCTTATCTTCCTCTATGACATATCTTTGGACAATGTAGCTGCATACAAAGGCAGGTAACTGCACTTTGGGGTCCAGTTTTTCCAAGAGTGAAACATCTATTTGGTTAAACTGAAACACAATGAGTTTTCCAGAATATATTTGTCTAAGCAAAAATCTTGCGTGGCCAGAAAAAAAAAAAAAAAAACCATTTATGACATTTTGATCATGTGTACCTGATTTTCCTTTATGGTCCCCATTCCCATTTTATTCTTTCCAAAGATTCTTCTTCACCTTACCCAACCCTAAGTAATCAACACTTCTAAGATCCTTCCAGAAATATGTTTTATGGAGAATTAGGAAAGAAATATAAGCTCAGAAGATAGAAAGATAAAGGGAGATTAAGAATGGTCATTGGAAATGCCTTTCTACTTTAAATCATCACAGACATTCTACTAATGCACGAACCCTGAAGGAATATGTGGTAAAAACATGTGATTCACATGGGAAGGATTATGGAAGTCAACAGCAAATAACCTTGCTCATTAAGTGTGCCAACCAGTGAGATAAAGTCCCTTTTTCTTTGCACTCATACTTCTATACACAGGAAATAAAGGCTGGAATCTTTAGAAAGACAATGAAGCTTTCTGGGCATCAGACGAGGACTTTATTTCATGTTGTTAGATTGACAGCAAAGTTTGAATTGCATTCTAGTCATTTCCAAGGGTGATGCCAGAACAACCTAAAAAACAAGATCCAAAAGTTTGCCAAGAAGACAAAATCATATAGGCCCCTTACTCTGAATATTTGACACCATATGTGGTTTTCTAACCTGCTCTTAAAATCTGTTTCCTATTCCATTTTATATAATTGTTGGATATTTTTCTTCCTTGTTATTTAATAGGGAAATACTTTGTATGTTACAGTAGACATGATTGAATTAATTTTGCCATTTACTTGGGACCCTGATAGAATTAAGCTTACACACACACACACACACACATGCATACTAATTATATTTGAACTGTGTTCACTAAGAGTACTGGATGTTAGTTTAAATAAGATAAAAGGGACGTGAAGGAAACTCTTTTGGGATAAAGGTTGTGTAGCTTATTATTGTGTAGCTCACTGCAACAAATTCAAAATAACATACCTAGGTTACATAACATAAAACACCTATTTAAATTAAAATTTCACATTGGGGGAAAAAAATGTCACTGCCATCCAGTGATTTCCGACTCATAGCTATCCCCACTGGGTTTCCAAGGCTGTGAATCTTTATGGAAGTAGATCACTCCGTCTTTCTTCCCAGAAGCAGCTGGTGAGTTTAAACCACTGACCTTCAGGTTAGCAGTCAAGTGCCTTATCCACTATGCCACCACAACTCCCTATTATCACATTGATAATACAACTAATTTGTCATTCCTTCTATAAGTAAAAATCTTTCTCCCCTGACTGTACAGTGGCTTTCTACATTTTGATGACCATATATGTTTAATTTATTCAAGGTGTGGAGCTTAGAAATCAGATAACAACATACTGGCTCTTTTCAGCTCTGTACTGTGGGCTGCATGGTTTTTGTATTTTTCTGTATATTTTGCTCTCTTTTCTCATCTGGCAAAGTTGTTATGCCTAGTTAGGGCAGAGGTTGTTCTCACTGTCTTCAAGGGGGAGACCAGGTGTGTTCAACCTCAGGATCCTCCTTCCTTCGCCAAGGGTACAGAGCAAATTACAAATGAGACAGGCTTGATCTTCAGCCAGAGGAGACAGCACTCATCAATCTTAACTATCAGACTATTCCCTGTGAGATTTCTCAGCTAGGCCAACTCGAGAGCAGGTTAAACAGATTTTTCTTTTTTCTTGGTTTTTTTTTTGCCTGTTTTTATATATTCTATTATTGTAAGAAAAGGTCAGGAGGGAATCAGAATGGTAGGGCTTTTGTTCAGCAAACAAACTTTATGACCCCCAAAGTAAAGCTTTCAGCATTGTAGTAGACTAAGAAAATAACCAAACAAAGGTATTTTTACTGTATGAGCTATAAGATTAACTTGCTTCTTTTAGAAAATCCTATTTTAACATACAGCTGAAGGGGAGATTTGGCAGTTGTTCTTTTTGAAGAACACAGTGTACTCTTCAAAAAGTAGTGACCCCAATTTTTAACATAATATATTCTGGATTGACTTTCAAGGACCTAGCTATTTATTTAAGGGTGAGACACCATTCCATTGTCTATCTGTTCTACTTTGTTCTAAAGTTATAAAATAAGAGCAGACATTTTATATTTTAGAAATGCACAAAAATAATTTACTTTGATTTTTAAAAACAAAAGTCCATTTCATTTGGGCAGAGGCAACTTCAACAATAAATATATGAATAAAATCTGCTGTCCAAGATTTACTTGTGTCCCCCCCAAAATGTGTGCACTTGGCTGGGCCATGATTCCAAGTATTATGTGGCTGTCCTCTATTTGTGATCAGCTGTAATTGTCCTATATATTGTAAACCCTAATGTCTATCTGTGATAAATGAAGCAGGATTAGAGTGGGATGCAATACCCTTATCCAGGTCACAGCCCTGATTTCATGTAAGGGAAGTTTTCTTGGGATGTGGCCTGCATCAACTTTTGTCTTGTCATTTCAGGTGCCATCAAGTCCTGTTCAACTCATAGCTGCCCTATGTACAACATAGTGAACACTACCTGGTCCTGCACTAGCCTCACAATCATTGCTATGCTTGAGCCCAATGTTGCAGCCACTATATCAATCTGTTAGTTGAGTCTCTTCCCTTTCCCAATTTAAAACCATACAATATCCCCTTTTTCTATTCAAATAATGAGCACAATTAGTTATTCTGCAATTCCCAGTCTTCACAATGTTATCCATAAATTGTTATGATCCACACAGTCAAATGTCTTTCTGGTTTATTTTTCTGGTATTCTTTGCTTTCAGTCAAGATCCATCTAACATGAGCAGTAATACCCCTCATTCCATGTCCTCTTCTGAACCTGGCTTGAATTTTTGACAATTTCTTATGTACTGCTACAACCATTTTTGAACTATTTTCAGCAAAATTTTAGTTGCATGTGATAGTGATGATATTGTTCAGTAATATCCACATTCTGTTCAATCACCTTTCTTTGGAATGGATACAAATGTGAATCTCTTCCAGTAAGTTGGCCAGGTAGATGTCTTCCCAATTTCTTGGCATAAACAAATGTGAACTTCTAGCATCACATGCTTTTGTTGAAGTATCCACATAAATATATAAAAGGAGACAGAGACAGAGTCAGTTCTGGTAAGATGGCAGAATAGGCAGGCAGACTGCACAGACCCTCTTCAACAAACAAAAGGGAACCAATTAACACAGATACAGAAGATAATCCTGGAACTCTGAACTTTGAAGGAAAGGATATAGAAGTGGACTAATCTCTAATGATAGAAGAACCTGTATGAAAACACCAAAAAAGGAGGCATGCAGAGGGACAATCCATCAGTGATCCTGATTTCACAGACAGCTTGGATAGTGCCAAGTGGTGTTAGGACCTAAGAATTAACCTAAAAGTTGGCCCTGCTAGCCAGGGGCTCCATGGAGGACTGCACTGCTGTCGGGTGAACAAAAGGGGAAGCAGTGAAGAGGGAGATGGGCTGACCTGTGGTCTTTTGCCTGTCCAGAAGTTTCAGCCATTTTGAACGTTTACAAGTGGTTTGACCACTGTGGATATTTAAAGTAACAGCATTCTCCCAGATTCTAGACACTTAAGAATAGGCTCCACTTGCCAGGAACACAAGGACGTTCTGGATACAAATGACTGGAACATTTTTTTATTGTTGTTTTTGTCTAACTGAGTGAGAGACAGCAACCATGCCCATATGACATAACTACACCCGCATTTCCTGCAGCTTCACTTACTGAGTGAGAGCCACCACTTCCTTCTCCACCAACTGGCCAACAATAAAAAACCACTAAGAAGAGCCTAACTCACCCTTGCTGCTCTTCATGAACAGTTAACAGAGATTTAATACAACAACACTACAAAGTCTCAAAGACAACAGATCATCACAGTCCACACAGAGAAGCAAGACAAAGTGGTAGAAACAAACGAGCAGGATACAGACCCAGAATACATCTCTGAGGAACAAGAAGCATTGGTACACCCTGATAAGATATTGAAAATAATTTTATTTAGGTACTTTCTAAGGATTGAGAGACAGATCAAGGAAAATGCTGACAAAATTAACGAAAACACAGACAAGGCCCTAGAACAATTTTAGAAGAAAATACAAGAACAAAATGACAAAATAAATGAAAAATTAGAAATGATTTTAAATCTACAGATAGAAATCCAGAAGATTAAGACTAAATTGTCAGAAATAGATAACACACTGAAAGAGCAAAGGAGCAGAATTTAATCATCAATGGAAGACAGAATTAATGAGATTGAAGACAAATACCTGAATACTTCTTTGGAAAGGGATCAATCAGAAAAAATATCAAAAGAAAATGAAAAAAGACTAAGGTTCACATGCGATACCATCAACAGGAGTAACCTGTGTCTAATCGGAATTCTAGAACAGGAAGACCAAAAGAAAACTGTAGAGAAAATTGCCCAAGATTTGCTGGAAGAGAACTTCCCTAATATGATGACAGATGAGAATATATCCATTCAGGAAGTCCAATGAATCCCCAACTGGATAGATCCCAAAAGAAAATCAACCAGACATAACATCATCAAACTCATCGAAACCAATGACAAGGAAAGGATCCTGAAAGCAGCATGGGAAAAATGAACAAGGGACAACCAAAAAGAATAAGTTCTGATTTCTCAGCAGAAACCATGTAAGTAAGAAGGCAATGGGATGGTATATATAAAACCCTGAAAGAGAAAAATTTCCAACCAAGAATTATATGCCTGACAAAATTGTCCCTCAAATATGATGGTGAAATTAGATTTCCAAATATGCAGAAATTAAGGGAATTTGTTAAAACCAGACCAACCTTACAAGAGATACTAAAGAGAGTCCTTTGAACAGAGAACCAATAACAACAAATAACAAATTATCATTAATACACAAGAAGACATAACCCAGAAACCAACACAGCTATGGAAGTATACAAGGTAAAATAAGTTTACAAGATTGTGAACAGGGAACCAGAGACATCAACTGGCAAATGAGGACAACTGCAAACCAAAAATAGGGAAAAATAGTGTAGTTACAGAACTTGTAAATGGTGAGGAAATCAAGAGAGTTGCAAGATACAATGGACTGTTCTAAACTCAGGGAGAAAATTATAAACCACAGGGCAACCTCAAAGAAAAATGATAAACTTTCACATCACAATAAAAAAGAGGAAAAGCACAAATATTTAGCAAATACTAAAACAATAGCAACAAAGCAAAAGATAACATGATAATGAGCTCAGCACAGAAAACTATATGGAACAAAAGAAACCAGGAACACAATGAAAAAACACATAATAAAATGACAGCAAAAAATTCATACTTGCTGATAATTACATTGAATGTCAATGGATTAAAGGCACACCACTCAAGAGATGGAGAGTTGCAGACTGGATCAGAAAACATAACCCATATGGTATCTAAAAGAGATGTACCTCAGAGACAAAGACAAAAATAGACTAAAAATTAAAGGTTGGAAAAAGATATACCAAACAAACAGCAACAAAAAAAGAGCAGCAGTGGCAATATTAATTTCTGATCAAATTGACTTTAAGACAAAAAATACAAGACAAGGAAGGACATTATGTACTGATTCAAGGATCAATTGAACAAGAAGATATAACCATAATCAGTATCTATGGACCCAAAGAAATGAACCAAAACCTAATGAAAGAGCCCCAAAACACATAAATCAGACTTTCAAAGAGAAGAAAAGGAAAATAGATAACTCCACAGTCATAGTGGGAGACTTTAATACAGTACATTCTGTATGTACTGAAAGATAGAACAATGGGAAAGAAACTCAACAAAGATGCAAAAGAGCTAACAATACAATCCAACAACTTGACCTTATAGACATCTACAGAGCACTTCACCCAACAACAGCACAATATACATTCTTTTCCAGTGAACATGGAACATTCTCCAGGATAGATCATATGTTAGGCCATAAAGCAAGCCTTCATAAATTTAAAAACATTGAAATAATACAAAGCATCTTCTCAGATCACAATGGTATCAAACTGAAATCAATAGAAAGATCAATGGAAAAAAGAGCAAACTCATGGGATCTGAACAACACCCTCCTTGAGAAAGACTGGTTAAGAGAAGAAACAAAAAATAAATTAAAAAATTCCTTGAATCAAATGAGAATAAAAACATAACATACAAAAATCTTTGGGACACAGCAGAAGCAGTGATCAGAGGCCAATTTATAGCAATAAACAGACACATCAAAAAAGAATAAAGAGCTAAAATCAACCTTTAAAACCAACATCTCCAACAATTAGAAAAAGAACATCAAGAGAAGCCAACAGTCAGCAGAAGAAAGGAAATAATAAAGATTTGAGCAGAAATCAATGGAACAGAAAATAGAAGGGCAATAGAAAAAATCAACAAGACCAGAAGTTGGTTTTTGAAAAGATTAATAAAACTGACAAACCAGTGGTAAATTTAACAAAGGAAAAGAGGGAGAGAATACAAAAAACATGAATAAGAAACAAAATAGGTGACATCACAACAGAACCAACTGAAATAAAAAGGATAATATCAGGATACTATGAAGAACTGTACTCCAACAAATTTGAAAAT
>NW_006921650.1:10418868-10421403 GCF_000298275.1 Orycteropus afer afer | reverse complement strand
TTAGGCACTATGCTACCAGAGCTCCTGCCATGGTGATAGTGCCTCAGAAACCCAAGGAGGGGTTGCTATGAGTTGGATCTTACTCGATGGCAGTGAATTTGGGGGTCTTTTTTGGTTAATATATGGCATAAATGGACTATCAAGCTTAACCCAAAATGCACAAACAGTAGAAGAGAAACTAGGTGAATGGAACCTTCTAAAATTACATTTTTATGTGCTTCCAAAGATTTCTCCAAAAGAGTCAAAAGAGAACCTGCAGACTGGGAAAAAATATTCAGCAATGACATATCTGAAAAGGGACTTATCTCTAGAATTTATAGAAAACTCCAACTCCTCAACAAAAAGACAAATAATACAATTAAAAATGGGCAGAAGACATGAATAGACACTTCACCAAAGAGGATATTCAGGCGGCCAACAAACAGGAAGAAATGTTCATAGCCATTAGCAATTAGAGACTTAAATCAAAACAACAATGAGATACCATCTGGCCCCAGCACTAGTAGCAAAGTTCAACAAGACAGAAAATAACAAATGCTGGGAAGGATTTGCAGAGATTGGGACTCTCAGACACTGCTGGTGGGACTGTAACATGATATAACTACTGTGGAAAGCAGTATGGCGACTCCTTAAAAAGTAGTAATTAGAAATACCATTTGACCCAGCCATTCCATTACTAGGTATATATCCTAAAAAGGTGAGAGCCAGGACAAGAACAGATATATGCACACCCATGTTCATCGCAGCACTATTCACAATAGTCAAAAGATGGAAACAACCCAGGTGCCCATCAACAGAAGAATGGATAAGCAAACTATGGCACATACACACAACAGAATACTATCAGCCCTAAAGAATAACATAGAAACTGCAAAACACTGCATAACATGGATGAACTTGGAAGACATTAAACTGAGGGAAATAAGTCAATCACGGAAGGACAAATATTGTATTAGTCTGTTATTGTAAAAAGTCAAGGAAAGATTTATATATGGAAGGAAATTTTATTTGTTAATTACTAGGGGTTTGAGGGGATCGGAGGGCAGCGAACTCTGTTAGATAGGTAGAGATAAGGATTGATTTGGGTGAAGAGAAAGGCAATGTATCAAATATGAGTGATCAACATGGTGGCATTGAGGAAGAGGAAGACACAGAGAGGTACATGGGAGGTGCAGACAACAAAGAAAAACCCTTTTGCACATACAGTACTGCATTGTCAGTGAAGGCAAACATGGTATACGGGTGGATAGATCGGTAGACAGGCTGGACTATTAGGTATGCCTATGCAGTGCGGGAAAGTGCCCAAACCATGTATCGGTTTGGCAGATAGTATTTCCACAAGTCTATTTGTATGTTCTATTAAGAATTCCTAGGTATGTAGTAAAGCTGACAAGGAACAAAGTTGTAGTCACCTCTTGGCCATAGCCAGCTACCCAAGGGGAGTGAGTAGTTGGACCTGTGGCTCAGTACTATAGTCACAGCAGACATCAAGCTCAATTGGCATAACATACTACACAAAACATTCTTCCACATCCTAATTTGGCGAGTAGCAACTAGGATCTCAAAAGTTTGCAAGCGGTCATCTAGATGCAATGATCTGGAGCAAAGAAGAATGAAGAAAACCAAAGATTTATGGAAATAATTAGTCCAAGGGACTAGTACACCATGCAATCTTCAGCCTATATGACTATGAGTCCAGAAGAACTAGATGGTACCCAGCTACCACTGTCAATCACTCGGAGGGAAATCTCTGTCGGAGATCCTGTGTGCTATAGTAAATTACCTGGTAGACTTTTCTAGCCATAAGTCTTCATAAACTCCATGGTGGAATTTGCTGTGAGAGACTGAGTAGCTCCTGGTTGTTAAAATCATCCACCTGGGGTATTTCTGTTGGGAGCAGCACAAAGCAATGTTCTGGGAAGCTCTCTCTCAGAGGCTTAGAATTCTGATGTTATGATTCGTTAGTTTGGCCATTCTGCCAGGCTCAAAAGGAGGCCTCCCACAGGTAGAAGTCTCTCTGACTGCTGGCTAAGAAGGACATGCTGCTGAAAGAGACACGCGCTCCTGAGAGACACGCACTGCTGGGAAAGAGACGCAAGAGACATGCCTTGCTGAGTGAGACACCGAGGGACACACACTGCTGGGAGAGAGACTGTGAGAGACTGTTGGCTGAGAGACGGCAGGCTGAGAGAGATGGAGCATTTGTCCTGAAGTTGAATTGTAGCCTTGTGCTTCTCTAATAAACCCTATAATCTGTGAGTTCTGTGTGGCCACTGCAATGAATTATCGAACCCAGCAGAAAGGTGGTGGCTATTGCAGGAGGAAAGGTTGGTGTCGGGGTTGGTAAAAGGGCTGGAGGGAGGTACCATGTCTGGCCTCACAGTAATGGGCCTTGAGCTACTGATAGTGATTCTGTTTTCCTCTTGTGTAGTTAGAAGAGGTCAGAAGATGTGGCCTTTTTGCCTCTTTATCATCCTGGATAGATTGGGAGAACAATGTGGAGCAGAACTCAAAATCATTAAAAAAAAAAAAAAA
>NW_006921650.1:10403070-10418768 GCF_000298275.1 Orycteropus afer afer | reverse complement strand
ATCAGTGCAGGAGATCTTGGATAGATTGGGAGAACAATGTGGAGCAGAACTCAAAATCATTAAAAAAAAAAAAAAAAAAGACCAGGTTTGCTAGTCTGATAGAGCCTGAAGGAACCACTGAGACTATGGCCCCTAGCTGCCTTTCAGGTCTGGAATTGAACCCACTCCTGTGGCATCCAGCCAAACAAAAGACAAGCAAATGAGCTGAACATTTTCGTTAGGTAGATACACTCTTGGAGAGATCAATCATGGGAGAATAGAAGGGCTGTGTATGCACAGGGAGACAGCTCAGGGAGCAGGAGTGCATGGAGGGATGAACACAGGGAAGAGGTAACTATCGGGTGGAAGTAGGAGGGGAGAAGTTGCACTGTGGTAACTTGTAGTCAATGTCGTGAGACAAAGTGTATGGGAGCTGCTGTATGGAAAGTGAATTTGCCCTGTAAATTTTTACCCAAATCACAATGAAAAAAAAAAAAAATGAGACAGAAACAAGGAGAGACAGAGAGACCTCAGTACCACCAATAAAGAAGAGGCCAGAGTGTAGCACATCCTTTGGACTTGGGGTCCCAGCCTTGACAACCTCCTAGACCCAGGAGAAGATTGATTCTAAGATGCGTGGAAATCTCCAAGGAATGCTAGGCCCACAAAAGCTGAAAAGGAGACAAGGATGACCCTCCCGCCCCCAGAACTGACAGAATGAGAAAGACTTTCCTAGAGCTAGTGCTACCAATTTGAAATTCTAGCAATCTCCCATGAGGAAATAAAATTCTGTTTGTTAAAACCATCCACCTGTGGTATTTCTATTATGCCAGCACTAGATAACTAAGACAATCACTATGCCAATTTTCTTCCATTTCTTTCTGTCCAATATGCTTTTGCCACTTTCCATTACAGATCTTCTTGAACTTTACATGGTTACAGCTCCAAATTACTCAATTGCATCCAAGGTTTGATAAATTAGTAAAAATCCAAATCATCTTTGGAAATAATATAAAATTTTTATTTAATCATTCACATTTTCATCTTTCACTTGCATTATGGCATTTGAATCCCCTGACAACCATGTAGAGTATATAGGAGAAAGGATTATCATCCTAGTCTTACAGATGTAAAAACAAGCTCAGAGAAGTTAAGTAACTTTCCCCAATATAGTAAGTGATACTATACCAATTTTCATACCAAAAACCAGAGATTTCTAAGCAATGTGTTTGAAGATTTTGATCTCCTCAGCTTTCAGGCTGTCAGACAGAGTTTGGGTACCTTTAATTCCCTCCACCTGTGAGAAGCCTCATTCTTTATCCTAGTGGACCATACACATATTGTCATCATTTTTTTATGTT
Source organism: Orycteropus afer afer (assembly GCF_000298275.1). Lineage (NCBI taxonomy): Eukaryota > Metazoa > Chordata > Mammalia > Tubulidentata > Orycteropodidae > Orycteropus > Orycteropus afer. Next base: position 10,417,428 of record NW_006921650.1, on the reverse strand, counting down.
CCTCATGATAGGACTTTAACAATGAAGCATTACTACAGGCTTTCCATGTTTCTTAGGAACACTTACCTGCATGATTTCACATTATTCTAAATATAATCTAAGATGGAATTATTAAAATTATCATGCAGGTCAATCTAAAGTAAATTTATTTCTTCTGACCATCCAGTATTTTGTAACCATGTATTTGTTACTATTTTTCAGTAACAGAACAGGCAAAAGAATTTATGTATGTATATGTGGGGAGTAGGTAAGTAGGTAGGTAGGTAGGTTGGTAGGTAAGTAAGTTTGTAGGTTCGTAGATGTTGTTGTGTTGTTGTTATGTGCCGTCGAGTCGGCCCCGACTCATAGCGACCCCTCCTTGGGTTTCCAAGGCAGTATCACTACGGAAGTAGGATTGCCCAACCTTCCTTCCGAGGAGTGGCTGGTGGGTTTGAACCTCCAGCCTTCTGGTTAGCAGTCAAGTGCTTTTAGCCACTATGCTACCAGAGCTCCTAGGTTTGTAGATAGACAGACAGATAGATAAAGATATGTAGAGATATAGATATAGCTATAGAGACAGATACTATGGTGTGTCCAATTTTCATTTGTTCCATAAACTGAAGCTCAACATAAGTCTAAAAGTGCAAGTGATAACTGAAGTTCATCACTACTAAACAAGAGAATAATAAAACTAGCTTTTAAATGTTGCTTCACCATTCACAACTTCCCAGGTTGTTTTTTCATTTGCCTTATCTCTTGAGCACTCACAGCAATGCTGTGAATTAGATATTATTATCCCTGATTTCAAATGAAGAAACATTTATGACACATGTTATTTTTCCAATTGCTTTAAGTTCATGTCTCACTCTAGCCTTCTCAAAACTCCTTAGAAGTAATCCTAGCTTGCTATGTGATTTCTGCCAAATTGATTCTTCCATTAATAATTATAATATGGTTTTGTTTGTAATAACCAACAAAATTGTTGATAGATTTTTTTGCTTTTTCTTTCCTTGACTGACATATTCTGAGATTAAACGACTGATTATTTCTCCCTAGTTAGAGTCATTAGTTCCACCCACCTTCTCAAACCCTTAGGATTCCCATGCCCACCTAAGAAAATGGTCTAAAAATGGACTATAGTTTTCAATATAAAGTAACTTAATCTCATAGAACCATGAAGAGATATCATTTCTACCAAGGGGGGAAAAAGGGGTCATTTATCACAGAAATCCTTCATAATTGGCTTCTCTCTACTCACAGTGCCTTTGCTAATGAATCCCCTCAAGATTAGAGGAGGGACAAGCTCACAGCAGTGGAAAGGAATAACACAGTATCAAGTGGGAACTGTGAGGTCAGAAAGTTAAAAAAATAAAAAGCCATGTGACTAGAACAGATTCAGAATCCAGGACTACTTTATCTACTACCAGAACACTGTGCCTTTCAGTAAAAATAGTACCATAATGTGCTGTGCAACCCCAAAGTCACACTCAATTCCCCTTCTCACATAAATATTTCATATTAAGAAACCCCTTCAGAGCCCCAGAGCTCACACAGCTTCTTTCAAAATGACAGATGGACCTGTGCCCCATCGAGACAGATTTCACTGCCTGTCTCCATGTAAGTTTGAGGCAGAGTATTCTGTGATGAATTTCAGTAACAACCATTATTCTACTGCTCACAAGCCTAAGAGCCAGACAGCTGTGTGGGGCCTTGACATAAGAATTCCTAGCCTTAGGTTCAGCACTCTGGACAGAAATCTACTTGAGTATCTGGCAGACATCTTCTTCTCCTTAGTGTTTGATATGTGGCAGATCATTACTTCAGAACTGGCCAGACTGACAAACAAGGGGAAATCATAGTCGGAAGAGTGTCTGAATTTGGAGTGCTCTGGTTTTAATGCTATCTGGGGATTTCTAAGAGTGTATATTCTGACCACTGTATGAAAAATGCTAACAGTGCTGACCTGAAATACCAACATTCACAAGTCAATTCTTTAATGAAAATGTCTGTATTCCTGGTCAAGAAAAAAAAAAAAAGCCTTTCATGTTCTTAACTTTGTAGGTTTCTTTAGCACTCTCAGATCTAGCTACAGACATCATTCCACTCTTTATCTCACCAGACCCAGCAGCACAGGCATGGTGAAAGGAAGAGACAATGAGTCAGTGTTTACAAAGAATTCTCCTGTTTTATCCATCCATTTTACTTATTCATTCTTTCAACCACCAGTATTTAATGAGCATCTACTACATGACAGTCAATGTTCATGCACTGGCCATAGAGTGGTGAGAAAGTTAAAACCAGGTCCCAGCAGCGGTCAGGAGTTATTCATTCTACATTCCAGGTGGATCTTAGGGAATATTTTGAGAGTGTATATCAAAGAGCCAACAAATCAATACTACTAGGTATCCATGGCCACTTTAAAGACCAGAAAAAGTTGCCTTTTTTTTTTTTTTTCCTTTGATCAGAAGCTAATAAAAGTATGTAAGCAGGAGAGTAACATGATCAGAATTACTTTGCAGAAATATCCCTTAGGCTGCATTGTGGTGAAATGTGAGAAAATGAAGAAGAGACACCAATGAGGAATCTAAGGTAGTCATGCCCATGAAATCTGAAGAAACCATTTAAGACTAGGGCAAGAGTAGTAAAGATGACAAATTTCTGAGCTGACAAATTTCAAATCAACATTGAAGTTAGACCTAATAGGAGTAAATATGCAGTTTGGCAAATAATCAAAAAAGATTCCAAGGAGTATGGCCAAACCATATCTCTGGTAGCATAGTGGCTAAGGCACTTGACTGTTAACCAGAAGGCTGGTGGTTCAAACCCAGCAGCCACTCCTTGGAAGGAAGATGGGGCAATCTACTTCCGTAGTGATACTGCCTCAGAAACTAAAGGAGGGGTCGCTATGAGTCAGGTCCGACTTGACGACACATAACAAAAACAACAACAACATGGCCAAACCAATGGATAACAATGCCATTTACTGAGATTAGGAGAACTCAGAGGAGAAGGAGCAATCAAAAAATTCTGGACTGGATTTCAAATTATGAGATGTCTTTTAGAAATCCAGCGTAGTTCTGGAACGGAGAGTGGGATATAGGTCAGACAGGTTGGGGGTGAATATGCACTTTCTTTTTCACATTTTATGTCTCTAAAATCAGGATGCATTTGATAATTGATGTCATCATAGAAATGTGTCACAATGTGGTAAAGTTGTGTGTCAACTTGACTGAGGCTGGTTTTCAGTGGCTGGGCAGCTGAACATAGTTATCCCCCATGGTGAGATCTGTAATTAACTCCATGGAAGAATCCACTGGAGCAGCTGAGAAGCTACTTTAGGCATGTGGTCTGCTTCTAACTACATAAGAAGCAACTTTGAGAAAGGTCTCCAAGCTTTTGGCACACTTGAATCCTGCATGTAGCTGAGTCTTTAAAAAGCATCCTGCCTTGTTGTCTTGGCACTGTTACTGGGACGTGAATCAATGGCTTGCTGTGTGGTTTGGTAGTATGGGGACCATGTCTTTTTATTTGTCAACCTTGAGCTTGTTGCCTCAGCAGCCAGCAGCTGCTTGAATGAAGAAACACCTCTAGCTTCCGTGGACTGGGAGTAAGAGGCAGAGCTGAAGCCCAAAGTTGAGGGGTTTTCACCAAGCCCCTTTGAACTCAGACTCCTAGCCTTCAAAACTTAAGAGAATAAGCCCCATTTGTTCAAGCCATCCCATTTGTGGTATTTATCTGTTAGAGTATTAAGTAATCAAAACACAGTTTTTCTTTAATTTTGATACATAAAATAATTTTACAACTGAGCTATTTTAGAATTAGTGAAATTTAGTATGATGATTACACAACACAACAGATAAGCAGTTTAGTACATGTCTATAGTCACCCTCCTTATTTCCTCATTACATCATTAAATATTTGAATATTCTTAAATATTCTTGAGGATATCATGAGAGTAAAGTTATTTTCTTAGTAGAAACTAATACATTGGTAACAAATTAATGAGTTACTACATGTGATATTTAAGGGACAGAATATTCCAAATTCCTACATTGTATATCATCTACATGTTTCTCTTTGCATATAAAACTTTAACATCTGATGGTGAGTGAATAGTGACCATGTTATAAATATATCATATGACAACTTACTCTTCCATTAAGCAAATAAATTGAAATTATTCTTATGAATTTTACAACAAGTCATAATTTGAATACTTTCACTTTGTTAAATATAAAGAAAAATTAGTCCGTAAAAGAACACACATGAATTTATTTTTCAGGGTAAATTTGCAATGATCTTTGACCTTCAGACATTTAAAAACTCCTTTTTATAAAACAATAAATGCTGAAAATAAATGTAAAGTATACAACTATCTAAAAGTCTTATATAATTTCAAGTATTGAAAAAAAAGAAAACATTATTTTAGCAAAGACTAGTGAACATGGAATGTACAAACTATGAGTCCAGGCAAATAGGAAGTCATCAAAATGAAATGGAATGCATAAAGATCAATACCCTCAGCATTAGTAAGCTGAAATGGACTGGTATTGGCCATTTTGAATCAAATAATCATACAGTCTACTATGTTGGAATGACAAATTGAAGAATAATAGCATCACATTCATCATCAAAAATAACATTTTGCAATGTATCCTGAAGTACAATGCTGTCAGTGACAGGATACTACCCTTACACCTACCATGAAGACCAGTTAATAAGAGTATTATTCACATTTGTGCACCAAACCCTAAAGCCAAAGGAGAGGAAAATGAAGATGTTTACAAACTTTTGCAGTCTGAAACTGACCAAACATGCAATAAAGATGCATTGCTAATTACTGATAATTGGAATGTAAAAGTTGGAAACAAAGAAGAAACATCAGCAGTTGGAAAATATGGCCTTGGTGATAGAAATGATGCCAGAGATCACTTGATAGAATATTGCAAGATCAATGATTTATTTGTTGTATCTTTTTCAACAATGTACACCGCCACTATACACATGGACCATGCCAGCTATAATAAACAGGAATCAAATCAACTACCTTCTGTGGAAAGAGAAGATGGAGTAGCTCATTATCAATCAGAAAAAGGACAGAGCTGACTTTGGAAGAGACCATCAGGTTGGGCAGTCTACTTCCGTAGAGATACGGCCTCAGAAACCCAAGGAGGGGTCTCAATGAATCAGACCCCACTTGACGGCAGTGAGTGAGTGAGTGATGCAAGTTGAAGTTGAAGTTGAAGAAAATTAAACAATTCTACAAGAGCCAAAACATAACTTGACTATATCCCACCTGAATTTAGAGGCCATTTGAAGAATAAATTTGACACAATAAATACCAATGACCAAAGACGAGATGAGTTGTGGGATGACACCTAGAACATCATACAAAAAAAGAAAGCAATCATAATTAAAAACATAAGAAAGGAAGAAAAGACCAAAATGGTTGTCCGAAGAGACTCTGAAACTTACTCTTCAATGGACAGTAGCTAAAGTGAGTGGAAAAAGTGACCAAGTAAAAGAGCTGAAAAAAAGATTGCATAGGTGACTCAAGAAGACAAAATCAAGAATTATAATAAAATATACAAACACCTGGAGTTAGAAAATCAAAAGAGAAGAACACACTTGGCATTTCTCATGCTGAAAGAACTGAAGGAAAACTTCAAGCCTCAAGCTGCACTATTAAAGGATTCTATGGGCAAAATATTGAAAGATGCAGCAAGCATCAAAAGAAAATGGAAGGAATACACAGGGTACTGCACCAAAAAGGACTGTCTTTTTATTCAACCATTTCACAAGGCAGTATATAACCAAGACTTGATGGTCCTGGAAGAAGTCTTCCAAGCAGCACTGACGGCTTTGGTGAAAAACAAGACCCCTGACACTGTTGTGATACCCATTGAAATGTTTAAACAAATGGATGCTGAGCTGGAGGAACTTATTCATTTGTGCCAAGGAATTTGGAAGATAGCTGCCTGGGCCAACAGATTGTAAGAAATCCACATTTGTGCCCATTCCAAAGAAAGGTAATCCAACTGAATGTAGAAATTATCAAACAATATCATTAAAATGAAATGTAAGTAAAATTTTGCTGAAGATAATTCCAAAACAGTTGCAGCAGTATATTGACAGGAACTTCCATAAATTGGAGCCAATTCAAAAGAAGACATGGAATGAGAGATGTCATTACTGTTGTCTGATGGATCTTGGCCAAAAGCAAAGAATACCAGAAAGATGTTTACCTGTATTATAAAAATGATTATACAAAGTCACTTGTGTGTATGATAACAAATTATGGATAACACTGCAAAGAATGGGAATTCCAGAACACTTAATTGTGCTCATGAGGCCTCTACATAGATCATCTGTTTGAACAGAACAAGGGGATTTTGTGTGGTATAAAATCAGTAGAATATAATACATTGGTATTATTGGTATAAAATCAGGATTGTATCCTTTACCATACTTAATCAACCCATAGCTGAGCAAATAATCTGAGAACCTAGATTATATGTACAAGAACAAGGCATCAGGATTGGAGGCAGACTCATTTAACAACCTGTCACGTGCAGACGACACAACATTACTTGCTTAAAGTGAAAAGGCTTAAAGTGCTTAGTGATGAAGATCAAAGACTTTCATATGGATTATACCTCAGCATCAAAGAAACAAAAATCCTCACAACTGTACCAACAAGCAATATCATAAATGGAGAGAAGATTAAAGTTGTCAAGATTTAATTTTACTTGGATCCACTATCAATGCCCATGGTAGAAGCAGTCAGGAAATCAAATGTTTTGCATTGGATAAATCTGCCACAGACCTCTATAAAGTGTTACAAAGCATAAATGTCACCTAGAAGAGTAGGGTTTGCCTGATAAGAGCCAATGTATTTTCAATAGCCTCATATTCTTGTGAAAACTGGACAATGAGTAAGAAAGTCCAAAAAAGAACTGATGCATTTGAATTGTTGTGTTGGTGAAGAAAACTGAAAATACTGTGGACTGCCAGTAGAACAAAGAAAGCTGACTTGGAGTAAGTACAACCAAAACACTCCTCAGAATCAAGAATGGCCAGACTTCATCTCTTGTACTTTGGTCATGTTATCAGGAGGGACCAGTCCCCGAAGAAGGATATCATCATTTGGTAAAGTAGGGAGTCAGCGAAAAAGTGGAAGAACTTCAACATGATGGGATGATACAGTGGCTGCGACAAGGAGCTTGAGCATAGCCATGATGGTGAGGACAGCACAGGCCAGACGCAGCGCTTTGTTCTGTGGTACACAGGGTAGGTGTGAGCCAAAATCGACTTGACAGCACCTAGTAACAAGTGGTGGTGTAGCACCTAAAGCATTTGACTGTTAACCAAAGGGCTGGTGGTTCAAAACCACTTAGCTATTCCTCAGAAGGAAGGCTGGGCAATCTGCTTCCATAGTGATACTGCCTCGGAAACTCAAGGAAGGGTCACCATGAGTTGGATCTGACTTGACAGCAGTGCGTTTGCTTTTGTTTTTGTTTATTAGTAGCAAGTGAGTACAGTGTATATACCCATCGTGCATTGGTCATATATATGAATGGTGTTTGTACTGTAGTAAGCTAATATTCCTGCATAAATTATATATTGCAAATAATTTTTGGCAAACACATGAAATGTGTGGATACAGTTATACAAATTCTGCAGCTCATTCCCGCTATTGATGATTTTCAAATGGTGATAATGAATAACATGACTTCTTGATTAGAGCTATTTTGTTATTTTCATATAGCTTGTTTTATCAGTTTATTAAGTTGTTATTCTCTTTCAAAGCTAGAGATGAACGATTATCCAGGCTTGCCATTTTGTAAACAAGTATTCCTGTCAGTGTTGCTAAGTGTTGAACTGCAATAATGAGTTAAAGATCAATTAAGCACAAGCCTCATAATGGATCAAGGCACAAAGGTTTTGTTTTGTTTTTTGCAATCCATTTGAATTTAGAAAGAGACAGTCTGGTTAATCTGTCTTCTGAAGTGCGAGATCAGCAGACTGGAGGATACTGGCTGTCATTCCTTTTGACATCTCCAATCAATCAACTTTGATTGGCCATGCAATTGGACTTAGGTAAGAAAATGATGTCTCTTGCCTCCTCTACTAATGCTTGAGATGAAAGCAAAACACATCTTGATTTCAAATTTTAAACAAATGATAAAGAACAGTTTTCATGTATTATTCAATCCTTGTAAGACCATAAACTAAGTTAAACTGTATTGCAATGAAGATTTAGCTTTATTTTCCTTTGAGAATGCAATTACTTTTAAAAATAACTCTAATGCAAATATAACTTAAAAATACCTCACAGAATCCCGTACTTTTTACTCAAGCATATTTATATCTAAAGGAAAATGAAGACTTCTTAAGTAGATAGAATAATTAAAAAATGAAAAAGTTTGTAGTGGATATTTTCCAAATAATCATGGAAAATATTTGCATTTCAGGAATTAAAGTGTATATTTTTACTAGAAGAGCTACAGGTTTAAATGGACTCGGACATTCTGTCTACAATGAGAAAGTTAAACAGAGACAGAAATACAGAACTATTCAGAGCAACTGGGATACCATACAATATCCAAAATTAATAATTTTGCTTTTTTTTTTTTTTTTTTTTTAGTGTGTGTGTGTATCTCAGAGGAATTCTGTGTTTCATTTTGTGGTCTCATCCTTTCATGCTCATATTTGTTCTATAGGAAAGTAATGTAATCTATCTCTGAGCATGACTGCATCATCTCCTTCTCCTATGTGCCCATCTTCCTATCCCTGAATTTTTTACTCAGTTGTAGCCTTGACCTTGGCCTAAGTCATGTTAACATTAGCTAGAAATGCATTTTGTTTGAGTGAATTGATTTTATTTTGCTTGAAACATTTGATGATATACTTCAAAGTCTCCATTCGTGATTATAGATATCTCCTTTTTGCAGTACAAAGCATATTCTTTTGGAGTGGATGTTTGCATTGAGAAATTTGATAGAATTATACTACTCAAAGAAGAAAAAGCATAATTTCTGCTTAAACCTTTCACCTATACCCAAATGAAGGTTTTATTCCTCATTCACACAGGTAGCCTATTTTGTTCTAAGTGTTATTAGATATGTCTATCCCAGTTTTGATAGCCAGCATGCTGTAAACAGCATTGTTTTTGCCATCTCTTTGGGTGATTGCCAAAACACAAAGCCACAGATTGTCTGTCTCCAAAATATATATCCTGGTGTTTCTTCATGGCTTCTACATGACAGATCCAGATTTTTACCTGTTAATTGGTACCAAAATTTATTGACTGTAATCCCAGACCCCTAGGATGTTGATGAAATGGTATATATGTCATCAACCACACCACAAATAAAATATCTCAAATGGCAAAATGATGACAAGGCACTCAAATCAACATGGCACTTGTTGTGACAGAGGAAAGGAAAAGGAAAGCTTTTCCTTCCATATTTTTATAGGGTTACTTTCACTAGGGGAAAAAATACTTTTGACTGTAATGCTAAGAAGTATTGAACGTGATAGTTATAACTAATAACATTAATGGGAAGCAGTCTGGCAGGAGGTATCAATATTAGGTCAAAAATATAGACATCCACTTTGGGATTGGAGCATATAAAGCTATCAAGAGGTCCAAATGAAGATGGTAAGTCACAGTGAAAATCACAGGGGACTAGAGTCAGATGTCCTACTGGTCAGCAAAAGCAGGTACAGAAATAGAGGTACTTCAGAAGGAAGAAAGGAGGGTCACCATATGAGAAGAGGGGCTCTGAGATCCCTGACTTCCAATGCCTTGGTGGGTTCCCCTAACTCCTCTAACTGTGGGTTTTCCAGGTCACTTGGGATCTGACAACCTTGGCCCATGAATTATAAGAATGACTTTCATAAAGAACAGAGAAAGAGGTTAGAGCTCTCCCCTCAGATCTCTGTAGGAGATCCTGGAGAGAGTGGGAGAACAATGTGGAACAAAACTCAAAATCATTTAAAAAAGAAAAAGAAAAAGGACCAGGACCAGTGTTCTGGTTACCTAGTGCTGCTCTGACAAGAATATATACCACAAATGGGATGGCCTTAGCAAACAGGAGTTTATTCTTACAATTTGGAGGCTTTAAGTCCAAATTCAGAGTGCCAGGCTCGAGGAGTTGGGTGAAAGCCCCTCAATCTTGGGATCCAGCTCTGCCTCCTGCTCTCGGCCCACTGGAGCTAGAGACATTTCTTTACTCAGACAGCTGCTGGCTGCTGAGGCTGAAAAACCCAAGGTTGACAAGTAAAAAGGCACAGTCCCGATGTTACACAGAAAGCCATTAATTCAAGTCCATTGTAAGTTCCAAGGTCAGCAGAGCATGGCAGGTTGCCCAAGAAAGACACAGCTACATGCAGGGTCCAAGCATGCCATAAACTAGAGACCATTCCCAAAGCTGTTTCTTATATGTGGGCAGTGGATCACATACCCAAAGCAGCTACTCAGCTGCTTGTAGTAGATCCCACCATGGAGTTGATTGCCAGTCTCATCATGGGCAGTAACAACCAGCTGCCCAGCCACTCAACCAGGCCTAGCCAAGTTGACACAAAAACATAACCACCACAACCAGGTTTACTGGCCTGATAGAACTTGATGGAACCACTGAGACTATGGCCCCTAGTTGTCCTTCAGGTCTGGAATTGTACCCACTCCCATGGCTTCCAGCAAACGACAGGCATATGAGCTGAACATTTACATTAGGTAGATACACTTCTTGGAAAGATTAATCATGGGAAAATAGAAGGGCTATGTATGCATAGGGAGACAGTTGGGAGGGCAGGAGTGTGTGGGTGGGAAGGACACAGGGAAGAGGTAACTATGGGGAGAAAGTGGGAGGGGAGCTGGTGCATTGTGGGAAATTGTAGTCAATGTCATGAGACAAAGTGTGTGTGAGCTGCTGTATGGAAAGTGAATTTGCTCTGTAAACTTTCACCCAAATCACAATAAAAATTAAAAAAAGGAGTTCTCCCCTCATTGCCTGAAGGGCTCCTGCTAAATGTCTATCTTTTGGATTATCAGTCTCTCATTTAAGTTATTAAATCATTAAACACATGAAGCATTCACTGAGTGGCTGGACAAACCATGAGATTGGATATAAGGATCTCTAAGATGGAAAATTCTATATTATTGCCAATGTTTATTGAGTGCCTACTTTACACTAATGAGTATACACCTACTTCTCACTTATCAATATGGTTAAGTTCCAAAGACCAGGTTGAAAATTGAAAATTGATTTTTATGTGAGTTTATGTGAAAATCAGCATTATGCAAAAAAATGGAGGGTGACCACATCATATCACAAAACGAAAGATGAATATACATCATTACGAAACTGCCAAATTTCCTCATGATCTAACTGCCAACCACTGAGAATCATGCTCCATCCAAGTTGACATGAAACCGTAACTGTCACAGGCAGTGTTACTCTTGCTTTGCACCTTAGCTTCATTAATGCCAGATGTACATCGTTAAAGACAAAATAATTGGACAGTAGATTTTTTACTATTGCTGTAAAAGTGAAATGCTGGATAATGAGTTAGTTGGTTAGTAAGCAGTAGGTAGGTCATAGGAACATGGAGATAAAATCCATATTCCCTATCATGAGCTTATGATTAAAAATGGAAGGCAGACAAATAAAGACACAACTACTAGGATAGTTATCATGTCAGTTAATGTGATAATTCTTTTTGGACATATATGACAGTTATCTAGTGTAGCTGGTAATGAAACACTGCATTCCATAATGCTGAAATAATATGTGTGCAAGAATAATACATGACAAAATATGCTAAATCTTGTAAGAGACATACCCTTGGATATTCACAGGAGCAAAAAATTACATTTTGTAAGAGAAATCAGGGAAGCTGGTTCACAAATTGAGATTAAGCCAAATAAAGTTAGAGGCATAAAGCCAAATAAAGGTGAAGCATAAGGAGACACAGTAAATGAAAAATCCAGAGAATATTCAGAAATGACAGTATTTAGCTTCATTAGAGTAGAAAAAAATATGTATTGATGAAAATACAGAAATATGAGTAGAATGGAAAAAAAAAGAGGAAAATTAATATTTTCTGTGAATCTGTGATATTCTGGCCATAGTTTTTAGAATTTACATACATTTCTTCATTTTTCTTCACAACCATATTATAAAGGTAGGCATTATCATCAACTATTTAAAGATGAAGAAATTGAGATTGAGACCCAGAGAAACAATAACTTGGTTTAGTTCAAAAAGAAAGTAAGTAGAAAAAACAGAATTTTAAGCCATGTATACTCAACTCCTTTCACCACAACATGCTTCCTCATAGAAAAATTCAATGGGACCGGAAATGAAAAAGTATCTCTCTTAAACCATAGCTGTGGGACCTCTTGGGTTGTTGATAATTCATGCAATGAATTGCCTGTTAATAGAGATTTAAAAAGCATCTACTCACATATTTTCACAGCATTTCAACTCATTTATCACATGTATTCTTTCATCAGAAGTCAGTACAAGTCAAAGTACTTGTCTTTTGTTACCAGATTAAGAATTAAAAGTAAATTCCTCTTCAAAGCTTAGAAAAGAAAATAGGAAGTCTCACAATCGACAAGTTTTTGCCAAAATCAGTAACAAGCATATTATTAATTATTCTTCATTTATCAATTCATTAAAATAGTGTTAACAGTATTATATTGAAATAAAATAGCATTACTATATGGATTTGAGTTATTTATTATGTTTATTTATCCTAGGTTTTAAAAGTATGTGAACTTCATTTTGTTTTCTGGAAAAAATAACATTAAATAAATGATGTATGAGCAAGTAGTTAGCAGTATCTGACATATTTAGATGACTAAATATATATTCAACCATGTATTCATCCATGCATGTAATGTAATTACATTTTATTAATTAAAACAAATTTGCTGTGAGAAGCTAGTATACATATCAAAGTATCACTGTATCAATTCATTTCCTCCAAAAATGTAAGTTTGTTTTCAAACAATATCCTGTCATGTAAAATGCTAGAAGGCAGAATCATCTCTCTTTAACTTGACTTGTAAAAATTCCACCAGTGCTAAACAGAGAGGGATAACTAAGCCCTCCTTTTCACCACCTTCTTTCCAAATAACTAAAACTCACTGCTGTGGAGTTGGATCCAACTCATAGTGACCCCTCATTGGGTTTCTGAGGCATTATCACTGCGGGAGTAGATTGCCCAAATATAGCCCTAATTACTTTAACTTCTCTTTTCATTATTTATACTTCCCATTCTTCTGATAATTTTAATTGCCACTATCTACTCTCAACATCATCTGTGTTTGAAGATCAGTAGGAATACTGAGGTTAAACAAAACTTTAAAGGGTAAAATGATTGTTGGATGTAGTCTTGGTAGGAAAAAGATAACTTTGGTAAAAATAAAATGGTATCATAGGTTAGGTTTCCTAAAAACAAAAATGAAATCATGTATATTGTGCAAGTATTTACTGAGGGGATACTTTTGAGAAAAACTTGTAAGATATTAAGGGATGAATCTGTGAAGATGCAGAATGAACTGAAGTCTAAGGTAGCCTGACCTCATGAGACTCTCTGGAGAATGGATGGCACATAGAGTTTTCCTGTCTTGAGCCAAAGCGGCTAGAGCAGTTACACTCTGGTATCAATTAATCATTATCTAAGGTGGGGTTAAGCCCCCAGGAATCCCTAGAAGAGGTGAGTCCTATCAGTCTAAGGCAGTCATTATCAATTTGTGGTTCACAGACCAGCAGTATCACTTCACCTGGTAACTTGTTACAAATTATAATTTCATGAGCACTATTGCCGACTCGACGGCACATAACAACAACAACAACAACAACATTGCAGACCTACTGAATCAGACACTCTGGAGGTAAAGCCACGCAATTTGTGGTTTAATAAGCTCTCCTGGAGATTCTGATGTATGCTAAAGAATTGTTAGTTTAGGATCATTCTCTGGGCAAGGGCAGAGCTGTGAGACTTAGCAGCCAACATACACAGAACTGATTGTGGCTCAAGAGCCCTGTGATGGAGATCAGAGTGGGTGAACAACACCATTCACTATGTATGTCGTTGTTGTTATGTGCCATTGAGTCATACCGGACTCATAGCGACCCCTCCTTGGGTTTCCGAGGCGTAATCACTATGAAACTAGATTGCCCAATCTTCCTTCTGAGGAGTGGCTGGTGGACTTGAACCACCAGCCTTGTGTGTGTGTGTGTGTGTGTGTGTTAAATGCCTTGTTGTTGTTGTTATGTGCCATCAAGTCAGACCCGACTCATAGCGACCCCTCCTTGGGTTTCCGAGGCAGTATCACTACGGAAGTAGATTGCCCCATCT
>NW_006921650.1:10395205-10401745 GCF_000298275.1 Orycteropus afer afer | reverse complement strand
CTATGAGTCGGAAACGACTCGACGGCACTTAACAACAACAACAACGACCATTAAAATTTACTTTTTATTTTCAAAGTGAAAATGTATGTGCCAAGACTGAAACTTTGGTGGGTGACAAAAAATAATGAACTTTATATAAAAATCCTCAAGGTGAAAATATAGTTATACAACAAAGCAATTTCCTTGCTATAAGGTACGCCAGACCCAAGCCATGGTATTTTCAGTAGCCTCTTATGCATGTCAAATCTGCATAATGAATAAGGAAGACCACAGAAGAATGATGTATTTGAGTTGTGGTGTTGGAAAAGAATATTGAATGTACCATGGACTACTGGATGAACTAACAAATCTATCTCAGAGGAAGTACAGTCAGGATTCGCCTTAGAAGGGAGAATAGTCAGATTTCATCCCTTATACTTTGGTCATATTATCAGAAGGGACCAATCCCTGAAGAAGGATACCATGCTTGGTAAAGTAGGAATCAGCGAAAAAGGGGAAGATTGTCAATGAGATGGACTGACACAGTGGCTGCAATCATGGGCTCAAGCACAGCAACAATTGTGAGGATGGTATACAACTGGGCAACATTTCGTTCTGTTGTACACAGGGTCACTATGAGTCATAACAGACTTGATGGCACTTGACAACTACAACAACAAGTAATGTAAAATGCATACTTTGGCACTGATTTGCATTGTGCATTTCTACGAATTGTTCATACAGAGCAGCATTACTTTATTATGTGCTGGTTCTTGTTCACAAGTACATGTTACAATTTTGAGTGTAGATATTTATCAAGTACTTAAATTCAAAAATGCAAACACAATCCCATCTCCAGCGACCTTGTCTTTCAGGTATTCCCTGGTGTGCCAAACTGCAAAAACTGCAGGAGATACATTCATCTTCATCATGTGTATTTGATAGGAGCTATTGAATTTTTAAAATTAAATAGTTTGCAGCCTTTTTAGAGTCCAAAATTTTCTGCCAAATATTCTGTCTCATGTGTGATTTATTTGTAGGCCCAAAGCACCAGGGGCTATAAAGCTATAGCCCTAAAAATCTTGTTCTATATGTAGATTAAAAGGTTTTATCTCACTGGAGGTTCAGCTAATTCTTTGCACAAATGCCAAAACCCAATGTCAAGTAACACAGACAACAGATTATATAATCTCCTGTGGTCAAACCTGGGCTGGGCATTGATTGATGTCTCCCTCCTTTGTGAAACATTCCATGAGAAACAGAGTTTTCAGCTACTTAAAGATTATGAATCACTACCAGCATAATTCTAAATTTAATTCTCCTTCTGATTTTAGCAGGACAATGAGAAGTATAAAGTTTAATGTTTGCAGGGCAATTATCTTAGTTTTAACCTGGGAAAACATGTGATGACTTATCATTACCTTGCAAGCCTATTCCACACTGTGATGAGACAAAGAAGTTTCTATTCTAAGCTATGTAGATTTGTTCATAAGACTTAGTTTTTACTTGGGGGAAATGATTAAGAACTGCAATCCAAAGTCCACAGCATTTTAAATACACTACTGTCATTGGCTTGTAAATTTTTTAAGCATAGAAAATTGCTTTCGGTATTAGCATATCTTGATTTGTTGTTCTATCACTCTACTAACACATTCAACTAGCCATGATGACGACTGGTGAAAATAAGGAAAATGGTCATTACAATACTGATCCAAGTAGCTGCTATTTCATGAATGTTTATAGGTGTCAGGCATTGTCATAGGTGCTTTGTATTTATATCTTACTTAATCAACAAATCAACACTAAAAACTCACTATCATCATCAATTCCTACTCATAGTGACCGCATAGAACAGAGTAGGATTGCCCCTATACAAATTCCAAGACTATAATCTTCATGGAAACAGACTGTCTTATTTTGCTCCCATGGAGCCACTAGTGAGTTCACATCGCTAGCAGTTATCAGCAGAGCACTTAACCACCATGCCATCAAGAGCATCTTAAAATAACAGTTGTCGTTGTTGTTATGTGCCATCAAGTCATCTCTGACTCATAGCTACCCCTCCTTGGCTTCCCAAGGCGGTATCACTACCGAAGTAGATTGCCCAACCTTCCTTCTGAGGATGGCTGGTGGGTTTGAACCGCCAGCCTTCTGGTTAGCAGTCAAGCGCCTTAGGCACTATGCTACAAGAGCTCCTCCAGAGTAACAGTAGAGGTTCATTTTCTAGATGAACCCGAGTTGTGCTCCTAATCTTATGCATGAGTCTCTGGAGTCAGGCAGACAGCTCTGCCTCTAATCAGATGGGGGATCCTGGGTCTATTACTCAAATTCTGACATAGATCCTTAGCCTTACTCCTGAAATATCTCAGTTAAGTTGCAACCTGTTCATATCCACAGTTGCAAATCTTCATCTATTTTAACTAGACAAATATTTTTATCTCTCCACTACCAGTGGTATTTTAGAGCCAGATGCCCTGGCTCCTAAGAATGCTATTGTTAGATATTAAGACATTCTGTGAGCCAGCTGTTAAACCACTGGCAGCTTGAAATAGCCCATGGTGGGAATATTTACATCAGGGAACCTCGTCAACTCTCCAACTCAGTGCCTTTCCTCCCTCCCTTGGAGATCCAGTTTACCAATCCATCAACATTTACACTGCTAGTGAAGAGTATTCAAAAACATAGTTGATCATTTTATTAGACTGCGATATGCTTCCAATTACTTTGTCTAACAGAGTATTTTCACCTTATTTTTTAAAAACACATTTGCTAGTTATAGCATTCTAGGCATAAAAAAGGAACTCTGGTAGCGTAATGCCTAAAGCACTTGACTGCTAACCAGAAGGCTGGCGGTTCAAAGCCACCAGCCACTCTTCGGAAGGAAGATGGGGCAATCTACTTCTGTAGTGATACTGCCTCGGAAACCCAAGGAGGGGTCACTATGAGTGGGGTCCGACTCGACGACACGTAACAACAACAACAGGCATTAAAAAAAAAAAAAAAATGCACTGCCGTTGAGTCAGATCCTACTCACAGCAACCCCTCCTGGGGTTTCTAAGGTGGTATCACTAAGGAAGTAGATTGCCCAACCTTCCTTCCAAGAAGTGGCTGGTGGGTTTGAACCACCAGCCTTCTGGTTAGCAGTCAAATGCGTTAGGCATAGGTTTGCATTATTTCTGACGTGATTCTTCTTCTAATTTGTTGTTCTGGGTATCATATTACACAGGCTATATATATTTAAATGGTTTGATATTATCTCATGACTCAAATGCTCTGTTATTTTATTTCACTCCTTTTTCTATTTGTGTTTCATTTTGGATAATTGCCATTTTTCAGCTTTGTACATTCTTCTGATAATCTCATTAAAGGAATTCTCTATCTATGATAATCATGCTTTCTATTTCTAAAATTTTCATTTGACATTTCCATCTCCACAGTGAAATTTCTCAACTGCTCATGAATATTGTTCACCTTCCCACTAAATCATTTAACACATAAATAATTATAACAAAATCCTTGACTGACAGTTTTACTACTTTGGTCATTTTTTAATTTTGGCCTTGATTATTATTTATCTGTTGACAAGGGGTCTTATTTTCTTCCTTGGTTTACATGTCTCAGAATTATTTCATGGAATGGCAAATATTGTATAGTGAGTGATGCAGAGGCTGATGAGGACAGAGTTTATACCCACAAATGGGCACAACTCTCCATCAGGCATCTAGCATAAGGTCTGAATTGATCTGGTGAGTTGAGTAGGCCATGGTTTGAAGATCCGATCCATGTATTATTGGATAACTTGGAACTCTACTATTCTAAAGTAGGGTCCAGAGCAAGAGGCAGCTTTTAAAGTTTCAGTTCTAAGTACAAGGTCCAAACAGTGATGAAAGTTTCTGTGTCAGTCTGGCTATATGACCTAATTGATCTGATAGTATTAGAGTTACCCCAGTATATAACATATTATATGAAGCCTCTGGAAAATATTAATTTAAAAAAAGTGTTCCACAGACTCATAAGAAGCTCCTCACCTGAGAATACACTGGGTACAACTTGATTTTCCCTATGATACCTCTCTCTCTGACACCCTTATGTCATGTATTCACCACCAGGAAGCTCAGGGTAATTACCACCTCCTGGATCAATGATGATCCTCAGAATACAGGAGCTAATGGTCAGTGCTTTTGCTTTTCATCACCTAACTGGACAGTTCTGAGACCTATTTTATAAGACCTCTCAGTAATTCATGTTAGAGTACTATGGTAGCCAACCCAGTTACACAGTCTTGCGTTTGCTTTCCTGTTGCATTTTATTCTCCGTATCTATCAGTGGCTGCAATGATGATGGGCTCAGGTATTGCAAGGATTGTGAGCCTGGTACGGGACTAGGCAGTGTTTCGTTCTGTTGTATATAGGGTCGCTATGAGTCGCCACGTTACTAGGTGCTGACTCGACGGCACCTAATAACAACATTAGCTCAGTTCTCAGTGATCATTCCACCAAATACTACCTATATTCAAATCTATAACTCAGAGACTTATTTCAAGGGATCGCAAAGTAAAAAACCTGGTTAAAACGTTTTTTTAAATGCACAAGGAAAAACAGCATCATTCCAATATTTCAGGATAAGAACAAAGTGAGTTCTTTTCCTTATGCATTTGTTTATGAAGAAAGATAATATTTAAAAAACACCTAATCTAAAATACAACAAAGAATAGGAAATAATGAATTTCCTTTATTTTTGTCTCATATAAATGAAAGGGCTGATATATTCAAACATAGATGTAGGAGGCAAATATAATCAAACTAATCTGTAAACTGAGCTGGTCAGCAATATTTGATATAATTTCAAGTTATTTAAGTTTCTAGTTTAAATGATGCCTCTGTAGCACTGTGAAAAGAAATTAAATTCAAAAGCAATTTAGTTTTACAGATGAAAAGACAAATCAGATTTTCCTTTGATGACAATTTTTTCTACTCTAGTTTTGTGTGGTTTCTTTTTTCTTTTTGTGTGTGTGTGTGGGGGGGCAGTTTGGCAAAGTGAAGGTAGAATATTTGGGAAAAAAGATAAAAGTAATGGAGATGAAACTCCTCCACTGTTTGTTTCTTTCTTTTAAATCCTATTTGGAGTCATAGTACATAGTGTTACCTTTCTTTTAACTTGGTCTGATAGGAAGGAAAATCAAGTTAAATTGTAGCCTTCCTTACTCTGTTTGCCTGTTTTTTTTAATTCCCCAAACTAGAGATGTGCTGAGTGTAATACAATATGCCACTCTTAAATGGCTTCCTACATCTAGCTGTCACTCTTGATCAGAAGGCATACAGGCTTGGGGCATGAAGCTTCCAAATAAAAATCAGGGAAATAAAAACAAGTTCCATTTTCACTTAAAAATTCACGAACCATGGTGCTCTAAGCAGCATGTGGTAGTAAAGAAAACATGTCTTTCATTTGTCTCACTTGTACAGAAGATACTATTTGAAGAAAGAGTGAATGCTAAAAATGTATCTCTCAGCTTCCTGAGCATTTGGGAGTGTTGTGAAGACATCACTTAATTATAACAGAGGCTATGAGATTTATATCCCTCTCCTGTTTAAGGCTTAATGTGGCCAAAGCATCCAGATGTGACATTTTAACTCAATGGTTGATAACATTTTGTAAGATCTGCTCCAATGGCCATAGCTTCCAAGAAACCAGGGTTCTTGACTTCTCCATTGGCACCTGACTCTGAACTTTGAGTGCCTTCTGCAACAGTAATTGACCTAACAGAAGCTGAAATCATACCTCAAACCAGAAAAATCCAAACCTTCTGCTCTCAAGTGGACTCTGATTCACAATGACCCTACAGCACAATGTAGAACTGCCCATAGGGTATACAAGGTTGTAAATCTTTATTGAAGCAGACTGCCACATCTTGCTCCTGTGGAGTGGCCTGTGGGTTCAAACCACCAACCTTATGGTGAGCTGACAAGCACTTTACCAACTGTGCCATCAAAGTTCTTTCACACAACACTGAGAACAAATAAATAATCATTATGATCGTAATTTCATGATCAATTAAATTTCAGCCTGCTTTTTCTGCCTGTAGCCTATTTTCTGCCACATGAGTAGTTGGAAATCATATTAGTTTTCAGTTTTCTTGAATTGTGGCTTTTTACTCCTCTTTTGCTAGTAAAACTCCAGAGAGTAGAATTTTTATTTATTTTTTATTACTACAAAGACCAATGAAATATATATTTTATTGTGCATGAAACAGCCTCGGGCCCACTGGTTTTACTTATCTTGAAAAAATATTAAAACCTTTAATTATCGGGGGGGGGGGACTGTTATCATCTTAGGTCTATAACATTACTTGATTTAGTTTCAGGTTATTCATGTGGCTGATCTGGTAAACTATAACCACAAGTGTTACCACTAAAATGTTAACATTATTTCTTAAAAATTGTTTGTGGAAAAAAAAAAAAAAGTAGGTGGGGACCAGGTTTGCTGGTCCAATAGAGCCTGGTGTAACCACTGAGACTATGGCCCCTAGCTGCCCTTCAGGTCTGGAATTGAACCCACAACTGT
>NW_006921650.1:10394597-10395105 GCF_000298275.1 Orycteropus afer afer | reverse complement strand
AATCCAATTTATAAGGGATGCACATAGTATTCTGATGGTGGGTTGAAGACTCACATCCCAATGTGACTTGCTTCCACTGATGTTTGGATTTAAAATACAAACATGGGTGGTAAAGGGGGTGATGATAGCAAATAGATGCCATAAAAAATTCTTCCCTCACGTAATTCCTCATAATACGAATGTTCTTTCTTTTTAAACAAATACAATCAAAGTTCACCACAGAGATAGGGGAAATATTTGAGTTTACCACATAAGACTTAGCTGGAGAGAAGATTCAAATTGTCCTCTGTGACAGAATTTGAATCAGGTTTTCCTTGAGACTTCACACTTAAGGTGCAAACATTCCTTTCATGGTCACGTGCAGAGCAATTATAATTTTCTGTTAGTAGCTGAGCGCTTAACCACTGGCACCACCCAGGGACTCTCCAAAAAAAAGAAAAAAACAATCCACTGCATTGAGTCAATCCCAGCTCATAGCGACCCCCAGTGGGTTTCCAAGGAGGTAAAT
>NW_006921650.1:10368357-10387812 GCF_000298275.1 Orycteropus afer afer | reverse complement strand
TAAATTTTGGTCAATGACATGAGACAAAGTATATGTGAACTGCTGTATGAAAAGTGAATTTACTCTGTAAATCTTCACCCAAATCCTAATAAAAAAAAAATTAAAAAAATAAAGAATCAGAAGAACTATACAGCTGAGCCCAACTTAGTTTGCAGAATGTCGAGCAAATAAATGGTTGTTATTTTTAAGACATTCAAAAAAAAAAAATTGTTTGTGGGTTGAGCAAACTTAAAGATGGGGAATGGGATATAAAGAGGTAAATATAAAATAAATAAAAATTTGAAGTTACAAGTTGCTGCTTTACCAATCAGTAACTAGATTATCATGAACAAATCTTTTAAACTGAGATTCTACTTCCATATCTGTGATAGGAACTAATGATACCAATCTCACCAGATTGTTCAAGAATGAAATAATGTATGTTAATGTACATTTTACCTGTTGTTGTTAGATACCATCAAGTCCATTTATGACTCAGAGACCCTATGTGACAGAGCAGAAATGCCCCACAAGCTTTTCTAAGCTGTGACCATTACAGGATCAGATTGCCAAGTCTGTCTCTCATTGAGCAGCTGGGTGAGTCTGAACCATCAACCTTTGGTTAATACCTACAAAACCCTGCATGTTATCAATTATAGTAAAACCTATAAAAGCCAGAACCTGTGTAAGGTGGAAATCTGTCAGAGAAGGAAAACTTAAATAGTTTCTATTTTTGCCTTTTTGTTTGTTTTATTGCCTGTACATTTTTTCCAATGAAGAATAAAATCTATAAGTTAGGAAGAAGGTAAGCTCCACTGAAACCTGTCTACTATGGGTGACCCTGCCGGTATTTGAAATACCAGTGGCATAGCCTCCAGCCTCACAGTAACATACAAGCCACCACAGTATGACACACTGACAGATGAGTGGTGTATATGCCTAATAGGACCTTGAAACTGTAGGGGGGACAATGCTTGTGGGGTGAATTTTCAGAAGAGTGGCTTATGGTCCTCTTGATCACATTTGGGGATGGGACATTTGAGGAACCACAGGTAATTGGAATGAGCCAGAAACCAAGGTGCTTCAAGAATATAAAAATTAATCAGCTTATAGTAGAATAGAAATGGAATAAAATGTTTGGGTGATAAGAACAACTTATAAAGAGTTTTAAAACAAACTATACAATTAATTGTTTAAAACAAACAATTATAACTTAAAAAAAAAAATTGAAGCTTTGTTTTGATCACTGACAATTTTACTTGTCATTGGTTACTGCCCGTCCAATAACAAATAGTTTTCCACCATCCACAGTGTCAGTCCTACATCCTCTGGATAATGGTATTAACCAAAATATTGACATAAAGAACAGAAATTATTGTTTCAAAAAGTGATTGCCAACAATGATATGCTAAGATGGCATTGCAGATTTCAGGGAAAACTGATTTCCTTGTTGTAATTTCATTTCTTAAGTGATCAATCAAAATGATTAAAGAAGAAACTGTAGGAAAATGCTATAAGAACTGTAGTCTTTTATTTGGCCTTGGCAATGGTATATAAAAGGAGATAGTTATTGATAACATCATGCTGGAGGACAAAATACAGATTGAGCATGCAATACATGACATTTAGAGTAGTGTTTCAGAAAACAGACTCAACACTGCACTTTACATTGATAATGACAAAGAAATTACTATAGAAATGGATATAAATCATCAAGAAAATGTGGATTTACGATGACAACAATGAAGATGTTGAAGAGCCTCCATTAAAAGACTCTGAGCCTTTAAGGAAAAACAAATTTTCAGCTATAGAAAGGCTTTGAAGGAACTTGGAAAAGTTAATGGAGAACAACAGTTTTCTGTTAAGACTACATATATAATGTTTAAATAATTTCACCAAAAAAAAATTTATACTAGATGTTTTTATTAAAAAGTGAATTTTACCCATATCTTGGTTTAAATAGTACAATATATGCTCATATTTGTAAATAACTTGCATAAACATATAGATCCTAAAAAAATGGTTTAGTTTCTTTCCAGTCCTATAAAATTGAAAAGAAACACTTCCTGGTTGTTTATTATGTAAGATTCTTAGTAGAGAGCAATAAAAAAATTAGTAAGACTGTAGCCTGACAAAGGTGGGAAACTTGTAAGATCTGAAAAGGGGAAAAAAAAAGCCAATCCCCCACGAAATAAAGGCTCTCACAGGTTTTACTGTATTACATACAAGAGATATTGCAGGTTTGGTTGTCAACATCGCAATAAAGCTAATTCTACAATGAAGTGTCACATGAATATTTTGGTTTCTCAATGCATGTAAAAGTTATGTTTACACTATAGTATAGTCTATTTTGTGTACAATAGCATATGCAAAAGTTTGAAATATTGTGAGAATTAGCAATATGTGACACAGAGACACAAATTGAGCACATGCTATTGGAAAAATGGCACTGACAGATTTCCTTGATGCAGGGTTGCCACAAATCTTTAATTTGTAAAACATGCAGTATCTGGGAAACACAATAAAGTGAAGCACAATAAAATGTGTTATGTCTGTGCTCAATAGGACTGCAGAAATTTTAGTGTAGATAAAGCATATGTAAATGTAACTGAGTTTAAAAACTAATTTTATAGAGCAATTATGCATCAGAGTTAGATGAACTAACACTTGAGCTATTTTTAGTAGAGGTAGTCCCCAGCTGAGTACGGGGTTCTGTTCTGAAGATTCCATCATAATTGGCTCTGAAATAAGTCTAATATCTCATTTTTTGTTGTTGTTTTATATACTTGCCTTTTATCAATAGCTTGATTTTTACTTGTCTTTGGGAATTGGAAACATTACATAAAATCTTATGGATACACAGTGCAACATTTTATGTCACATTGCTAATGATAAGATGTAAAAAAAAAAAAAAAAAAGTCCTAAGTGAGATTCCTCATAACTCAAATACTTCTTAAGTTAGGGACTACCTGTATTTGATCAGGCCTTCTCTTTTTAGAAAGCTACTCAATTACTACTTCTCTATTCAAATGCAGACTGAGATTACTTTTAATCTGGATTTTTACTCAGTGCCATTTATTGATTTTGCAGCAAGTCACTAGAAAGGAAAATATCACTACTTTTCAACTTGGGCAATTGTACCCAATTTAATATTTAAAGGCCTCAATAGAAAACCATGTTCTCTTGTTTCGATCAAAGAATAGGACAGTAACTACAATATGTTCATGTTCCGATCTCTCACCTTGAGTCCATCACTTTCCCCTGAGGTCCTAACGTTGCAAAAGCAGAAAAATAAGGATCAAAAGTCTTTGGAAAACCAAAAATCTTGGTGATGATAAAGGAGAAGGAAAATTAAAAATAAAATAAAAACCAACAACTTTTCCAACCCAAACTGTGCTGTTATCAGTCTTGTTTCAACTCATCTTTGAGAGACTGTATTTGGATTTCCATTTTAGTTTTAAAACTTCCATTCTGAATTTGATGCCACAAATTTTGCCAGAAAAATGCATATTTTGTATCTCAGTAGGATAAAGCACATCTAGTAACACTCCTTCAGTAGGAACAGGGCTGGGGTAGAGGGGAAAGTAGATTACCCCAGTACAGCCTTGGGCCTCAATGTAAGGAAGTGCTCAGAGAATGATGGTGGTGGTCAAAATGAAATAGAGCCAGCTTGAGGGACTCTCACAGATCACATATGTGACAATCCAAAAATCAAAACAAATAATGATAATAATGGGATGTATCCCATTGAAAAATTAAAAAAAGAAAAATACATAACTTTATACTGATTTAATTTTTTAAAATAATTGGAAGCTTAATGAAGAACAGGATATCTATATAGCTTCAGAGCACTTACCCCCCCCCCCAATACTATTTAATTACAAGAAGAGAAAGAATAACTTCAAAGTGGAGAAGCCTGGCAGATACCACCATAATGAAGTGATCAGAGTAAATATCATCAATATTTAGGTACTGAAATATTGTGCTATCTGATAGGATGCAATGAGAAAACACAGGTTTCATGAGGAACAAGAGATAATCCCAAGTAGAAGGCCTGAGGTTTTCAAAAGTGTCAAGGTCATAAAATCTAAGCAAAGATCAGATCAAGGAACTGTTTCAGACTGAAAGAAACTAAAGTGAACTGATATTTAAATGCACTATGTGGTGCAGAACTTGATCCTTCTGTTATAAAGGACATGACTGGTGAAACCTCAAAGGCTTCTGAAGATTAGATGTCTTCTCAACCCAGAAAGTAATGGATGATGATACTATAGGGAAACCTTTAAAGTGAGATTTAGTTTGAAAAAAAAAAAAAAAAAAAAGATGATATTGATAAACTACCTTAAGGAAAGAGGGAACTTCCTATTTTAAAATACATCAACTCGAATAAAGAATCAAATTGTAGGATGTAATTACAAATCATACTGACAAATCAACTGGGGGGAATCTTTAGCCAGCCAGTGACAAAGGAACTGGTCATTTTCTGTTCTGGTTTCAGAGTATTTGGGTTATTCTGAGGGGTGGGTTGCCACAATGCCAACTCCAAGATTTACCATTCACACTGAGGTCTAAGTTAACAACATCCCCTGGCATTGTGCAGTGTGCTAATCTCCTTTACAGCTTCTTTCACAATCATATGCACTGGATTTGGGCCCTTCCAGAGCTAAATCTGTATTCTTAGTTCTCACTTGTACAGTTTTCCAAAGCTGATTTTAAGAATAGATATTTTTCAATTGATTTCCATAGATGCTTTGATTCACTCAAAGTTCAAAATGCTTCCAGAATGCTACATCTTATGAGCTAACTATCTTTTATACACAGTCTATGCCATACCCACAGTAAATTCCCTTAGTTCAGCTTTGCTTTATTTTATTTTATTTCCTTGGGCAGAAGAACCACATCTCAATTAACATGATAGCTAAACTATATCCTAATGTGCAACTTCTTGATACTACTGAATGGATAATTGGTGTTACCCTTTATCATCATCTCACTCAAATGTATAAGCTACAAACCATTTTGCAACATACAGAACAAGCTGTAGCTTGGAATAAAACAGTATTTTTTAAAAGCTCTCTTTTTATATTATATAAAAATCAGGCAGTAAAAAATCTGACAGTAAAAAGAGCTTATAAAATAGTTAATGTTAAATTTACTTACAGGACGTTAAATCCTTAGAACTAAGGTTAAGGTTTTTTTCCAGAAAAAGATTAAAAGAAACATCAACTGCTTTTCAGACTTGACAGTTGCAGCTTCTAAAGGTGCTGTTGCACAAATACTAAATTAAAAAAATATATATATAGGATGCTATGAATTGCTTTTATTTTGGAATGTATCCACACGTCAGCATTTAGTAGACCTGAACAGAAGAGTGGAAAAATGCCGCAATTTGCCAGGAGGTCAAGCCCACGGATTTCAGAGGGCCGCATTGGATGCTGAGTTCTTTCTTAATTCCTGCTGTGCATAGTGAGAAACAGCAGCACTAAAACTAAAGTATGCACCACATTCAAGGTTCATTTTTGTTGCGGTTGTCAGACTCCAAACTAGACCCAAAAAGATTGCAAGGATGATCAAATGAGAGCCCTGTTTGTCTAAAACTTCTTCAATTTTAAAAAACAAAGCAATTACAGGGAAAAGAACATATTCAAGGGGATTGTGAGTGCTTACAAGTATCTTCATATGCCCTTTCTGCAAGTTTAACCATCAAGGACTTTGGGAACTGGCAGGTCTGAGTAACTCTGGTAACTGCTCTATTCACTGTGTCAAAACCTGAGCTAAGAAAGTTTATCAGTTAATGGTAGTAGAGGGTGGCAAGGCTGAAGACTTTATATTCATGTTCCAGGCTGGAAGAGAGTGATCAATGTGGTTACAAAACTAGACGAGGAACATACGACTTTCCAACCTTACCTAATGGGTTACAGCCAAAGCAAAGATGTGTCATGGGAAGTATGGGTGCAAGATGGTGCAAGAAGGTACTTTGGGAGCAGGAAGGAAAAAGAAGCACCCCAGATCAGGTGGAGGGAGAGAAAATATTGGGAAAATCCTGAATTCCTCACCAAATGCCAACTTCAGAGGGGATTGCAATCTGTGCTTTGGCCAAGGGTGGCAGTGGAGGATAATGGCTTAGAATGAGGGACATCATCTAAGACTTAAGCAGTCCACATATCCAACAGCAGTCCAATATTCTGCCACATGGAACCTTCACATCCAGTCTAATAAGCCATCCCGAGCTGGAGGGCTGTTGTAGGGAGAAAGGGATGTAAGCAGAGACACAGAAAAGGGAAGGTGGCAAGACCCCAGGCTGTGTGATCAGCAGCAAAGTGACTGTGTGATGTGCCTTTTCGCAGTTGAGTTAGATGTGCCCTACCAGTTATGACAGCAATCGATTTAAAAGGACTTTCTTGATTCCAAGAGTTCAACTATATAGACAACGGTTACACTTGACAAGATGATTTTTTTATAGCATAATTCATATATTTCAAATGGAAAGAAAAGTATTATCATTTACAGCACCTTAAGATAAACTGCACTTGAATGGGAGCTTCTTTTCCAGTATTCTGAGATCCAGTATTTTAAGGTCTACAAGGTGTGTCCAGAAAATTTACTACTGTGGAAAATGAAGATTCCTTAAATTGAATGGGGCAGCAGTGGGGGTGAAGGGAACCTGTGGCTGTTCCTTTTGACTAATTATTGTAACACTGCCCTTCAGGTGGTTAAGAGAGTTTCATAACTCCTCTAAGCATCATTAGGCACTGACGCTTTTGAAGGACAACTTTGATCCTATATGAATTCTGCATTTTGCCAGCACTAATATGGCTCTTGGGTCCACCACCATCAGAACTATTAACTCTATTCACATTAATTTTCATTAAAAATGGGGACATACTTCTGGATATTAGATCCACATTCTATTTTAAGCTTTTATGTCCAGTTTTCATTAATTGTTCCTAGAGGCCTAATTGTCACTGCTAACCATCTTGTGTTATGTCTTCATCATCTTCTAGATGCCACCTAACTGCTCCTATCTGGCCTTCTTCAAATTCTTCCAACAGTCAGATATTGTGAGAGACTGTTATTCTGGAGTCCATGGCAGCTACCATGTTGCATCACTGTCATTCCAAAAATTCCTATCATTGGTTGGAATGAGAAAGATTTCTAAGAATAAGGAGTATTTAATCTCTGCTTTGAAAGATAAGATGCTGGTAATCAGAATATATACAAAAACATTTTTGGCACACATAATAGTATGATCAAAGTTATAGACACATGTCCTTTCTGCCTGGAATTCTCTTCTCCCAGTTATCTATGTGGCTCACTCCTGGCTTCATTGATTCAGGTTTCTCTTCAAATATTACACCCTTCTAGAGAAACATGCCCTTATCACCCTTCCTAAAGTAATACCTTCTCCATCACTGCCTTTCCTTTTGCCCGACTTTAAATCTTACTAATTACTAACTTACATGGATTATCTTCTATTTTTTTAATGTCTGCCTCATTGGGCTTAAATATAAGCTCCATGAGACAGAACAAATGCTATTTATTTTGTCCATTATAGAAACCTCAGATCGAAAAACAATGCCTACCAGAGGAGATGGTTAACAGGTACTTTCTTCTTCTTCTTTTTTCTTTATTGAAAGCAGTGAAGAAAGTAGGAAGAAAAGTAGTATATTTCATTGGGAAGCTTGATTGTTAAGGATAGTTTTAACTAAGGTGCTTCCTCTTTCCTCGTTCAGCTCAATGAAAAATTCAATACTTGCTCACCATATCTATGCCTCAAATCCCAGGGTTACCACCATCATTCACCCATATAATCCCTCTCTGTCCTTTCAAAGAACAGGCCCTGCACTGTGATATGTCACCAGTCCTTCCTCTGCAAATTAACTAATTCAGTCATCTCCTAGTATACTTTGGCTGTGGCAGAGTGATGGTCTCTGCAGTAAAATGAAAACATGCCTGATTCTGGTTATATCTGAACAAATATTGCCATGTGAAATTGTCTTCAATGGTACTTACAAATGTTGTTTCGTAGTTCCATAACCTGTGTCTGTAACTAGGTGCTCTGATAAGCTTTGCCTTCCCTGTTGGTCTCCATATCAATATTCACATCTGTATTATTCCTCTTAGTAACAGTGTGCACTCTACATTTTATTTCACATGCATTTGCCCAAGTGCAGATAATTATTCCCTTGCCTTACACAACAGCACTGTAAGCTCAATCACATGCTGTTTTGTTTACTATTACTAAAGTCATATTCATTTTGTCCCCTGGATCTTCTGAAACTGTTTCCCCTAAAACAGTTTTCAGAAGTGCTCCTTTATCTCAAACAGTTCTTGTTGAAGGACTTTTATGCTGAATTTCAGTCAGTAAACTTGTCTCTTATCATTAATATAAGCTGTCAATTACTAATTCTTAACCCTAGCCTCTCAAACACTCAAAATGGTATTTTAAGCAAACTTAGACCTGCTCAGAAAAAGCACAGCAGAGGTGAGTTAATAGCAGTGTATCAATTGATGCTTAATGTGAGTTGCCCTACCTAATGCAAAGGAAGCAGGGACACTAGAAACCTTTTAAAGACCATTATTCCTGCAGAATAATTGCTTTGACCTGACCATGAAGATTTAGCAGTCAAATATCACAAAACTGTCCAATTCAATACAAATTTATTCTACTAGCAAAGTCATTAAAACAAGAAAAATTACCATTATAAATAAAAGAAAAAGCCAGGACTCAGATATAGTCCACGACTATGGAAAGATCAGAAAGCTCCTCGTGGTATTTTTGTGATGAATCAAATACTTGAACCCCCACATCTGACTGGACTGCAGTGAAAACACTGCTGTGTTATTCTCTTACATTGTCAATGGGCATGGATCATAGGTACATATATTTTTGAAACCAGAAAAACCTGAAAAATGAGTTTAGTCTTCTCATGTAATTGAAGACAGCTGTGATAGTTTAAGAGACTTTCCCAAGATCAGAGATCTAATTCTGAACAACTTTAGAAACTATGCATGTCAGACATCAAATTCCATTTCCCTGCCAACAAATACAAGGACCAATTACAATTCAATTGCACATGCAGTGCCAACCACAACTAGGTCAGAATGTTCATAAATTAAAAGGCTCAATCCTTCAGGCTGCCAAGTCTGCCCAAGATTTCATATACTAGCCACAAACTTAAGAGTACCAATAATACCCTCAGTTCTGACCCTGCTTACTACAAATTTGAGAACTTCCTTTATTCCTTCAGAATACTAGACATAATGTTGTTGTTGTTGTTACGTGTTGCTGAGTGGGACTCAACTCCTAGGGACCCCTCATTGGGTTTCTGAGGTGATATCACTACAGAAGTAGATTTCCCAACCTTACTTCCGAGGAGTGGCTGGTGGGTTTAAACTACCAGCCTTCTGGTTAGCAGTCAAGTGCCTTAGGCGTTATGCTACCAAAGCTCCCAAGTCCACAGATACCCCTCTCACTCCTGACCTGCTGGTTCCCACTATTCTCTCCAGCTCATTAATTCACTAAAATGACTCACAGAATTCAGGAAGGCGCTACTGTAAAGGTGATTCTAATTCATAGTTTGACTATATAACACAGAGTGGAACTGCCTCATAGGGTTCCCAAGGCTATAAATCTTTATGGAAGCAGAATGTCCTATCTTTCTCTCACAAAATGAGATACCTGTCTCTCACAGAGTAGCTTGTGGGTTCAAGCCACTGACCTTTCCATAAGCTGCTGGATGTTTAAGTGCTGTGCCACCAGCTCTCCTTAGGAAAGTGCTATACTTACTATTATAGTTTTATATAAAGGATACAAATTAGGACCAACAAAGAGAAAAGACCTAAGATGAGGTCTGGGAGATCCCCACAGGTTGCTTCAGGGTCCCAAATGGGGCATCTCACCCTCCTGAGAACAGGTATCTTTCACAAACCAGGAAGCTAATGGAGATTCAGTATCCAGAGCTTACATTAACAGTGTTTCATAACATAATCCAAACTCCTTAGGTTGTTTGATACCATGAGGCTCACATAAGGTTAATACCACAAGTTCAGTATCACATGGTTGGCCTTTCTCACATGCCATAATCCTCAGGTATGGTCTGGAGTACTCATCAAAGAAAGTTGTCAATTATTGGGGAAAGTCCAAGGTTCTAGAGGTTCTCTCTCAGAAACCAAGGAAAAGAAAAATATATTTGGGTAAAGTTAAATTCTATCCCAGAACTCTTGTAACTTCAGTCAGTAATTTCCACAGCCAAGTCCTTCACTTAATAAATATGTATTGGTGACTGAATTGATTGATTAAGCTATATTTGTTGTACAAGTCAACTAATTTCTATCACTGGATGTTACATATTATACACTTATAAATTTCTATGGCCAAAAGAAACAGGATGTCAAAAATGTGACTTAGATCTAGTGGCTTGAAACCAAGTCTAGACCATACTAATGGCATATTGAAATAACTTTGCATGAGTATACTAAGGCCCTTAACCTATCAACTATTTCTGGTTTCTTGGTCAATAAGGAAAAAGAAAATTTTTATCTGATTGTTTACCGGCAAACCCACTTTAAAGCTTTTAACTAAATAAAATCCATTTACTGTTCTCTTTACTATCCAAATAGAATTCTCCCAACTATTCTTCAAAACCTTAGGCAGAGAAATAGATTCAGGACTAGGACTGCCAGTACACAGTTCACAGAATCATTATTTCTCCCACTACTGTACCTTGGCAATAGGGTTCTACTTATTTTAGGATGTCAAGGAACTGTAATATGCAGAAACTTGACTACCCAGCCATGTGTCGAGAGAAGCATCATATTTCTGCCCTTAACCTTTGTTCACATCAGTGAGAAGAGCACTTTGCTGCAACCCTCTGCCCCAGTAACTCTTGAGCACATCATTTTGATTACATGATTTCATATGATGGTATAGGGAAGTCACAAGTTAGTGGAAAAGAGGAAGCAAGGAAACTATAAACCATAGATGTAGCAAGGGTCATGGAAATAAGAGGATTTAGAATCAGAAAACTTTGATTCAAATCATATTTCTTTCATTTATTTGCTGAAAGATCATTGTAAAGTTATTTAAACTCTCTGAGATGAAGTTTACCCAATGTAATGGAGATATATTTCTGTAAGGATTAAATTAGCACTCTCCACATATTTTAAGAATACTGTTAAATACAATATAGTAGCAACCAGCTACATGTGGTTACTGAGCACATGGACTGTGAATGCAAAGACACCTAGTAACTTAAAAATTTTGTGCCAGAAAACAAAACAAAGAGCTAAATATCTTATTAAGAATTTTATATTTATTGCATGTTGAAACAATAGCTGTGATATACAGTTAAATAAATTATATTATCAAAGTTAATTATA
Organism: Orycteropus afer afer; assembly: GCF_000298275.1. Classification (NCBI taxonomy): domain Eukaryota; kingdom Metazoa; phylum Chordata; class Mammalia; order Tubulidentata; family Orycteropodidae; genus Orycteropus; species Orycteropus afer. Next base: position 10,376,451 of record NW_006921650.1, on the reverse strand, counting down.
CTTTTTTTTTATTTTAATGGGGCTACTAGAAATTTTAAAATTACAAAGATATATATTGTATAGCATTGCTTTATATGAATATTTTGCAAATTTATTCCTCACTAGACTCAAATCAATATAAGAGAAGAGTTACTATCTTATCTACCATTATAGTCCAAATAGCTGAAGAAAAACCTGGCACAGAGATGGCCTCCAACAAATATATGTAGTATTGACATCAATTAAAAATACTAAGGCCAGGGCCCAAGGTAGGTGGGTGTGGGGCTTGAGGGCTGCTTTTCACTTGGGGGCAGCTCTATTTTAAGGCTGGGGCCCAAGGGAGGCAGGTGCAGGGCTCCAGGGTGCTTTCTGCTTGAGGGCAGCTCTCTTTTAAGGTCAGAGCCAACGCAGGCAGGTACGGAGCTCAGGGGCTGCATTTCATTTGGGGACAGCTCTATTTTAAGGCCAGGGTCCAAGGTAGGCAGGTGCAGAGGGCTTAGGAACAACTAAGGGAGACAAACGTGTCTGTCAGTTTATCATCCTGTGGTGGCTTACATGTTGGTGTGAGGCAGGTGACTATGCCACCAGTGTTGCAAAATGCCAACAGGGTTACCCATGGCAGACAGGTTTCAGCAGAGCTTCTGAGCTAAGACAGACTAGGAAGAAGGAAGAGACCATCCACTTCTCAAACAATTGGTCAGTGAAAACCTTATGAGTAGCAGTGAAATAGGGTCTAATATATTACTAGAAAATGTAATGAATAGCCCTGAAACACTGTCTGATACAGTGCCGGAAGCTGAGCCCATCAAGTTAAAAAGCACTCAAAATTTGACTGAGGAAGAGATGACTCCTCAAAGTAGAGACAAACTTAATTATATGGATAGAGTAAAGTTTCAGGACCTCCACTAACTGATGTGGCATGACCCAAAATGAGTAGAAACAAATGCAAACATCTATTAATAATTGGAACATGGAATGTATGAAATATGAATCTAGGAAAATTGGAAGTTGCCAAAAATGAAATGGAACACACAAAGATCGATATTGCAGGCATTAGTGAGCTAAAATGGACTGGTTTTGGCCATTTTGAATCAGACAACCATATGATATACTTCGCCATGGATGACAACTTGAAGATGAATGGTGTGACATTCATCATCACAAAGAATGTTTCAAAATCTGTCCTGAAGTATAATGCTGCCAGTGAAAGGATAATATCCATATGCCTACAAGGAAAACTAGTTAATATTGCTATTATTCAAATCTATGCACCAACTACCAAAGCCAAAGATGAGGAAATTAAAGATTTCTACCAACTTCTGCGGTCTGAAATTGACAAAACATGCAATCCAAATGTGCTGATTATTACTGGTGACTGGAAAGCAAAAGTTGGAAACAAAGAAGGGTTATCAGTAGTTGGAAAATATAGCCTTGGTGATAGAAATAACACTGGAGATAACATGATAGAATTTTGCAAGACCAATGACTTATTCAGGGAGGGAGATCTGTTGGCATACTGCCTAAGGCATTTGACTGCTAACCAGAAGGTTGGCAGTTAAAACCCACCAGCCACTCCTTGGAAGGTTGGGCAATCTATTTCCGTAGTGATACTGCCTCGGAAACCCAAGGAGGGGTCGCTATGAGTCGGATCACATTTGATAGCACATAACAACAACAAAGACTTATTCATTGCAAATACCTTTTTTCAACAACATCAATGATGGCTCTACACATGGACTTCACCAGATGGGATACACAGGAATCAGATTGACTACACCTGTGGCAAGAGGTGATAAAACCAAAAAACCAAACTCACTGCCCTGGAGTAGACTCTGACTCACAGTGACCTCTCCTTGTGTTTCAAAGGCAATATCAGTACTGAAGTAGATTGCCCAAACTTCCTTCAAAGGAGTGGCTGGTGGGTGTGAACCATTAGCCTCCTGGTTATCAGCCAAATGCCTTAGGCACTACACACCAGAACTCCTGACACCAAATAGAAACTTTCAATATCTTTAGCCAAAACAAGGCAAGGAGCTGATTGTGGAGCAGACAATCAATTGCTCATATGCAAGTTCAAGTTGAAGTTGAAGACTATTAAAAGAAGTCCACAAGAGCCAAAATATGACTTCGAATTTTTTTAATATATATATATTTTTTTACCAAAATATGAGTTTGAGTACCTCCTGAATTTAGAGACCATTTAAAGAACAGATTTGATGCATTGAACAGCAATGGCCAAAAACCAAAGGAACTGTGAGATAACATTAAGAACATCATCCATGAAAAAGGCAAGAAAGAAGAAAAGACAAAAATGGATCTCAGAAAAGACTCTGAAACTTGCCCTTCAGCAGAGAGTAGCTAAAGCAAATGAAAGAAATGACAAGATAAAAGAGCTGAACAGAAGAATTTAAAGAGCATCTCAAGAAGGCAAAGACAATTACTATAATGAAATGTGCAAAGACCTAGAGTTAGAAAACCAAAAGGGAAGAATACTCCTAGCACTTCTCAAGATGAAAGAACTGAGGAAAATATTTAAGCCTCGAGTTGCAATACTGAACGATTCTATGGGCAATATATTGAATGATGCAGAAAACATCAAGAGAAGACTGAAGGAATGCACAGAGTCACTGTACCAAAAAGACCTAGTTGATGTTCATCCATTTTAGGAGGTGGCATATGATCAAGAACCAATGGTACTGAAGGAAGAAGTTGAGGCTGTAGTGAAGGAATTGGTGAAGAACAAGGCTCCAGGACTGGCAGAATACCCGTCGAGATGTTGCAATAAATGAACGCCAAGCTGCAGGCAGTCACTCAGCTATGCCAAGAGATTCGGAAGACAGCTACCTGGCCAACTGACTAGAACAGATCCATATGTGTATCCATTCCAAAGAAAGGTGATCCATAGAATATGGAAATTATCAAACACTATCATTAATATCACATGCAAGTAAAATCTTATTGAAGAAAATTCAAAAATGTTTGTAGCAGTATATTGACAGAGAGCTTCCAGAAATGCAAGCTGGATTCAGAAGAGGATGTGGAATGAGAGTTATCACTGCTAATGTCAGATGGATCTTGGCTGAAAGCAAAGAATACCAGAAAGATATTTACTTATGTTTTATTGTCTATGCAAAAGCATTTGATTGTGTGGATCATAACAAATTATGGATAACATTGAGAAGAATGGGAATTCCAGAATACTCTCGAGTTCTACTCACAAGGAACCTGTACATAGATCAGGAGGCTGTCATTCAAACAGAACAAGGGGATATTGCATGGTTTAAAATAAGGAAGGGAGTGTGCCAGAGTTGTATCCTTTCATTATACTCATTCAATTTGTATGCTGGGCAAAAAATCCGAGAAGCTGGACTAGATGAAGAAGAACATGGTGGCATCAGATTGGAGGCAGACTCATTAACAACCTGTGATACACAGATGAAACAACTCTGCTTGCTCAAAGTGAGGATGACATGAAGCATTTACTGATGAAGATTAAAGCCTACAGTCTACAGTATGGATTACATCTCAATATAAAGAAAACGAAAATCCTCACAACCACTCCAATAAACAGCTTCATGGTGGATGGAGAAAAGATTGGAGTCATCAAGGATTTCATATTACTTGGTTCTACAATCAACATCATGGAAGCAGCAGTCAAGACATCAGACAACATATTGCATTGGGCAAATCTGCTGCAAAGGAGCTCTTTCAAGGGATGAAGAGTAAAGATGTCTCTTTGAAGACTAAGGTGTGCCTAACCCAAGCCATGGTATTTTCAATCACCTCTTATGCATGTGAGAGCTGGACAATGAATAAGGAAGACCGAAGAACAGTTGAAGCTTTTGAGTTGTGGTATTAGAGAAGAATGCTAAGAGTACCATGGTCTGCTAAAAGGACTAACAAATCTGTCCTGGAAGAAGTGCAGACAGAATGTTCCTTGGAAGCAAGAATGGCCAGACTTTGTCTCATCTACTTTGGTCATGTTTTCAGAAGACCAGTCCCCGAAGAAGAAGGATATCATGCTTGGTAAAGTGGAGGGTCAATGAGGAAGGGGAAGCCCTCAATAAGATGGATTGACACAGTGACTGCAACAATGGGCTCAGATATAGCAAGGATCATGAGGCTGGCAAAGGACCAGGCAGTGTTTTTGCTCTGCACAGGGTCACTATGAGTCAGAGACAACTTGATGGCACCTAACAACAACAATTTTCAACAAGAGTTTTAAACAGTTTCTTCAAGAAACATCAATGTCACTATAGGAAAAAGAATAAAGAAGAAAAAGAAAAGCTCACTGCCGTGGAATTGATTCCGACTCATAGTGACCCCTCCTAGGTTTTTGAGGTGGTATCTCTATAGAACTAGAATGGCCAGACTTCCTTCTGAGGGCTGGCTGGTGGGTTTGAACTGCTAGCCTTCCCATTAGCAGTCAAATGCCTTATGCACTATGCCACCAGAGCTCTTAGTGTCCCTATAAATAGACCAATTCAATTCAACTGTCCTTGTTCTCTTACTCCATTTATTAATCAGAGTTCCAAATAACATTTGTTTGTTTTCACTGCTTCATCATTAACAGATCCAAGAAGTATGGAAGTTACAACTCTTTACTATTTTTGTTGTCTCCCATCTGTTTCATATCAGTGCTAGTGGAGCCTGAATATCCATCAACACACTTGGCCATACTCTAATTACATGCATAGAAACAAACAGTGGTGTCATGACCATGATCCATCTGTAAAACTAGTGTTGCATTTCTATACAGACGTCAACCAAAAAAAAACCAAACTCATTGTGAGCAAATCGATTCCAAATCATAGCGACCCCCTGTGAGTTTCCAAAGGGGTAAATCTTTATGGAAGTAGATTTCCCAGTCTTCCTTTCATGGAGTAGCTGGTGGGTTTGAACCACCAACCTTCTAGTGAGCAGTCAAATGCCTTAGGCACTAGACCACCAGAAGCTAGTCAAAGCCATAATAGTAGGTGCTATAGGAGCTCTGGTAGCATAGTGCCTAAGGCACTTGACTGCTCACCAGAAGGCTGGCAGTTCAAACCCACCAGCCACTCCTCGGAAGGAAGGTTGGGCAATCCTACTTCCATAGTGATAACTGCCTCGGAAACCCAAGGAGGGGTCACTATGAGTCGGGGCCGACTTGACAGCAAACAACAACAACAACAACATAGGAGAAGAAAGTGGATAAAATGTGATCCCCTGTACTGTAAAGGTTTTGAAAGAGTAAAAGTAGCAAGTAATATGGAAAAAAAGAAAGAAAAAGGCGATAAGTTATATAAATAAGGCAGAAGTTAAGAACTGAGGAAATAACTTCCAACTAAAGAAACTTTGTGGTAATGGTGGTGGTAGGTCGGTAAGGAAGTGGGATGAGTTCTAGGGTTAAAAATGTACTGAGATTTCTTCTTCTGTCCATCAAAGAGTAACTACAACAATAACTTCCTTCTATAACAACTGAAAAAAAATGAACAAAATAAACAAAACAACTGTTTGGGATATGGGTTAAATGGAAGCCAGAATTGTGTTATCTTATAGAAGGAAAATCCTATGATAAACCTGGCTTTCTCTTTGAAGATATTTTCTGGACCTCAGTGAAAGAACAAGTATTTTAAACACAGCTTGGCAGTACTCGTGAGTTGAGGAGAAAAGGATTAGATATCAGGAAGGTAGAGGTGGTTAGAATTTGTGAAGCAGAATGCTACAGAAGAGTACAGCTCTCAAAAAAAGAGTCTCTGCACATATACAAGGTGAAACTCTTAAAGATCAGCCAAGAAATTACTGTAAGTAAAGGGCAAATACTGGGGGATTGTAAGCATAAGCATTCCTAGAGCTCACACATGTTAGTGAATCACTCAAACTCCCATTACAGTTGTTGTTGTTATGTGCCATCAAGTTGTACCTGACTCATAACGACCTCTCCTTGGGTTTCTGAGGCAGTATCACTATGGAAGTAGATTGTCCAACCTTCCTTCCAAGGAGTGTCTGGTGGGTTTGAACTGCTAGCCTTCTGGTGAGCAGTCAAGTGCCTTAGGCACTATGCTAGTGGTACTAAATTATACTTGAGGTTCAAACAGCTATTGTAGAATCACTAAAAAACCTTAAAAACAAGTCTTGGGATAATCAAATTTATCCCTTGTAATGGAGCTCTGAGGGCGTAGTGCCAAAGGCCTGTAACTGCTAACCAGAAGGCTGGCAGTTCAAAACCACCAGCCACTCCTCAGAAGGAAGATTGGGCAATCTACTTCCGTAGTGATACTGCCTTGAAAACCCAAGGAAGGGTCACTATGAGTCAGATCTGACTCGATGGCAGTGACTTTGTTTTTTTAATTTTTAATAAATGGCATAGGAGCTCTGGTGGCTCAGTGCCTAAGCCATGTGACTACTAACCAGAAGGCTGACAGTTCAAACCCACCAGCCACTCCTCGGAAGCAAGATTGGGCAATCTGCTTTCATAGAGATGTTGTTGTTGTTGTTGTTATGTGCCGTCGAGTTGGCCCCGACTCACAGCGACCCCTTCTTGGGTTTCCGAGGCAGTATCACTACGGAAAAAGGATTGCCCAACCTTCCTTCCGAGGAGTGGCTGGTGGGTTGCTATAAGTCAGAAACAACTCAACAGCAGCTAGTTTTAGTTTTTTTTAACATAACAACTTGCCAGAAAATGTACAAAAATCTCTAAATAAATACACAAAATCCAGCATTCAGTAAAGTCTAATATAATGTTATGCATTCAATAAAAAATGATTAGACATCAAAGTAGCAGGAATATATGATCTATTCACCTAGAGAAAAATCAGTCAAAACAGTTACAGAAATGATAAAGATGACAGAAGTGGCAGACAATATATTATTATGAACCTAGGCATTATGACTATTTTATACATAAGAATTAAAAGGAAAGCATAAATATAGGAAGGGGATGGGCAGAGACAAGATGGTTTCCCACTAACATACTCTGCCCAATCCCACTACCACAGAAACCTAGAAAAATTGAGTAAAACAGATACAAATAATGATCCTGGAATTCTGAGCATCAAATGAGAAGATTAAGAATTAGATTGAGTACTCACTGGAAAGGGAACTATAGTGAGATTGGTGACTGGGGAAGGGGAAGTAGCCATGACTAACTGAAGCTTGGCCATTTAGATAAAGGCATTAGATGCTGAAGAGGTATGTGTGTGTGGGGAGACTTCATAGACTAAACACAGCAATAATGACACAGTTTAGACAGATCAGGAGGAATTTGGAATTAAAAGAGGAATACTGTGGTAGTTCAGTTTGTGTCTCAACTTGGCTAGGCCTGGTTGAGTGGCCGGGCAGCTGGATGTAGTATTCCCCATGATGAGACTGGTTATCAGCTCCATGGTGAAATCTACTGTGAGCAGCTGAGTACTGCCTTAGGGAATGTGGTCTGCTTCCTGTATGTAAGCAGCAGCCATGGAGAATGGTCTCTAGCTTATGGCACAGTTGAACCCTGCATGTAGCTGTGTCCTTGCTCAGCAGCCTGCCATGTTCTGCCAATCTTGGGACTTTCAATGGACTTGAATTAATGACATGCCATTTGGTTTGGTAACATCAGTACTGTGCCTTTTTAGTTGTCAATCTTGGGCTTGTCAGCCTCAGCAGCTAGCAGCTGTCTGAGTGAAGAAACACCTCTAGCTTCAGTGGGCCAGGAGCAGGAGGCAGAGCTGGACCCCAAGGCTGAGGGGCTTTCACCCAGCCCCTGGATCCTGGCACTTTGAACTTGGACTTGAAGCCTCCAAACTGTAAGAGAATAAACTCCTGTTTGTTAAGTATCCCATTTGTGGCATATTCTTGTCAGAGTGGCACTAGGTAACCAGAACAAATACATTAACTCTCCATTAGTCAGCCATATGTAATACACCAACCATATCACCCAATGGATGAACACACTATCAAGTTCTACACAAGTGGATCAATGACAGACCATGGAAAACAGCTGCTCATCCTAACTGCAGCACCTATTTATGACAGAGACCTGCACCCAAATTCCTCCTAGTTATTCCACCAATCCAAAGACAGCTAGAGATTGCAGCACTGCTGCCAAGTGAACAACCAAAGAACACATACCCACTCATCCAGATATATCAAAAA
>NW_006921650.1:10366350-10367921 GCF_000298275.1 Orycteropus afer afer | reverse complement strand
ATACCACCTCAGAAACCCAAGGAGGGGTCACTATGAGTCAGATTCGACTCAAAAGCAGTGAATTTGGTTATACACACACATATATATATATATATATATATAAACTTGCAAGAGATCAAGGAAGCCATAAACAGAAGCAGGGAAAAGACAGATAATACCCTTGAAAAATTCAGGAAAACTATTCAAAAACCAAATGACAAAATAAATGGACAAACAGAAATTGTACAAAAATAGCAAATAGAAATCCAGCAGATGAACAATAAAAATATGAAGATACATAATATATTGGAAGAACAACAGAGTAGAATAGAGCTTGCTGAAGAACACAGATACCAGCTAGCATACAAATCCCTTGATGAAAAATTAGAAAAAAGAATGAAAAGAAATGAAGAAAACCTAAGAGTTGTATGAGACGATATCAAAGGAAATAATATTTGCCTGACTGGGATTCCAGAACAAAAGGAAGCCAAGAAAATTTTTTAAAAAATGAAAAAGTAATGAGGACTTGCTAGCAGAAAACATCCTAAATATCATAAAAGACAAAAAGATATCCATCCAAGAAGCTCAATAAACTCCATAGAGGATAAACCCCAAGAGACAGTCACCAAGACATATCATAAGCAAACATTCTAAATACAAAGACAAAGAAAGAATCTTGAGAGTAGCTCAGGAAAAACAAAATCTTAAGTACTAAAATACACCATTAAGACTAATCTCTAATTTCTCAGCAGAAACTTTGCAGACAAGAAGGCAGTAGGATTACATATACAAACTCTTGAAGGAAATAAATTGCCAGCCAAGAATTACGTATCCAGCAAACCTATCCTTCAAATATGATGGCAAAATTAGGACATTCCTGGACAAACAAATTAAAGAAATTTGTAAAAACTAGACCCATCTTGTAAGAATGCTAAAATGAGTCATTTCAGTAGAAAACCAACAACAGAAGACAATTTAAAATTAAGACACATGGGCTCCAGTAAGATGGCAGAATAGACAAATTACACAAATCCTCTTCAACAAAGAAAAGAGGAACCAATTAACATAAATACAGAAGATAACACTAGAGCCCTGAGCTTTGAAAGGAAGGATACAGAAGTGGACTAAACTCTAACAGAAGAACCTGCATGAAAACACCGAAAAAGGAGACATATGGAACCACGGCCTGTCAGAGATCCTGATGGCATACACAGCTTGGATATTGACAGGTGTTGGGACCTGAGAGTTAACCTAAAAATTTCCCCTGCTAGCCAGGGGCTGCACGGAGGACTGCACTGGTAGCTGGTGAATAAAAGGGGAAGGAGCTAAGAGGGAGAGGGGCTAAACTCTGGACTTATGGCTATTTGGAAGGCACAGCCATTTTAAACATTTACAAGTGGTTCAACCATTTTGGATATTTAAAATGACCATGTTCTCTCAGATTCCAGAGACCTAGTAATAGGCTCCACTCACTGGGGACTGCAAGGACATACCAGACACTGAGGACTGGAAAGGTATGATATTCCCCTTGTTGCTCTTACACCCCACACCCTCTTGGTGAACAGAGGTGTGGCCATCCCTCACTCCCACTC
>NW_006921650.1:10361796-10364999 GCF_000298275.1 Orycteropus afer afer | reverse complement strand
TGAAAAATTAGAAATAATACAAAATCTAGAGATAGAAATTCAGAACATTAATACTAAACTTCCAGAAATAGAAAACACATTGAAAGGGCAAAGGAATAGAATCAAATCAATGGAAGACAGAATTAATGAGACTGAAGACAAATACTTGAATATTTCTTTGGAAAGGGATCAATCAGAAAAAAATCAAAACAAAATGAAGCAAGCCTAAGATTCATGTGAGATACCATCAAAAAGAATAAGCTATGTGTAAATGGAATTCCAGAACAAGAAGAGAAAAATAAAACCACTGAGGAAATTATCTGAGATTTGTTGGCAGAGAATTTCCCAGATATGAAGAAAGATGAGAATATATCCATTCAGGAAGTCCAACAAACCCAAAACAGGATATATCCCAAAAGAATATATACCAAGACATATCATCAAACTCACCAAAACCAAAGACAAAGAAAAAATCATGAAAGCAGCATGAGAAAAACAAAAAGTTACCTACAAAGGGCAACCAATAAGACTAAGCTCTGATTTCTTAGCAGAAACTATGCAGGCAAGAAGGCAGTGGGATAGTATATCTAAAACCCTGAAAGACAAAAACGTCCAACCAATAATTATATACCAGAAAAAAATAAATAAATAACAAACTCACTGCCATCGAGTCAGATCCAACTCATAGTGACCCCTCCTTGGGTTTCTGAGGCAGTATCATTATGGAAGTAGATTGCCCAACCTTCCTTCAAGGAGTGACTGGTGGATGTGAACTGCCAGCCTTCTGGTTAGCAGTCAAATGCTTTAGGTACTATGCCACCAGAGCTCTTCAAATATGATGGTAAAATTAGGAGATTTCCAGATAAGCAGAAATTAAGGGTATTTGTTAAAACCAGACCTACATTACAAAAGATACTAAAGGGAGTCCTTTGGATAGAGAACCAATAATAGCAAATAACAACCAACCATTGATACACATGATGACATAATCCAGAAACCAAGCCAGTTATGGAAATATCCAAGTAAAATAAGGTTACAAGATTGTAAACAGGGAACCAGAGACATCAATTGGCAAGTGAGGACAACTACAAAAAAGTTGTACAAAAAGAGGGGAAAAAAATAATGTAGTTACAGAACTTCTAAGTGGTGACGATGTGAAGAGAGTTAGTTGCAAGATAGAATGGACTGTTCTAAACTGGGGAAGAAAATTATAAATCACAGGACAACCTCAAAGAAAAATGATAAATCTTCACACCACAATAAAGAAGAGAAAAAGCACAAATATTTAATAAATACTAAAACGGCAGCAATGAAGGAAATGATAACATAATTCATTAACAAAATGAACTCAACACAGAAAATTATATGGAACAAAGAAACTGGGACACCACAATGATAATAATAATAATAAAGATAACAAAATGACAGCAACCAATTCATACCTGTTGATAATTACACTGAGTGTAAACAGATTAAATGCAAGACTCAAGAGACAGAGAGGTGCAGACTGGATAAGAATACACAACCCATCAACGTGCTGTCTACATGAGACATACCTTAGAGAGAAAGACAAAAATAGACTAAAAATCAAAGGCTAGAAAAATGTACATCAAGCAAATGGCAAACAAAAAAGAGCAGGAGTGGTAATACTAATTTCTGATAAAACTGACTTTAAGACAAAATCCACCATAAGAGATAAGGAAAAACTCATTGCCCTTGAGTCTGTTGGATCATAGTGACCCCTCCTTGGATTTCAGAGGCAGTATCTCTACAGAAGTAGATTGCCCAATTTTCCTTCAGAGAAGTGGCTAGTCAGTTTGAATTGTCAGCCTTCTGGTTAGCAGTCAAATGCCTTAGGCACTATACCACCAGAGCTCCTCAGGAGACAAGGAAGGACATTATATAATGATTAAAGAATCAATCAAACAAGAAGGATATAGCCATAATAAATGTATATGGACCCAACGAAAGAGCACCAAAATAAATAAATCAGCTTTAAACAGAATTACAAAGACAAATAGATGGCTCCACAGTCCTAGTAGGAGACTTTAATCCACCACTTTCAGGGAAAGACAGAACTGGGAAGAAACTCAACAAAGACACAGAAGAACTCAATACAACCCACTAATGGGACATTATAGACACCTCCAGAGCACTTCTCCCAACAACAGCACAATTCACATTCTTTTCCAGTGCACATGAAACATTCTCCATGATAGAACCAATGTTAGGCCATAAAGCAACCCTTAATAAATTTAAAAACAATGAAGTACTATAAAGCATCTTCTCAGATCAAAATGCTATAAAATTAGAAATCAACAATATTAAGTTCAAAGGGAAAAGAGCAGGGGAAAAAAAAAAAAACCTAGTCAACTGAGGTAAGAAGAAAAGAAGTAATAAAGATTCAAGCAGAAATAAATGAAGCAGAAAATAGAAAGGTAATATAAAAAAATATGACTAGGAGTTGGTTTTTTGAAAAGATTAATAGAAGTGACAAACACTAGCAAATTTAACAAAGGAAAAGAGGGATAGAATACAAATAACACGAATAAGAAATGAAATGGGTGACATCACAACAGAACCAACTGAAATAAAAAGGATAATATCAGGATACTATGAAGAACTGTATTCCAACAAATTTGAAAATCTGGAAGAAATGGACAGATTTCTAGAAACACACTACTTAATTAAACGAACACAGACTGAGGTGGCAAAATTGAACAGATCCATAACAAAAGAAGAAATTCAATATGCCATAAAAAAAATTACCAACAGAAAAAGTCCTGGCCCAGAAGCTTTCACTGGAGAATTCTCCCAAACATTCAGAGAAGAACTGAAACAATCCTGCTCAAACTATTCCAGAACATAGAAAAGGATGGAATCCTCACAAATTCACTTCATGAAGCAAGCACAACCTTGATACCAACACCAGGCAAAGCCTAAAAATGAAAACTACAGGTCAACTTCCCTCATGAATATAGATACAAAAATCTTTAACACAATCCTAGCCAATAGACTCCAACAACATATCCAAGAAATAATACATTATGACCAAATGGGATTCATATCAGGTATGCAAGGATGATTCAATATTAGAAAAACAATAAATGTCATCCATTACATAAATAAAACAAAGGAAAAGAACCACATGATAATATCAATTGATGCAGAAAAGGCATTTGATAAAATCCAACACCGATTCGTGATCAAAACTCTCAGCAAAA
>NW_006921650.1:10358406-10361367 GCF_000298275.1 Orycteropus afer afer | reverse complement strand
AAAAAATAAAAATAAAATACTACTGGAACTAATGGAGAGATTTAGCATAGTGGCAGGATACAAGATCAACATCCAAAAATCAGTTGTATTCCTCTACATCAGCAAAGAGATTGCTGAAAAAGAAATAAGGAAATCAGTACCATTTACAATAGCTACCAAAAATACAAAATACTTGGGAATAAATACACGAAAGACCTGTACAAAAAAGACTACTTCAAGATATCATAAGAGATCTACATAAATGGAAGAACATACCATGCTCCTGTATAGGAAAATTGAACATTGTGAAAACGTCAGTTCCACCCAAAGTGATCTATACATTCAATCCAATCCCATTCCAGATCCCATCAATGTTCTTTAAGGATATGCAAAAACCAATTACTAACTTTATATGGAAAGGAGAGAGACCTCAGATAAGCAAAGCACTACTGAAGAAGAACAAAGTAGGAGGTCTCATACTCCGGGATATCAAAACCTACTATACAGTCAAAGTAGTCAAAACTGCCTAGAATTGGTACAAAGACAGACACATAGACCAGTGGAATAGAATAGAGAGTCCAGAAATAGATGCATCGACCTATGATCAGCTGATCTTTGACAAAGGGCTGAAATCCATTCAATGGGCAAGAGACTGTCTGTCTAACAAATGGTGCTGGCAAAACTAGATATCTATCCCTCACACCATACACAAAAACTACCTCCAGAGGGATCAAAGACTTCATTCAATGTGAAACCTAAAACGATCAAGTTCCTCAAGGAAAAAATAAGGACAAATTTAGGGGTCCTAATATAAGGCATATATAGACTACCAAGCATAATCCAAAATGCACAAAGAACAGAGGATAAATGGGATGAATGGGATCTTTTAAAAATTAAATTTTTATGTGCTTCTAAGGCCTTCTCCAAAGGAGTCAAAAGAAAACTTATAGATTGGGAAAAAAAATATTTGGCAATGACATACCTGACAAAGGACTTATTTCTAAAATTTATAGAAAACTCCAACTCCTTAACAACAACAACAAAAGGCAATTAATCCAATTAAAAATGTGCAGAAGACATGAATAGACACTTTGCCAAAGAGGCTATTCAGGCGGCCAACAAACACATGAAAAGATATTCACAATCATTAGTCATTAACTCACTGCTGTCTAGTTGGATCCTACTCATAGTGATCCCTCCTTGGGTTTCCAAGGTGGTATCACTATGGAAGTAGACTGCCCAACCTTCCTTTTGAGGAGTGGCTGGTAGGTTTGAACTGCCAGCCTTCTGCTGAGCAGTCAAAAAGTGAGATATCATCTTGCTCCAGCACTAGTAGCAAAGTTCAACAAGACAGAAAATACCAAATGCTGGTGAGAATGTGGAGAGACAGGGACTCTCATACACTGCTTGTAGGACTGTCAAATGATCCAATCACTGTGGAAAGCTGTATGGCGATTTCCTTAAAAAGCTGAAATTAAAAATACCATTTGATCTAGCAATTCTATTACTAGGTATGTATCCTTAAGCAAAGAGCCAGGACAAGAAGAGATATATGCACACTCATGTTTATTGTAGCACTATTTACAATAGCAAAAAGATGGAAACAACATAGGTGCCCATCAACAGAAGAATGGATAACCAAACTATGGGACATACACACAATGGAACACTGTGCAACTCTAAAGAGTAATGAAGGATTGGCAAAACACTGCATAATTTACATGAACTTGGAGGATATTACGCTGAGTGAAATAAGTCATCACAGAAGGACAAATATTGTATTAGTCCGTTATTGTAAAAACTCAAGAAAATGTTTATATATGGAAGGAAATTTTCTCTGTTGGTTACCAGAGGTGGGAGGGGAAGGGTGGAAACACTGGTAGGTAAGTAGAGACACGTATTGATTTGGGGAAGGGCACAGTAATGTACGAAATGTGAGTGATCAACATGGTGGCATTGAGGAAGAGGAAGACAGAGGTACGTGGGAGGTACAGATAACAAAGATGAACTCTTTTGCACATACAGTACTGTGTTGTCAGTGATGACAAACATTGATCTATGGGTGGAGAAATGGGTGGACAGGCTGAACTATCAGATATGTCTATGCAGGGGTAAGTGTGTCCATGACCATGTACAGGGTTGCAGACAATATTTCTACAAGTGTATTTATATGTTCTGTAAGAATTTCCAGGTATATAGTAGAGCTGACAAGGGACAAGGTTTTAGTCACTTCTTGGCCACAGCCAGCTACACAGAGGGAATGAATAGTTGGACCTGTGGGCTTAGAACCATAGTCACAGGGAACATCAAGCTCAAGTGGCATAACATACTACACAAAAACATTGATCCACATCCTTCTTTGGCAAGTAGTACCTGGGATCTTAAAAGCTTGCAAGCAGCCATCTAGATGCAACGATGGGTCTCTCTTCATCCAGAGTAAGGAAGAATGAAGAAAACCAAAGACATGGAAACAATTAGTCCAAGAGACTGGTACACCATGCAATCCTCAGCCTATACAACTATGAGACCAAAAGAACTAGATGGTGCCTGGCTACCACTGTCAACCACACAAAGAGGGATCTATGTAGAGATCCTGGATAGAGTGGGAGAATAGTGTGGAACAAAACTCAAATCATAGGAAAAAAGAAACCAAGTTTGCTAGTCTGCTAGAGCCAGGTGGAACTCCTAGGACTATGGCTGTTAGCTGCCCTTCAGGTCTGGAATTGAACCCACCCCTGTGGCTTCCACCCAAACAAAAGACAGGCATATGAGCTGAACATTTATATCGGGTAGATTCACTCCTTGGAGAGATCCACCACGGGAGAATAGAAGGGCTGTGTATGCACAGTGAGGCAGCTCGGGGGCAGAAGTACACAGGAGGAAAGGACACAGGGAAGAGGTAACTATGGGGAGGAAGTGGGAAGAAAGCTGTTGCATTGTGGGAAATTGTAGTCAATGTCATGAGACAAAGTGTATGTGAAC
>NW_006921650.1:10356819-10357761 GCF_000298275.1 Orycteropus afer afer | reverse complement strand
AACACCACAACTCAAAAGAATCAAGTCTTCTTCAGTCTTCCTTCTTCATTGTCCAGCTCTTACATGCATATGAGGTGACTGAAAATATCATGGCTTGGGTTAGATGCACCTTAGTCTTCAAGGAGACATCTTTGCTCCTCAGCACTTTTAAGTGATTTTTTTTGCAGCGGATTTGCCCAGTGCAATATATCTTTTGATGTCTTGACTACTGCTTACATTGGTGTTGATTGTGGAAGCAAGTAGTATGAAATCTTTAACTTCAATCTTTTCTCCATTTATCATGATGCTGCTTACTGATCCAGTTGTGAAGATTTTCATTTTCTTTACATTGAAATATAATCCATACTGCAGACTATAGTCTTTGATCTTAACTGGTAAGTGCTTCAAGTTATCCTCACTTTCAGCAAGCAAAGTTGTATCATCTGCATATCTCAAGTTGTTAATGAGTCTTCCTCCAATTCTCATGCCATGTTCTTCTTCATATAGTTCAGCTCCTCAGATTATTTGTTCAGCATACAGACTGAATAAATATGGTGAAAGGATACAGCTCTGATTCACTCCCTTCCTGATTTTAAACAATGCAGTATCTCCTTGTTCTGTTCCAACTACCACCTCCTGGTCTATGTAGAGTTTCCTGATGTGCACAATTATTTGTTCTGGAATTCCCATTCTTCTCAATGTTAATCATAATTATTATGATCCACACAACCAAATGTTTTTTCATAGTCAATAACACACAAGTAAACATCTTTCTGGTATTCTTTGTTCTCAGCCAAGATCCATCTGACAGCAGCAATGATATCTCTAGTTTGATGTTCTCTCCTGAATCCAGCTTGCATTTCTGGAGGTTCTCTGTCAATATACTGCTGCAAACGTTTTTGAATTATGTTCAGTCAGATTTTACTTGCATGCAATATTAATGATATTGTTTGATAATTTCCA
>NW_006921650.1:10354148-10356149 GCF_000298275.1 Orycteropus afer afer | reverse complement strand
CAAGGTCATATTTTGGCTCTCATGGACTTGTTTTAATTGTCTTTGACTTCAAGTTGAAATTTTGTGTATGAGCAGTTGATGGTCTGTTCCACAATCAGCTCCTGGCCTAGTTTTGGCTGAAGATATTGAGCTTCTGTATCAGCTCTTGCCATAGATGTAATCAATCTGATTCCTGTGTATTCCTTCTGGCAAAGTCCCCGTGTATAGCCATCATCTGTGTTGTTGAATAAAAGTATTTGGAATGAATAAGTCACTGGTCTTGCAAAATTCTGTCATGTAGTCTCCAGCATTATTTGTCACCAAGGCCAAATTTTCCATCTACTGGTAATTCTTCTTTGTTTGAAGTTTTCCATTCCATTCACCAGTGATAATTAACCTATCTTGGTTGCATGTTCTGTCAATTTCAGACTGCAAAAATCTTCAATTTCCTCTTCTTTGGCTTTGGTGGTTACTGCATAAATTTGAATAATAGTGGTATTAACTGGTCTTCCTTGTAGGCATATGGATATTATCCTATCACTGACAGCATTGTACTTCAGGACAGATCATGAAATATCCTTTGTGATAATGACTGCTACACCATTCTTCTTCAAATCATCATTCCCAATATAGTAGATTATATGGTTGCCTGATTCAAAATGGCTAGAACTGGTCCATTTCAGCTCGCTAATGACATATCAATTTGTGTGCATTCCATTTCAATTTTGACAGCTTCCAATTTTCCTAGATTCATAGTTCATATATTCCATGTTTTGATTATTAATGGATATTTGCAGCTGTTTCTCCTCAATTTGAGTCATGCCATGTCAGCAAATGGAGTTCCTGAAAGCTTTACTTTATCCATATCATTAAGGTTTGTTCTACTCCGATGAGGCATCTCTTTCCCACTCATATTTAGAGTACCTTCCAACCAAAGGGACTCGTCTTCCTGCACTATAGTGGGCAGTGTTTTCAGGCTATTCATATAAATAAATAATAAGCAGCATCATGATAAATGGAGAAAAGACTGAAGTTGTCAAAGACTTCACATTGTTTGGTTCTACCATTGACACCAACATAAGCAGCAGTCAGGACATCAGATGACCTATAGCACTGGGCAAATCAGCTGCAAAGGACCTCTTTCAAGTGCTGAGGAGCAAAGATGTCTCCTTGAGGACTAAAGTTCACCTGACATAAGCCATGGTATTTTCAATTGCCTTGTATGCATGTGAGAGTTGGACAATGAATAAGGATGACCAAAGAAGAGTTGATGCTTTTGAGATGTGGTGCTGGCAAAGAATGCTGAAAGTACCATGGACTGCTAAAAGAACTAACAAATCTGGCCTGGAGGAAGTGCAGCCAGAATGCTCTTTGGAAGTGAGAATGGCCAGAGTTCGTCTCACCTACTTTGGTCATGTTGTCAGAAGGGACCATTCCCTGGAGAAGGATGTTATGCCTGGTAAGGTGGAGGGTTGACAAAAGAGGGGAAGGCCTTCAACGAGATGGATTGACACAGTGGTTGTGGTGATGGGCTGTAGTATAGCAAGGATCGTGGAGCTGGCATGGGACTGGGCAGTGTTTCTTTTGTTCTGCTGTGCGTGAAGTCACTATGAGTCAGAGACAACTTGATGGCATCTAACAACAACAACAACAAGTGGGATTCATACCAGGTATGCAAGCATGGTTCAACATTAGAAAAACAATCAATGTAATCTAGCACATAAACAAAACAAAGGAAAAGAATCATATGATCACATCAATCAATGCAGAAAAGCCATCTACAAACATCTAGCACCCATTCCTGATAAAAATTATCAGCAAAATAGGAAAGTTGTTGTTGTTGTTAAGTGCCATCGAGTTGTTTCAGACTCATAGCGACCCCATGCACAGCAGAACGAAACACTGCCCAATCCCGCGCCAGCCCCACAATCCCTGCTATACTTGAGCTCATCATTGCAGCCACCGTATCAATCCATCTCGTTGAAGGCCTCCCCCTCTTTCGTCGACCCTCCACCCTACCAA
>NW_006921650.1:10344802-10352813 GCF_000298275.1 Orycteropus afer afer | reverse complement strand
TTCTTTCATTGCAGCTTTGACTTCTTCCTTCATTACCATTGGTTCTAGATCATATGCCACTTCCTGAAATGGATGAAGATCTATCAGTTCTTTTTGATACAGTGACTCTGTGTATTCCTGCCATCTTCTCTTGATGTTTCCTGCATCATTCAATATTTTGCCCATAAAAATAGGAATAAGAGGGAAATTTCTCAACATAATAAAGAGCACATACACAAAACCAACAGCAAACATTATTCTCAACAGAGAGAGACTCAAAGCGTTTCCCTTGTGAAAGGGAATTAGACAAGGCCCTCCATCACCATTTCTATTCAACATTGTACTAGCCAAGGCAATAAGGCAAAATGGAGAAAGAAAAGGCTTCCACCAAACTGGCAGAGAAGAGGTAAAGCTATCTCTGTTTGTAGATGACATGATCCTATACGCAGAAAACCCAAGAGACTCAGAGAGAAAACTTCTGGAACTGATTGAGAGATTCAGAAAAGTGGCAAGATACAAGATCAACATGTAAGAATCAGTTGGATTCCTCTAGATCAATAAAGAGATCTCTGAAAAAGAAATCAATACAATTTACAATAGCTAACAAAAAAGATCAATTACTTAGGATTTAATCTTACCAGGAACACAAAAGACCTACACAAACATTACTACAAGCAACTAAGAGACCTACATAAATGGAAGAATATGCCATTCTCATGGATAGGAAGACTAAACATTGTGAAAATGTCTATACTACCCAAAAGGAGCTCTGGTAGCTACCCAAAGCAATCTACAAATTCAATGTAATCCCAATTCAAATTCCATCAACACTCTTAAAGGACATGGAAAAATCAATCACTAATTTTATATGGAAAGGAAAGAGAACTGGGATAAACAAAGCACTGAAGAAGATAAACAAAGTAGGTAGTCTCAAACTCCCAAATCTCAAAACTTATTATACAGTCACAGTAATCAAAACAGTGGTTTTGTACAATGATACACACTCAGACCAGTGAAACAGAATTGAGTAAAAGATCCAGAAAGAAATCCATCCACCAATGGACAGCTGATCTTTGACAAAATGCTGAAACACAATTAATGGGTAAGAGATCATTTCTTTAATAAGTAGTGCTGGCAAAATTGGATATTCATTTGCAGAAAAATGAAATAAGATCCTTAACTCACACCATACACATAAATGAACTCAAGAGGGATGAATACAAAAATGAACTCAAGACCTAAATGTAAAACTCAAAACTCTAAAGTACATCAAAGATAAAATAGGGGCAAACTAAGGGGTCCTAATTTACAGCATAAATAGACTATCAAGCATCAGTAAAAATGCACACACAGCAGAAAACAAACTAGATGACTGGGACCTTCTAAAATTTAAATTCCCATGTACCTCAAAAGACTTCTTCAAAAGAATAAAAAGGGAACCTACAGAATGGGAGGTGGGGCACACTTGTCAATAACATATCTAACAAGGGACTTATCTCTAAAATTTATAGAAAACTACAATACTTCAACATCAAAAAGACAAGTGCTCCAATTACAAAATGGGCAAAGGATATGAACAGATACTTCACCAAAGAAGATATTCAGGCAGTCAATAAATACAGAATAAATGCTGTGTGATCATTACTCATTAGAGAGATGCAAATCAAAACAACAATGAGATATCATCTCACCCCACCAACATAGAAAATTTCAAAAAGACAGAAAACAACAAATGCTAGCAAGAATGTGGAGTGCTTGGAATTCTCATACCCTGTTGGTGGGACTGTAAAATGGTAAAATCACTGTGGAAAAGAGTATGATGCTTCATTAAAAAGTTAGAAATAGAAATACCATTTGATCCAGCAATCCCACTAATAGGAAGATATCCTACAGAGGTGAGATCCAGGACATATGCATACCCATGTTCATCACAGCACTATTTACAATAGAAAAGAGATAGAAACAACCTAACTGCCTATCACTAGAGGAATGGATAACCAAACTATTGTACATACATGCAATGGAATAATATGCAACATTAAAGAAATAATGAAGAATCAGCTGTTGTTGTTGTTATGTGCCGTCGAGTCGGCCCCGACTCATAGCGACCCCTCCTTGGGTTTCCGAGGCAGTATCACTACAGAAGTAGGATTGCCCAACCTTCCTTCCGAGGAGTGGCTGGTGGGTTTGAACCACCAGCCTTCTGGTTAGCAGTCAAGTGCTTTTAGCCACTATGCTACCAGAGCTAATCACCTCATAATATGAGTGAACTTGGAGGACACTATGCTGAGGGAAGTCAGTCAATCACAGAAAGACAGTATTTTATAAGTTCATTATTATAAAAAGGTAAGGAAAGGTTTACATAGGTGTGGTGGTTAAGTTTGTGTGCCAACTTAGCTGGGCCTGAGTGAGTGGCTGGACAGCTGGTGGTAGTTATACCTCATAATGAGACTAGCAATTGACTCCATGATGGGACCCACCACAAGCAGCCGAGTAGCTGTTTTAGGGATGTAGTCTGTTTCCCATATATAAGAAACAGCTTTGGGAATGGTCTCTAGCTTACTGCACACTTGAACTTTTTATGAAGCCATGTCATTGTTCAGCAGCCTGCCATGCTCTACCAACCTTAAGACTTACAATGGACTTGAATTAATGGCCTGCCATGTGGTTTGGTAACATCAGGACTGTGCCATTTTATTTGTCGACCTTGGGCTTGTTAGCCTCAGCAGCCAGCAGCTGCCAGAGTGAAGAGATGCCTCTAGCTTCAGTGGGCCAGGAGCAAGAGGCAGAGCTGAAGCCCAAGGTCAAGGGGCTTTCACCCATCCGCTAGAGCCTGGCACTTTGAACTCAGACTTCTAGCCTCCCAAACTGTAAGAGAATAAACTCCTATTTGTTCAAGCCATCCCATTTCTGGTATATTCCTGTCAGAGTGGTAGTAGGTAACCAGAACAACAGGTAAGGAAATTTTCTTTGTTGGTTACCAGAGATGGGAGGGAAGAGGAAGGAAGGGAAAACTGACGGACAGTTAAGAGACAAGCGCTGATCAGAGTAAAGGCAAATGAAATATAACAAAAGTGTGCCCAGCACAGTGTCACTAAGGAAAAGGAAGACTTGGAGAGATGCATAAGAAGTACAGATAATAAAGGTAAATACTATTGCATATGCAATACTGCATTATCAGTAACAGCAAACACTAATCTATGAGTAGATACACAGATAGACTTGCAAGAAGATCAAATACAGGTAGAAAAGCAGGAATATACCCGCACCCATACATAGAATAACCAAAATAAAATAAAATAACCAAACTCAATACTGTCAACTGGATATTCTTACATGCATATTTGTATGTGCTATAAAAATGTCCATATGCTTATAAAGCTCAATTAGCATAGCACATTACACAAAAACATTGTTCTACATTTCACTTTGGTATCAACTGGGGTTTCAAAAGCTAGTAAGCATCCATCTAAGATGCAACTATTGGTTTCTCCTCATCTGGAGCAAAAAAGAGTGAAAAAAAACAAAGTCACATGTAAACACTTAGTCCAAAGTACTAAGTGATCATAAGAACCTCGACCTAAATGATCCTCAGACCAAAAGAACTAGATGGTGCCCAGCTACTAAAGCCAACCACTCCGAAAGGGATCAAAATTGGAGATCCTGGATTGACAGAAAAAATGTGGAACAAAATTTAAAAATGTGAAATAGACACATTTATTGGTCAGAGACTCCTGAAATGCCCAACTGTGGTCCCAAGTCACCCTTAACTCTTTGGGCCTGGAACTGAATTCATTCCCATGGCTTAACTCTTAGCCAAACAATAGACCTACAAGCTTACCAGCCAAACAACTACACCAGGCAACTGTACTCCTTACAACAATCAACCATGGGAGATCAGAAGGGCAGCATTTGCAGAGGGAGAAAGGTAGGGAGGCAGGAACGCATAGGCAAGAAGGACACAGGAAAAGGGTAAACACAGGGAGGAAGTGGGAGGAAAGATGTTATATTGCAGAGATTGTAATCAATGTAACAAAACAATGTGTATGAACTGCTGAATGTAAAATGAATCTGCTTTGTAAAATTCCACCTAAATCACAATTAAATTTAAAACAAAAATACCTATTTCATTGCTGAAAACATATAAGTAAATAAATAGTAAACACAGTTAGGGAAAACAATCAGATTTACAAAATATGTAAATGGAACTTTTAGAGATTAAAAAATACAAAATACAATATTAGAAATTTTAAAATTCACTAAATGTTAAAAAAAGTGAACTTGAAGAAAAAGCAATAGTAACTATTTTAAATGAAGAACAGATAACTAAAGACTATATAAGTAACACATGTGATTTGTGGGAAAAATATCAACTAGGCTACATATATAAACATACATAAACAGACCACACACACACACACACACAAATACCTACAGGCAGTCTCAGTTTATAAATGAATTTCATTTCTAAAACTATTAAGTCAAATGTACACATTAAGTTGAATTTGTACACTTAAGTACAGTTTTTATCCAATGTCAGTCAGTCAAATGTTTTTCTCAGTATGTAGTGTACAGTGTACCTTTCTATGCATAAAAAGCATTAAATAAAACTTCCAGATACACTAAAATATCTTTAATATAATAATATTTTTATGTGCATCACAAAGTAGTGCCCACTTGTCGTTGTTATGTGCTGTCCAGTCGGACCCAACTCATAGCGACCCCTCCTTGGGTTGCCAAGGCAGTATCACTACGGAAGTAGACTGCCCAACCTTCCTTCTGAGGAGTGGCTGGTGGGTTTGAACCGCCAGCCTTCTGGTTAGCAGTCAAGTGCCTTAGGCACTATGCTACCAGAGCTCCCAGTGCCCACTTGTAGTTATGAATTATTCTTTGTAACTTGAATTTTCAACATATAGTAATGGGTTTTACGGGCATTGGTTGTTAACTACAGGCTGTATATAAGTTGGAAATTTGTAACCTGGGGATTGCCTATACTCCCAAAAGAAGAAATGTTTTACAAAAATTTCAAGTAATGTGGATGAAAATGCTTCAAAACTTAATGAAAACTAGATCAAAGATGCTCAGTCCAACAGGAGAAACACAAAAGAAATCACATCAAGGCATATCATAAGCAAATCACTGAAAACCAGTCAATAAGATAAAAATCTCACAAGAAGCTCCAAAAAATATAGTATGTAAAGAACAAAAATTTAAAATTACTTAAGCCTTCTCATAAATTATGCAAGTTGGAAGTAAATCAAGCATCTTTAAATGTTGAGAGCTCAAAAAAAATTAAAATGTAGAACTCTGTATTCAGAGAAAATATACTATATAAACTGATTTTTTTAGTCAAATAAAAGCTAAGAAAATATGTTTCCAACATATTATCAGAAATGATAATTATTTAGATAGAAGAAAAATGATACCAAAAGAAAACTGGACCTAAAAGAAAGAATGAAAACAATGTAAATGTAATTCAGTGGGTAGACATAATAGATATTTTTCTCTTTTTAGTACATATTTTAGACTACTGTTTAAATCAAATAGTAATATATTTATAGGTTTGTAAACTATATACCAATAAAATATATAATAAAAACATCAAAAAGGATAAGAAAGGGAAAATGAAAATATACATCTTTAGCTTTCTTATATTATATGAGAAATAGTATATTATTCTTTGATATTGGACTATAAATACTTAAGTATCTATAATTATTTATACTATAAATAATTTTATACCTTACAGCAACCACTCAAAAAATTTTAAAAAGTTCAGCCAATAAGATGATAGTGCAAATAAAACAATTATTTTTAAGTCCATTCAAAAAGAAGCCAAGAAAAAAAATGAGATAAATAGAAAAATAAATAACAACAGGGGAGATTTGAAACCAATAAATTTGACAAAATCAAAACTATAAAAGGATGGAATAATGAAAATATAGAAATTTTCCACCCTGACAAACTAGCAAGCCAAACTGTGCTACTAAAGAGACCCATTTTACACAGAGAAACCCTAAAGCATTAAAAGTTAAATGAAAAAAAAATAAAAACATGTAAAAATATTTTAGTCGAAAACTATCTGAAGGACCTGTATCAATAGCATACCAAATAAAGTTTAGAACAAGAAATTTCTGTAGGGAAAAAAAAGGGGGGGGGGGAACAATGTATATGATGTATGAGTCAATTCCTCAAGAAGACCTAGCAATTCTAACAGTTTACCAAACCAGAATAAAAACTTCATGAAACAAAAACTGACAGAACTGAAAGAAACATTTGAAGATTTCATTACTCTTTCCAGTAATAAGTAAAAAAGTTGCAGAATCAATACAAATATAGAAAATTTGAAACACCTTAATCAACCAAGTTAGCATAAATGATATTTATAGAAAACCCCACCAAAAAAATGACAAGCACACTTTTTTTTTTTGTTTTTTTAAGATAATACAGAACATTTACCAAGATAAAGCACATTCTGGGTTATATAAAATATTTATACGTTTTAAAAGATTGAATACACACAAAGTATGTTCTCTGATAATGAAGTTAAAACAGAAATCCATAAAAAAGAGATAACTGGAAAATCCCCAGAAACTTTGAAATTAAACGACATATTTCTAAATTAACAATGGTTTGGGGAAATCACAAGCAAAATTAGAAAATATACTGAACTATATGAAAATGAAAACACAACATATTCAAATCTGTATAATGCATTTCATTCAGTGTCTAGAAGATCTGTTTCATTACATGGCTAATAAAATCTGAAATCAATTATCTAAACTCATCTTAATAAAACAGTAAAAAAGGAAAGCAAATTAAACTCAAAGTAAACAGAAGCAAGGTAATGAAAAAAATGAACAAAAATTAGTAAAATAAAAAGAAGAAAACAATAGAGGGAAATCAATGTACCAAAAGCAGATTTTTAAAGATCAGGAGAATTGACAAACACCTAGCTAGAGTTCAGGAAAAAATAAATACATAAATTACTAAGATCAATGAGAGAGAAAACTTCACTACAGATCCTACAGATATTTTAAAATCACATTAAGAAGATATGAATTTACTGCCAATACAGTCAACAATATATGTGAAATGGACAAATTCCAAAATATCAAAGCTCAGTAAAGGGAAAAAATATATTACCTATATTAATAATTATTCATAAATATTAATAATTTATTTTTTGCATATATTAATAATGTGCATATATTAATTGAGTTTCCAGTTTAAATCCTTCCCCAAAAGTAATATCCCAGTCCATGTGGCTATAGTTGTTATTCCTCTCAATTAAAGAACAAATAATATCAATTCTACACACAGTCTTAGAAAAAAACAGAAGAGCAGCAAATATTTTCCAACTAATTTTATGGAGTTACAAAACCTGACTTAAAATGTCAAAATAAAAGGATCAATATCTCTTATGAATACAGACACAAATATCCTTTAAAAACTTTAAGCATGGTCATCTGGTAAGATGGAATAGACAGGCAAGCTACACAGACCCTCTTCAACAAAGAAAAGAGAAACTGTTTGACACAGATACAGAAGATAATCCTGGAGCCCTAAGCTTTCAAAGGAAGGTAACTGAAGTGGATTAAACACCAACTAGTAGAAGACCCTGTATGAAAACAGTGCATAAAGAGACAAATGGAGCTGCAGATGGTCAGCTATCCTGACATCATGGACAGTTTGAGTATTTCCAAGTGGAGTTAGGTCCTGGGAATTAACCTAAAAATTGGCCCTGCTTGAGAAAGGCTACATGGACAAATGCACTGGAGGTTAATGCCTAAAAAGGAAAACAGCAAAGTAGTAGACTCATTGAGCTGTGGACTTTCAGTTGTCTGGAGGGCACAGCAATTTTGAATGTTTACAAGTGGCAGGTGGATGTTTAAAGTAACAGTGCTCTTGCTCAGATTACAGAGACCTAAGAACAGGCTATGCTTGCCAAGGCTGATGACTGAAAGTTTATAGTTTTGGGCTTTTTTTCTCTTCCTTTTTCCTAGTTCCCATTGTTTTCTTTCTTGTGTTT
>NW_006921650.1:10341806-10344657 GCF_000298275.1 Orycteropus afer afer | reverse complement strand
ATATTTCATCTCATTTAATGCCTTTCCTCTTTTTTTTTTTTCCTTTTTCGTTCTCTTTTTGGTGATTGTTCCTGTGTGTTTATTTGGTATATATTTTTTGTCCTTTCTTTTACTATTTTGGTGGTTTTTTTTGATTGGTGTTTTTGTCTGACTTAGTGGGAGACAGCAACCATGCTCCTATGACTCAATCATACCTGCGCCTACTGCAGCCCCACCTGCTAAGTGAGGGCCATCACTTCCTTTCGTACCAACTGACCAATGATACACAACAGCTACCACAAGCCTGACTCACTCTTAACTGTTCTTCAAAAACAGCTAGTGGAGATCTGTGCAGCCACTCTCATTCTCTATCATATCTACCAGGAGACAGGTAGAAAGAGCCTAAGTGCTGCCAACTAGCAAACAGAGAAGCACAGGACCCTGCTTACTCAAATACATTCAAACAAAAAATAAAGAAAAAGAAAATTAAAATCTTGGGCGAAACACTCCAACATACAATTAATAATTAGATATAAATACAACAAAGTCATCAAAGTCTCAGTCTTGGAGACAACAGACCATCACAGTCCACACAAAGAAGCAAGATAAAGCAAGAGAAAAAAGGGACCAGGATACAGAACCAGAAAACATCCCTGAGGAAGAAACAGCATTGGAACTCCATAATAAGGAATTCAAAAAATTATATTCAGGTACCTTCAATAGACTGAGAGACAGATCAAGGAAAACACTGACAAAATTAAGGAAAACACAGATAAAACCCTACAACAATTTTGGAAGAAAATACAAGAACAAAATGACAAAATAAATGAAAAATTAGAAAGGATACAAAATCTACAGATAGAAATCCAGAAGACTGATACTAAATATTCAGAAAAGGATAACACACTGAACAGGAAAAGAAGAGAATCAAATAAATTGAAGACAGAATTAGGAAGATTGAAGAAAAATACCTCAATAATTCTTTGGAAAGGGATCAATCAGAAAAAAAGATCAAAACAAAATGAAGAAAGACTAAGATTCATGTAGGATACCATCAAGAGGAATAACCTATATGCAACCTGAATTCCAGAACAACAAGAGACAAATAAAAGCACAAAGTAAATAGTCAAAGATTTGTTGGAAGAGCATTTCCCTAATATGACGAAAGGCAAGAAAGTATCCATTCAAGAAGTCCAACGGACCTCAAACAGGATAGACCCCAAAAGAAAATCATGAAGACATATCATCAAACTCGCCAAAACCAAAGACAAAGAAAGAATCCTGAAAGCACAACGGCAAAAACCAAAAACTTACCTACAAAGGACTACCAATAAGACTCTAATCTCTGACCAGAAACCACGCAGGCAAGAAGGCACTGAGATGGTGTATATAAAATCCTGAAAGAAAAGAATTTCCAACCAAGAATTATATACCTAGCAAAACTGTCCCTTGAATATGATGGTGAAATTAGGACATTTTCAGATATGCAGAAATTAATAGAGTATGTTAAAATCAGACAACAAACAACATTAACACACATGATCATATAACCCAGAAACCAAGCCAGTTATAGAACTATCCAAAGTAAAATAAGTTTACAAGACTATAGAAAGGGAACCAGATATATCAATTGGAAAAAGGGGACAGCCACAAACCAAAAAGAGGGAAAAAAAAGAGTGTAGTTACAGAACTTCTAAATGGTGATGAAGTTAAGACAATTGCAAAATAGAACAACTGTTCTAAACTTGTGAAGAAAATTATAAATCACAGAGTAAATAAAACACCTTCACATCAAAATAAAAAAGAGGACAAACACAAATATTTATCAAATACTAAAATACCAAAGAATGAAATGATAAAATGATTCATAACCAAAATGAGCTCAGTATAGAAAATTACATGGAACAAAGAAGTCAGCACTGAAGATGGTGGAATAGGTAGAAAGACTGTACAGACTCTCTTCAACAAAGAAAAGAGGAACCAATTAACACAGATAGAGAAGATAATCCTGGACCCCTGTGCCTTGAAGAGAAGGATATAGAAGTGGACAAATCTCCAACTAACAGAAGAATTTGCATGAAAACTCCAAAAACAGAGACATACAGAGCTGTGGTCTGGCAGCAATTCTGATGGCACAGACAGCTTGGACATTGCAGAGTGGTTGTAGGACCTAAGAATTAACCTAAAAATTGGCCCTGCTAGCCAGGAACTGCACAAAGGACTGCTCTGGTGGCTGGGAAATAAAAGGGGAAGCAGCGAAGAAGAAGGTGGGCTGAGCTGTGGACTTCTGTCTGTCCAGTTGGAAAAGCCATTTAGAATGTTTGCAAGCAGCTTAACCATTTTGGATATTTAAAGTGTTGGCGTTTCCCAGATTCCAGGAACTTAAGAACAGGGTTCACATGCCGAGAACTCAAAGGACATCACGGACCCGGAAGACTACAAAGGTGCAACATTCCTTTTCTTACTCTTACACCCCACACCTTCTTGGTGAAAGGAGGTGTGGCCATCCAACACTCCCACCCACATTCTGGGCTGGCAGGAATTCCATCCCTATATGTGTGCCTGGGTGTCCTGCCCTGCCCTGATTTTTTTTTTTTTCTTTTTTCTGTTTTTTGGTTTGTTTTTGTCTGGTTTAAAACTATTATTATTATTATTACTTTTGTCCTTTTTACTACTTATTTTTTCCCTTCCAGGTCCTAGTTTTCAGATTTTTTTATTTTTCTGTTCCTGGTTGTAATTTTTTTTTCTTTCTCATGGTTAATACTGTTCCTTGTTTTCCTTTTTCTACATTTCTCATTTTTTTCATCATTATTCTCCATCTCTACCTGTTTTCTCTTATTGTCCTCTCCCCAGATATATAGATATAGATATA
>NW_006921650.1:10339336-10341706 GCF_000298275.1 Orycteropus afer afer | reverse complement strand
TTACTGTTCCTGTGTGATTACAGGGTGAGTGTTTGGTCCATTTGCTTTTAATTTTTGTTGGTTATTCAATTCTTATTTTTGTTTAAATGAGTGGAAGACAGCAACAGTCCTCATATGACACAATCACACCCACACCTCCTCCAGCTTCACTTACTGAGTGAGAGCCAGCATGTCCTTCTCCACCAATGGACCAATGATAAACAACCACCAAGAGCCTGACTCACCCTTAGCTGCACTCCACAAACTGTTAACAGAGACCTAAATACAACAATACAACGATGTTTTGGAGACAACAGACCATCACAGGCCACACAAAGAAGCAAGATAAAGTGGTAGGAAACAAAGGAGCAGGATATGGACTCAGAACATATCCCTGAGGACAAAGCAGCATTGGAACTCTGATAAGGAATTCAAAATAATTTTATTTAGGTATCTTCAAAGGATTGAGAGACAGACCAAGGAAAACACAGACCAAACCCTGGAAGAATGTTGGAGAAAATACACTAACAAAATAACAAAAGAAATGAAAAATTAGAAATGATTCAAAATCTACAGATAGAAATTCAGAAGATTAATGCTAAATTGTCAGAATTAGATAACACTCTAAAAGGACAAAGGAGTAGAATTGATGCAATGGAAGATAGAATAAACAAGACTGAAGACAAATACCTGAATATTTCTTTGGAAAGGGATCAATCAGAAAAAAGATCAAAATAAAATTTAAAAAAAAGCCTAAGGTTCAAGTGGGATACCATCAAAAGGAATAAACTACATGTCACTGGAATTCCAGAACAGGAAGAGAAAAATGAAATCACTGAGAAAATTGTCCAAGATTTGTTGGAAGAGAACTTCCCTGATATTATGAAGGATGAGATTATATGCATTCAGGAAGTCCAGCAAACTCCAAATAGGATAGATCCCAAAAGAAAATCACCAAGACACATCATCATCAAATCCATCAAAACCAAAGACAAAGACAAAGACAAAATCCTGAAAGCAGCACAGGAAAAACAGAAAGTTACTTACAAAGAACAATCAGTAAGAATAAGCTCTGATTTCTCAGCAGAAACCATGCAAGCAAGAAGTCAATGGGATGGTATATATAAAACCCTGAAAGAAAAAAATTTTATCCAAAAATTATATTCCTGGCAAAACTGTCCCTGAAATATGATGGTGAAATTAGGAGATTTCCAGATAAGCAGAAACTAAGGCAATTTGTTAAAACCAGACCAATCTTACAAGAGATACAAAAGAGAGTCCTTTGCACAGAGAACCAAAAATAGCAAACAACAACCGACCATTAATACACAAGATGACATAACCCAGAAACCACAGCTATGGACATATCCAAAGTAAAATAAGCTTACAAGATTGTAAAGGAACCAGAGACAACAATTGGCAAATGAGGACAACTACAAACCAAAAAGAGGGAAAATACAATGTAGTTATAGAACTTCTAAATGCTGAGGAAGTCAGGAGAGTTATAAGATAGAATGGACTGTTCTAACCTGGGGAAATAATTATAAATCATAGGGTAACCTAAAAGAAAAATGATAAACCTTCACATCACAATAAAAGGAAGACAGGCACAAATGTTCAGCAAATACTAAGACAACAGCAATAAAGGAAATGATAACACAATTCATAACCATAATGACCTCAGCACAAAATATAATATGGAACAAAGAAACCAGGGACACCATGAAAAACACACAACAAAATGACAGCAACCAATTCATACTTGTCAATAATTACACTGAATGTTAATGGATAAAATGCACCACTCAAGAGACAGAGAGTTGCAAATTGGATAAGAAAACAAAATCCATCAATGTGCTGCCTAAAAGAGACACACCTTAGAGATAAAGACAAACATAGACTAAAAATCAAAGG
This sequence comes from Orycteropus afer afer, assembly GCF_000298275.1. Classification (NCBI taxonomy): domain Eukaryota; kingdom Metazoa; phylum Chordata; class Mammalia; order Tubulidentata; family Orycteropodidae; genus Orycteropus; species Orycteropus afer. Next base: position 10,339,813 of record NW_006921650.1, on the reverse strand, counting down.
TTGGAAAAACATACATCAAGCAAATGGCAACTGTAAGACAGCAGGAGTAGCAACATTAATTTCTAATCAAATTGACTTCAAGACAAAAACCACCACACAAGACAAGGAAGGATATTATATAATGATTAAAGGATCAATTGATCATGAAGATATAACCATAATAAATATCTATGGACCCAATGAAAGAGCCCCAAAATACATAAATCAGACTTTAAAAGAGTTGAAAATGCAAATAAATAACTCCACAGTCATGGTGAGAGACTTTAATACACCACTTTCAATGAAAGATAGAACTGGGAAGGAACTCAACAAAGTTACAGAAGAGCTAAACAATACACTCCACCAACTTGGCCTTATAGACATCTACAGAGCACTTTACCCAACAGCAGCACAATATACATTCTTCTCCAGTGCACATGGAACATTTTCCATGACAGACCACATGTTAGGCCATAAGCAAGCCTTAATAAATTTAAA
>NW_006921650.1:10335632-10337146 GCF_000298275.1 Orycteropus afer afer | reverse complement strand
GCCAGGGCCATAAGGCAAGAAAGGGAAATCAAAGGCATCCAAATTGGTAAGGAAGAAGTCAAACTATCCCTATTTGCTGATGATATGATCCTATAAATAAGGAAACCAATACCATTTACAGTAGCTACCCAAAAAATAAAATACTTGGGAATAAATCTTACCAGGGACACAAAAGACCTCTACAAAGAAAACTATAAAAACATTACTTCAAGAAACCATAAGAGATCTATGGAAGAGCATCCCATGCTCATGGATGGGAAGATTGAACATTGTGAAACTGTCAATTCTACCCAAAGCAATCTATACATTCAATGCAATCCAAATCCAGATCCCATCAACATTTTTGAAGAATATGGAAAAACCAATCATTGGAAAGAAAAGAGAGCTCAGATAAGCAAAGCAATATTGAAGAAGAACAAAGTAGGAGGTTTCACACTGCCAGATCTCAAAACCTACTATACAGCCACAGTAGTCAAAACTGCCTGGTATTGGTACTGTGATAGATATATAGACCAAAAGAATAGAATCGAGAATCCAGAAATAGATCTGTTGACTATGGTCAGCTGATCTATGAGAAAGGGCCTAAATCCATTAAATGGGGAAGAGAATGTTTGTTCAATAAATGGTGCTGTCAAAACTGGATATTCATTTGCAGAAAAATGAAACAAGATCTGTACCTCACACCATACATAAAAATGAACACCTGATGGATCAAAGACTTAAATGTGAAACTTAAAACTATAGAGTTCCTCAAGAACAAACAAGGGGCAAATTTAGGGGCTTTAATATATGGCATAAATAGACTATCAAGCATAACTCAAAATGCACAAACAGCAGAAGAGAAACAAAATGAATGGGACATTCTAAAAATTAAATTTTTATGTGCTTCTGAAGATTTCTCCAAAAGAGTGAAAAGAGAACCTACAGATTGGAAAAATATATTTGGTAATGACATATCTGACAAGGGACTTATCTCTAGAATTTATAGAAAATTCCAGCACCTCAATAACAAAAAGACAAATAATCCAATTAAAAAATGGGGAGAAGACATGAGTAGACACTTCACCAAAGAGGATATTCAGGCGGCCAACAAACATATGAAGAAATGCTCACGATAATTAGTCATCAGAGAAATGCAAATTAAAACAACAATGAGATACCATCTTGGCCCAGCAAAGTAGCAAAGTTCAACAGGACAGAAAATAACAAATGTTGTTGAGGATGAGGTGAGATTGGGACTCTCATACACTGCTGGTGGGGCTGTAAAATGGTACAACCACTGAGGAAAGCAGTATGGCAATTACTTAAAAAGTTGTAATTAGAAATACCATTTGACCCGGCCATTCCATTACTAGGTATAAATGCTAAAGAAGTGAGAGCCATATCAAGAACAGACATAGGCACACCCATGTTCATCATACACTATTTACAATAGCCAAAAGATGGAAACAACCTAGGTGTCCATCAACTGAGGAATGGATAACCAAACTATGGTACATACACACAATGGAATA
>NW_006921650.1:10333523-10334342 GCF_000298275.1 Orycteropus afer afer | reverse complement strand
AAAAAGAAATCAGCACCACCATCAAAAAAACACATAATAGTAGCAACAAATTTATACTTGTCATAATTCACTGAGTGTAAATGGATTAAACACACTGCTCAAGAGACAGAGAGTTATAGACTGGATAAGAAAACATAACACACCTTAGACACAAAGACAAAAAGAGACTAAAATTCAAAGGGTGGAAAAAGATATATCAAGCAAATGGCAATCAAAAAAGAGCAGGAGTGGAAATACTAATTTCTGATAAAACTGACTTTAAGACAAAAACCACCATTAGAGACAAGGAAAGACGTTATATAATGATTAAAGGAAAAATTAAAGAAGAGAATATAAGCATAATAAAAATTTATGCACTCAAGAGCCTAAAAATATATAAATCAGACTTTCACAGAATTGCAAAGACAAATAGATAGCTCCACAGTCATAGAAGGAGAATTTAATATATCATTTTTAATGAAAGATATAAGAACTGGAAAGAAACTCAACAAAGATGCAGAAGAGCTAAACTATACAATCCACCAACTTGACCTTATAGACATCTACAGAACATTTCACACAAAACAGCACAATACACATTCTTTTCCAGTGCACAAAGAACATTCTACAGGATAGACCATATGTTAGGCCAGTAAGCAAGCCTTCTCAAACCCAATGCTATATAATTAGACAACAACAATAAGAAAATCAATGGAAGAAGAGCAAACACATGAAAACTTAATAACACTCTCCTTAAAAACAACTGGGTAATAGAAAAAAAATAAAGAATTTAAAAAATTCCTTGAACCAAATGAGAATGAAAACACAACCTACCAACAT
>NW_006921650.1:10332302-10333249 GCF_000298275.1 Orycteropus afer afer | reverse complement strand
TGAAGAACTGTACTCCAAATTTGAAAATCTGGAAGAAATGGAAAGATTTCTAGAAACATACTACTTACATAAACTAACACAGAGTGAGGTGGAAAAGTTGAATAGACCCATAATGAAAGAAGAGATTGAACAGGTCATAAAAAATAGTACCAACAAAAAAAAAAAGCCCTGGGCCAGATGACTTCACTGGACAATTTTACCAATGTTCAGAGAACTGAGTCCATTCCTACTTAAATTATTCCAGAACACAGAAAAGGATAGAATCCTCCCAAATTCACTTTATGAAGCAAGAATAACCTTGATACCAACACCAGGCAAAGGCATCACTCAAAAAGAAAACTACAGACCAATATCCCTCATGAATATAGATGCAAAAATCTTCAACAAAATACTAGCCAATAGACTCCAACAACATATCAAACAATAATAATAATACATTAAGACCAAGTGGGGTTCATAACAGGTATGCAAGGATGGTTCAACATTAGAAGAACAATTAAGGTCATCGATCACACAAATAAAGGAAAAGAGTCACATTATATCAGTCAATGCAGAAAAGGCATTTGATAAAATTCAACACTCATTCTTGATAAAAACTCTCAGCAAATTAGGAATACAAAGGACATTCCTCAATGTAATAAAGCACATCTATGCAAAACCAACAGTCAGCATTATTCTTAATGGAGAGAAACTGAAATCATTCCCCCTGAGAACAGGAGCCAAAGATACCTTCTATCACTACTTCTATTCAACACTGTATTGGAAGTCTTACCCAAGGCAATAAGGCAAGAAAGGTAAATCAAAGGCATCCAAATTGGTAAAGAAGAAGTAAAAGTTTCCCTATTTTCTGATGATATGGTCCTATACATAAAAAACCCAAAAGACTCAGGGAAAAAAACAAAAAAAAACAAAAAAACACCTACTGGAACTAATTGAGAGTTTTAGCA
>NW_006921650.1:10329958-10330476 GCF_000298275.1 Orycteropus afer afer | reverse complement strand
ACTCAACGGACATAACAACAATTTATGGCATAGTCAAATGTAACTAACCCAAAATGCACAAACAGAAGATAAACTAGATGAATAGGGCCTTCTAAAAAATAAATTTTTATAGGCTTCCAAACATTTCTCTAAAAGAGTCAAAGGAGAACCTGTTGTTGTTATGTGCCGTAGAGTTGGACCTGAGTCATAGTGATCCCTCCTTGGGTTTCCAAGGCAGTATCACTATGGAAGTAGATTTCTCAACCTTCCTTCTAAGGAGTGGCTGGGGGGTTGAACAGCCAGCCTTCTGGTTAGCAGTCAAGTGCCTTAGACACTAAGTACCAGAGGTCTTAGAGAGATGCATATCAAAACAACAACGAGATACCATCTTACCCTAGCACTAAAAGCAAAGCTCAAAAAGACAGAAAATAGCAAATGCTAGTGGGAGCTCTGGTAGCATAGTGGCTAAGGCACTTGACTGCTAACCAGAAGGCTGGCGGTTCAAACCCACGAGCCACTCCTCGGAAGGAAGGTTGGGC
>NW_006921650.1:10319086-10328719 GCF_000298275.1 Orycteropus afer afer | reverse complement strand
GAATTTGCTGTGAGCAACTGAGGAGCTCTTGATTGTTAAAGTTATCCATCTGGGGTATTTCTGTTGAGAGTGGCACAAAGCAATGTTCTGTGAAGTTCTCTCTCTCTCAGGTGCTTAGAATTCTAATGTAATGGTTGGTTAGTTTTGCCACTCTGCCAGACTCAAAAGGAGCCCTCCTAGAGTTAACAAGTCTCTCTGACTGCTGGCTCTGAGAGATATGCTGTTGAGAGAAACACGCTCCTGAGAGACATGTGCTGCTGAAAAGAGACACCGAGACACATGTACTGCTGCTGGGAGAGAGACTGAGAGAGACACGCAGAGAGACTGTTGGCTGACAGACGACAGGCTGTGACTGAGTTTTGTTCCTGAACTTGAATTGTAGCCTGATGCTTCCTTAATAAACCCCATAATTGGTGAGTTCTGTGTGGCTACTGCAGTGAATTATCGAACCCTGAGAAGAAAGGTGGTGGGTGCTGAGGAGAAACAGTTGGTATCAGGGTTGGAGGGACATGACATGTCTGGCCTTGCAGGGATAGGCCTTGGGCTACTGATGGTGATTTTGTCTTCCTCTTGTGTGGGTAGAGGTCAGAAGATGCAGCCTCCTTGCCCCTTTAGCAGTTGGTGTCTGAAGCAGTGGGATTCCTTGCAGTGGCTGCAGACTCATAGAAGCATGGGACTTTGTAAAAGAAAGAAGGAAGGGGCCTGGGAAGTGAAATGTTGGATTATTAGGTGGTTACTTTGGTTGGTGTTACCTATTAAAGGAGGTAATTGATTCAGAGGCTAGGGATTTTGGTTATACCCAACCAAAGGCCCAAGGTCATATACATAGAAAGGGATGGTAATCAATGTCAAAAGATGTAACTGAAATGTCTTTAAAAGTATTCTGTGTTTTGGATTATGTGTTTATCTGAATGTACTACAGGTATTGAATGTTCTCTTACTTGCTTGTACATTAGAAATGATTATGGGGTATATGGATAACAGAGAGTGTGTAAGTCCACCTTCAGCCAATACTTGATTGGATATGTTAAAAGGATTTTAACAGGATTTGCCCAGAATAAACACAGGCCTTTGTTTCAAGGCTGTATGTAGAGTATAAGGGGGCTTAGACAGAAAACCTAAGCCCCACCCAGAACTACTGAGGGAACAGAAGATCTGAGTTTAAAGACAGGACCTACAGAAAAAAAAAAAAAAAGACGGTTCGGTTTTTTAAATTTTGAGCAAGTAGTTAGGCTTTGGGTGCATCAAGGCAGTGAAATCAAGGTCCATGAGAGAAACCACTTCCAGTACTTAAAGTTAAAGGAAGCTAGTGAGCAGTCAGTTTGTATGCTACTTGCTTGTGACCACCAGGGTCCACTTTAGTGGCAATGGGGGAAGTGCAGCAAAGAAGAAATGGGCTGAGTTTGGTACTCTTTGACCTAGGCCCTGGAAGCTGGGGTTGAGAGAAAAGCATGGCTGGTCTGAAGTGTAATGAATTGTGAGCCTACAGGCACTGAAAAAGTCCCTGAGGACTAAGGATGTGAGAGAAGGTGCCGGCTGGTCTGAAATGAGGGGAAGAGTGTGACTCCCAAACTTGGCAGCTGGTACCCATGACCTAGCTGGGATGGTTAGGGCTGAGCTGACCAGACCCCACCAAATGAAGAGAACAATGTTTGACACTGAGCTGGTGTTGAGTGGCTGTAATTTGATGGCTAGTGCTGGGCTGGACTTTGTTTATGGATCCAGATGCCTGAAGTTTGCAAGCAGAACAGAAGAAACACACTCCTGAGAGACACATGTTGATGAAAAAGAGACACTGAGACACATGCACTGCTGGGAGACTGTGAGAGACACGTACGGCTGGGAGAGAGACTGTGAGAGGCTGTTGACTGATAGACGGTGGGCTGAGACTGAATGTTGTTCCTGAACTTGAATTGTAGCCTGGTGCTTTCCTTAATAAACCCCATAATCTGTGAGTTCTGTGTGGCCACTGCAGCGAATTATTGAACCCTGAGCAGAAAGGTGGTGGGTGCTGCGGGAGAAATGGCTGGTGTCAGGGTTGATGGAAGGGCTGGAGGGAGGCAGCATGTTTGGTCTCATAGGAATAGGCCTTGGGCTATTGATGGTGATTCTATCTTCCTCTTGTGTGGTTAGAGGTGGTCAGAAGATGCTGCCTCCCTGCCCCTTTGGCACCACCCTTCAGGTCTAGAAATGAACTCACTCCTGTGGCTTCCAGCCAAACAATAGACAGTATATGGAGTGAATATTTACATCAGACAGATATATGCCTTAGAGGGATCAATCATGGGAGAAGAGAAGGGCAATATTTGCACAGGGAGACAGCTTGGGGGGGTGAGAGTGCATGGGAGGGAAGGACACAGGGAAGAGGTAACTACAGGGAGGAAGTGGGAAGAGAGCTGTTACATTGTGGGGAATTGTAGTCCATGTCATGTGACAAAATGTGTATAGACTGCTGTACGGAAAACAAATTTGCTCTGTAAACTTTCACCCCAATAACAATAAAAATTTTTTAAAAAGTATGCAAATTCAATCCAGCAATATAACAAAATAGTAACACCACCTCATGATCAAGTGTACAATTCAATGTATTTTGACAAATGTATAACCCCAGGATAGTTTAACATTAAAAGTAATGCAATTCACCATATTAATAGACTAAAAAGCAAAACCATAACATTATCTCAGTACACAGAGTATCTATTTAGTCCAAAGTCAACAGCCAACTATATAAACAACAACATGTTAACTCTTGGCAAGTCAGCAATAATTATAATTAATGTTAAAAGACTAAATATTTTTAGCCACAATATAGGAAAGGCAAGGATACTTACACTCAACACTTTATGGAACCTTGTAGTGAAAGACCTACCCAGTGCAATAATAGAAGAAAATAAATAAATACATTGTAAGCAGAAAGGAAGCAGAAAAACTGCTTTTATTCAGATATTGCCTGATTCTAGGAAGCCATAAAAAACACTGGAACACAATCATACGAAGACAAAAAACCCAGTAACATATGCACAAATGATTTGAACAGAAATTTCACCAAAAATGCTATATAAATGTCTAATAAACATATGAATAGATATTCAGCATTATTAGTCATCAGGAAAATGCATATAAAATCCACTATGACTAGAATGGCTAAAATAACAAAGACTGACATCTGACTACTCTAGAGGGAGCTTGAGTGTTAGAACCACTTGGGGAAACATTTTTTCCAATTCTTAAATACATTAACATATGTATATTCTACACGACTAAATTAAAAAAACAAAAAAATTAACTTATGAATCATGGATCCCACCTTCCAGACCTTTACCAAAGAGAAATAAAAGTACATATCCATACAACATATGCATGCAAGTTCATTGAAGCTTTATTCAGAAGAATTTCAAAAAAAAAAAAAAACTGAAAACAATCAAATATCCAAAAATAGGTCAATGGGTTAAATTATTTTTTGCAATACGCCTATAGAATGAGTTACTATTTAGCAATAACTAGGAATGATACATGCAATTTTGTGGATGTATCAAAAATATTATGCTGAACAAATTAAACTAGACAAAAGTGTATATACGTTATGAGTCCAGGTACATGAGATTCTAGGAAAGAAAAACTGTAGGACCACAAAAAACATTAGTTGTTGCCTTGAGTTCAGGGTATGTGTGATGCATATAGGGGTAAAGGCAAACTGATTGAAAACGTTATCAATATGTTTTTGTGGAAATTTTCTCTATCTTGATTGTAGTGATAATTTCTCAAAGCTCAGCAAAAAATACACTTAAAAATGATTGCATTTTATCATTTCAACCTCTGCTTTGTATATTCTGCCCCTCAAGTCACAATGTGGATTTGTTAATATTTTGTTTACATTTTGTCATTCTTCCTCACAACTTCCATCAGCAGAACTCTTAATCGTGCATGTTCACAGAACAAAAACAATGGTGTGTCCTAGATTTTGCTTGAAAAAATTTCACTGGGTACAAATCAAATAAATAATTTTTTCCTCAACTATATTTTAGGAATTATTTATTATTTTAGGCATAATTTCCAAAATAACTGTCTTGATATTTTAATGCAACTATGAAAAATTTTATTAACTATTTTTTTATCCCCAACTATCAAGGGAACTGTCCATTTGAGGAACCGTAAGAATTGGTCAAGTATGCTGAGACATTACATATGCTGAAAAGATGAAGATTCTTTATGAGACTATAAATCTGGTGAGCTAAATATTAGGCAAGCCTGTGTTGTTCTATCCAGATGGCTAATTTGCATGATTTCACTTCACACTTGACTCTTCTTCACACACATTTGCTCATTGTTAGGATCTTTATAAGAAATATGTTACCTCACATGTTTTTAGGGAAAAAAAACCCTTCAAAAATCTGGCTGCCAGATTTGAATCATCCTATTCATGTTTCTTTTGAGTTGTGGTGCTGGCGAAGGATGCTGAAAGTACCATGGACTGCTAAAAGAACTAACAGATCTGTCCTGGAGGAAGTGCACCCGAAATGCTCCTTGGAAGCGAGAATGGCCAGACTTCATCTCACCTATTTTGGTCATGTTGTCAGAAGGGACCATTCCCTGGAGAAGGATGTCATGTTTGGTAGGGTGGAGGGTCGACCAAAGAGGGGTAGGCCTTCAACAAGATGGATTGACATGGTGGCTGCAATGATGGGCTCAAGTATAGCAGGGATCATGGAGCTGGTGCGGGATCGGGCAGTGTTTCGTTCTGCTGTGCATGTGGTCGCTATGAATTGGAAATGACTTGACAGCACCTAACAACAACAACATACATGTTTCTAAAATGAAGCAGAAAAGAGGTTTAAAAGATTTGAGGCTTTTAAAGTGAAGTAGCTGCTTCTGCAGCCTCCAATGAATTGGTCTTCTCTTGGATTAAAAAGTTGTGATGGTGTCACATGTGGACATTTCAATGTAAGTCTTACTGGAAAAGTACAGATTCAAAATTCATGTAGAGTTCGCAGTACTCCTGTTATTTCATAGTTAAATTATTGTTTGTAATTAAATATTTTAAAAGATTTTATTGAAAATAATAAAACATTTAAATGACAGGAAAATATATACTGTCAATGTATTGCTATGACATTACAATGTGATAACATAGTATGAATATGACTTTGCAGCTTGTTTCTATTAATTCTCCATCAAGTATATCTTTAAGTCTAAATATTACTAATATTATTTCTTACTTGTGTATGGCACTTCTGATAATGATTACTTGTATTTAGTGATTGTTTTGGTAACACATATCCCATTACATTCCAGGAATATATGTAGAAGTACAGCTAATGTAGACAATGGCCCAGAAGCATTGCATAGAATGGATAGAAAGATATAACAGGATTTGATCATTCCAAACTCTCTCAAGTCCTCATTTTACACTTATGTGAAAAAGCTGTCATTCCCTTGTTCTCATTTGCTTTCTCCAAGCCAACCAGAGAAAAGGGGGGAAAAAAAAAGTAAGGCAGAGGTGCATGTCCATAGATACACACACACACAGAATTTTGGATGGCGGAGAGCCTCAACTTCTATCCTGTCATTCAGGCTGAACTCAGAGAGATTTCAGACAGATATGAACTCCGTTTCTCCAGATGGCTATTGCCTATGTGAGTCACAAACTCTTTTAACCTTGGTTTTGTCACCTACAATCCTCACAACTGGACAAATAAGCAGCATCACAATAAATGGAGAAAAGATTGAAGTTGTCAAAGACTTCATATTACTTGGTTCTACAATCAACACCAATGGAAGCAGCGGTCCAGACAACAGATGACATTGGGTAAATCTGCTGCAAAAGACCTCTTTCATGTGCTGAAGAACAAAGATATCTTCTTGAAGACTAAGGTGTGACTAACCCAAGCCATGGTATTTTCAATCGCTTCATATGCATGTGAGAGCTGGACAATGAATAAGGAAGACCGAAGAAGAGTTGATAAGCTTTTGAGTTGTGATGTTGGTGAAGAATGCTGAAAGTATGATGTACTACTAAAAGAACTAACAAATCTGTCCCTGAAGAAGTCAGCAGGAATGTTCTTTGGAAGTGAGAATGGCCAGACCTCCATCTCACCTACTTTGGTCAGGTTGTCAGAAGGCACTATTCTCTGGAGAAGGATATCATGCTTGGTATAGTAGAAAGTCAACAAAAAAGAAGGCAGCCCTCAACGAGATGGATTGACACAGTGGCTGCAACGATAGGCTCAAGTATAGCAGGGATTGTGAGGCTGGCACAGGACTGGGTAGTGTTTCATTTTGTTGTGCACAGGGTCACTATGAGTTGGAGATGACTAGATGGCACCTAATGACAACAACAACAAAGTGATAAAAAGTTTTGCTATCTATAAAATGATAGAAAACTAACTCTACATAATAGGGGTTTGTAAGGATAAATAAAAATAATTCTGAGATCACTGTTAAGTTTTAAAAAAATCTAAATATTGCAGACAGTTCACAGTAAAAAAAAAAAAAAAAAAAAATCAGTGTGAATAAAAAGTGAAGGCTTGAACATGAATCCTGCCTACAGAATGCATTAATTATGTGATCTTGGTTTGCTTAATAAATTTCTTTGAGCCTCAGTTGTCTAATCACTGAATTGATTATAATAATCTTTAATTTGTATAGCAGTTTTGAAAGTGAAGTGATAATCTATTTAAAGTAGCATGCAAACTATCTCTTTTTTCCTCTAAAGTAATTCTATGTGGTGAATAAGAACACCACTGATAGCTCAAAATAAATCAGGCCTTCAAATATAAAACTCACTGCCAGTGAGTTCTTTCAGACTCATAGTGATGCCCACTGTTTTTCCAAGGTGGTAAATCCATGGAGCAGCTGGTGGGTTTGAACCACCAACCTTCCAGTTAGCAGTCAAATGCTTTAGGCACTAGACCACCAGAGCACCTTATAAACAAGGCAAAATAATATAATCAAAAGTTTTTGTACTATTTCTCTATTAACTCTTTCTTCTGGTTCTTCTTTTTAAAAAAAAAAAAAAAATTCTTCTTCAGTTAACAGGTTGGAGCCTCTCTATGTAGTATTTCATAATAAATGCTACCCAAGTAATCTAAGGGAAAATATGGAAATTATTTTTTCCTCTTAACTACTACTGCTTTCTTTAATGATTTCCAGTCATCTGATATATGTTCCTGAGTTTATCATTTCTTTTTCAATCTCCTGCTACCTTCAGTTTCATACACTCAGGAATTTGATTATATATATTTTTCAGTTGTCATTTTCCACACAAAAAGCTAGTAATAATCAGCAAAATGCACTTTATTTATTTATTACCTTTGTTACTATCCTTTTCTTTTTCACTTTTTATCATGATTTGGGTGAAAGATTCCAGAGCAAATTCATTTTCCATTCAACACTTCATATGTATTTTGTTTTGTGACACTGATTGCAATACCCACATTGTACCACCTCTCTTTCCACTTTTTCCCTGTAATTACCTTTTCCCTGTGTCCATCTTTCCTATGCATTCCTGCCTTCTGAACTTTCTCCTTGCACAAACGCCGCCCTTCTCATCTTCCATGGTTGATTGTTCTAAGCAAAAGGCACTTTAAAACATACTGTTGTAATTAACCAATTAATGAACATATCAATTAGTCATAGAAGGTACTAGGCTAAGTCTTCTGTGGAATTCAAAGACGCATAAGACATCGAGATGCTTAAATCTAATTATATATGAAAACATAAAACACTTACTTTGCACCTACTATGTTGTGGAAATTTCAATAAAAATACTGTATTTTTAAATTTATTCCTCATAGTAATCATCAAGTGTATGCATTACTATCATATAGCTAAACCTCAGAAAGAGTTCTTATCTTGCCCAAGGTCATACACTAGGAAGCACAGTTTGACTTCATAGTATTTATCCTTTTAGTTGTGCAAGCTAACATTGTTGTTGTTGTTATGCACCATCGTGGGACCTGACTCATAGTGACCCCTCCTTGGGTTTCCGAGGCAGTATCACTATGGAAGTAGATTGTCCCATCTTCCTTCCGAGGAGTGGCTGGTGGGTCTGAACCACCAGCCTTCTGGTTAGCAGTCAAGTGCCTTAGGCACTATGCTACCAGAGCTCCCATATTATTTACATATTAAGGAAAGAAACACTTGTTATAAAGTAATATAACAGTAAAACTTAATATCATAAATAATTTATTTTTAAGGAGTTAGTTTTACTATGGAAAATTACAATAAAATATAGTTTGCAATGTTTGTGTTAATACATGCAAGGTGTAATTGGTCAAACTGGCCTTAATATTTTACTAGAGATGCCACAACACAATGTGTGAATAATTCATCTTAAGGCAAGAGAATAAAGCTGATATCTATTATAAATAAATAAATATAACTAACTTTTCAAAAGCAAGGCTACTGAAGAAAAGAAAACTCAGTGCTCAGTCTGCTTACAGTATTGTTGGGCTGGGGTTTAGATAAGCAACTGGAAAAACTTGAACTGGAAAAACTAAGGAAAATATTAAAAAGCATTTGTTTGAAATAATGAGAAAGCTATCAATGCAGTGAGGATTCACAGGGCCAGCATCCATGGGAGAGAAAAGTCCCGTGATTAGAAGTCAATTTTAGGAACTATTTTCTCTTAGATTCATCTGTTAATTCCAAAAATGACTGCTAAGATGCCAGGAATAAGGAGAAATTTTGGACAATTAAAGGCCTAAGCGATCAAGAATTGGAATTCAAACTGTAACAGACAAGTCCTGATATACAGTAAGACATGGTTTCGTAGACTGTACTCTAAGACTAAGAGTATGCTGAAGAATCTTGACAAGAACTGAAGTTCAGGATGGAATCATCTCTTATTGGATAAAGATAATCTGGGCTTAGTAGAAGGACCTCTGGTGGTGCAGTGACTAAAGCATTCAGATGTTAAACAAAAGGTTGGTGGTTCCAACCCAACAATTGCTCTGCAGCAATTAGGCAGTCTGATTCTATAAGGATTTATAGCCTTGGAAGCCTATACAGCAATTCTACTCTGTGCTGTTGGGTTGCTATGAGTCAGAATTGACTCAGTGGCAGTGGTTTGCTTTTTTGTTTTGTTGTTGTTGTTTTGTTTTAGAGGTTAGTAATATCTTGAGTTGAGCCACTTGCTGGGAATAAGAGAAAAAATCCTCTCTGAAGAAATCTAAACTATGGGTCCCTCAAAGTATCTCCTAAGTTTTCATATTAATTGTCTTATTGTTATTCAAAAATAAGTAGGAAACAGTATGTGGTTGAAAATGGACAGAAACAATACACAATAGGTACAGATCCACCAGGGAACAATGTATTATCATTACTGGGCATGGATTTTACAATAATTTGGCTTAATATATTCAAGACTTAAAAGAGGATTAAAAAATGAGAAGTGGACAAAGTACTATTAAAATTACTTTAAAACATTCAAATAAAAATGCTGGCACTGAAAAAAATGAAGGTTATCGAAGTTACTAATAGAACAGACACAGTTGATGAGAAAATGACTAATTTAGAAGATAGAAGAAAATGCATAGAATGAATCATGGAGAGATGAAACAACAGATAATATTTTTAAGAAGTTACCACATACATATGAACACTATTTTTAAAGGGCTAGTGTATATATATATA
>NW_006921650.1:10312906-10318511 GCF_000298275.1 Orycteropus afer afer | reverse complement strand
AAAAAAAAAAAAAAAAAGAAATCTTATGTCTCAACTGAAATAAGAGCCAGAATAAAATAGAATAATCACTCCAAATTTCTGGAAGAGAGTAACTGCCAACCTAGAATTTTACTTCTTAAAAATATTTTTCAAAAATAAAAGCAAAATAAAGACATTTGTAAATAAACAGAAACAGAGGTGATTTATCACTAATAATCCATTATAAAGGTGCTTTTGGGTAAATGGAAAATAATCAAAGAAGGAAGCTCAAATTTTTAAGAAAGCAACAGGAAGAATAAACACTTAGGCAAACATGTTCTCCAAAAGCAGTCCATTATAGAAACTGTCTACAAAATTATAGCAGAGGGAATTTATGAAATAGAAAATCTGTAACATGTTCTAAACTGGGAACCATATATAAACATAAACAAAGTAAACCAAACCTACTATAAAAACAAAAAACAATGAAAAAATGAGATTCAAACTATTTCGTATGTTGAAAGATTCCTCAGGAGGTTTAAAAAAAAAAAAAAAAAACCTGGAGAATTTTTACAAAGATAACCACCAGAATAAATATACAGACTCACAAAGTCACAATTCATAATGAAGATGTAACAGTTAAGAATATCCGTGCACTGAATTACAAAGCACCTTCGGTTATAAAGCAGAAACTACAGGATATGTTAAAAGAAATAAAAGTACAGAAATAATTAGTCCATATTTGGGTGCATCATACTCAGTACAAAACAAATCAAGTGGACAATAAATAAAAAAAGGATCTAGAAGACCTAAGCAGCATACTAGTGAAACAAGATCTCATGGAAACAGATCAAAATTTATACCTTCATGATACAGTACCTACCACTAATATGCAAATGAAATAATCACATATGTAAAAATTAATATATGTTATGTCACAAAGAAAGGAGAAGTAAGTTCCATAAAACAGAAATATTACAAATGGCATGCTCCAATAACAGTGCAAAAAAAAAAAAAAAATCAGAAGTTTGTATGACAATCAAAAGATAAAAACCCTAGAAAATGAAGGAAAAAAAAAACCCTATTAAAAAAAATCTTGGATGCATGGGTAAATGCAAACTGAAACTGCAGAATTTCTGAAACACTTTTGAAAAAAAACACTCTATTATAAGTTTTATGGGATACATTTAAAGCAGTTATAAGATAATCATATGTGTAAATAAGCAAATCACTGAAGTAATAATAAAAAATAACTAAATTTCCAACCAAAAGACCTAGGAAAAGACAAACACAAAAAATAAAGCACAATCAAGGACATGTTAACGAGGCGAGATGACACTCTCATGGGGAGTTCCTTATGATCAGTGGACTGAAAAAGAGACAATTCATGCCTGGTTTACAGATGGTTCTGCACGATATGCAGGCACCACTCAAAAGTAGACAGCAGCAACACTGCAGCCCCTTTCTGGGATTTCTTTGAAGGACAGTGGTGAAGGGAAATCTTCCAGATGGGCAGAACTTCAAACTGTGCACATGTCTGTTCACTTTGCATGGAATAAGAAATAGCCAGATGTGTTATTATATACGAATTCTTGGGCTAATGGCTTGGCTGAATGGTCTGGGACTTGGAAGGAGCATGATTAGAAAATTGGACACAAGGATGTATGAGGAAGAGGTATGTGGCTAGAGCTCTCTAAATGGGCCAAAGGAGTAAAGATATTTGTGTCTCTTGTGAATGGCCAGCAAAAGGTGACCTCGGCACAGGAGGACTTTAACAATCAGGTGGATAGGACGACGCATTCAGTGGAAACCAGACATCCTTTTTCCCCAACGACTCCTGTCATTGTTCAATGGGGTCATGAACAAAGTGGCCATGGTAGCAGGGATGGAGGTTATGTATGGGCTCAGCAACATGGACTCCCACTTACCAAGACTGATTTGGCTACCACCACTACTGAGTGCCCAATCTGCTGGCAGCAAAGACCAAAACTGAGTCCGTGATATGGAACCATTCCTTGGAGTGATCAGCCAGCAACCTGAAGGCAGGTTGATTACATTGGATCACTTCCATCATGGAAAGGACAGGGTTTTGCTCTTACTGAAATAGGTACTTATTCTGGATATGGATTTGCCTTCCCTGCATGCAATTCTTCTGCCAAAACTACCATCTGTGGACTTACAGAATACCTTATCCACCATTATGGTATCCCACACAGCACTGCTTCAGATCAAGGGACTCACTTCATAGCAAAATGAAGTACGGAAATGGGCCTGTACTCATGGAATTCACTGGTCTTACCATGTTCCCCATCATGCTGAAGCAGCTGGCTTGATAGAATGATGGAATGGCCTACTGAAAACATAATTACAGCACCAACTAGGTGGCAATACCTTGAAGGGTTGGGGCAATGTTATCCATGAGGCTGCATATGCTCTAAACCAGCATCTAATATATGGTTCTGTTTCTCCAATAGCCAGGATTCATGGGTTTAGGAACCAAAGTGTGGAAACGGGAGTGGTATCACTCACTATTATCCCTAGTGACCCACTCAAAATATTTTTGTTTCCTGTCCTTGCTACCCTATGCTTTGCAGGTGTGGAGATCCTAGTCCCAAAAGGAAGAACACACCTACCTGGAGACACAATACCGATTGCATTGAACTGGAAATGAAGAATGCCATCCGACGATTTTGGCTTCTTCATGCCTCTGGATCAACAGAAAAAGAAGGGCATTACTGTACTATCTGGTGTGATAGATCCTAATTACCAAGGGGAAAATTGGATTGACATTGCATAACGGAGGTAAAAAAGAATATGTCTGGAATACAGGAGATTCTCTAAGACATCTCTTAATTCTACCATGCCCTGTGATTAAAATCAATGGAAAATTACAGGAACCCAATTATGATATGACTACTAATGGCCCAGACACTTCTGGAATGAAGGCTTAGGTTACCCCACCAGGCTAAGAACCACAACCAGCTTAGGCGCTTGCTGAGGACAAGGGAAATACAGAATGGGTGGTGTAAGAAAGTAGTTCTGAACATCAGCTACGACCACATGACCAGTTGCAGAAATGAGGGCTGTGATTGTTATATTTCTTCACTGTATATGTGCATCAAATATTTTTGTTTCCTTCTGTTATGAACTGTGAAACTAAATAATATTAATGTATTTCAGTTGTACGTGTATTAGAGTATCATGTTAGGCACAAATATGACTTTATAATTGTCCTTATTTAGAGATTACATGTGGTTAAGAAGATGTGTACAACTGCCAAGTTGACAAGGGGTGGACTGTGATAGTTGGAGCTGTGTGTTAACTTGGCTGGATCACAATTCTGTGTGGTTTAAGCAATTGTGATGTGGGTTGTTCCAATGATGGGATCAGATGTATATGCTTTGAGCAGCCAATCTGTTGAAAGGGATGTGGCCTGCTTCCAGTATATTTATGAACATACTGGGAAAAGTGACACTCTTCTGTGGATCGGGATTCTCTTGTGCTGCCTACAATTGTCCATGATCAAACAATCCACCATTCAGCCTGGAGATCTTGAATTCATCATTCATTGAAGTCAACAGCCAGTATACTGCCTGCCAACCTTGAGCTTCTCAACCCCTGCAGCTTCGTGAGTTGGGAAAAGCCTTCAGAGCTTGACGTTTATCCAAGAACTTGGGATTCGCCAGCTTCTATAAGTGTGTGGGGAGCTCTGGTAGCATAGTGGCTAAAGCACTTGATTGCTAACCAGAAGGCTGGCAGTTCAAACTCACCCGCCACTCCTCGGAAGGAAGGTTGGGCAATCCTACTTCTGTAGTGATACTGCCTCAGAAACCCAAGGAGGCGTCGCTATGAGTCGGGGCCGACTCGACAGCACATAACAACAACAACAACATAAGTGTGTGAGCCATTTCCTAAGATAAATTTCCCTTTCTCTCTCTATATGACCTTTACTGGTTTTGTTTCTCTAGAGAACCCAGTCTAACACAGTTTTTTCTCATGTTGTCGCTTGTTTCTTTGTTCCATATAATTTCCTGTGCTGAGCTTATTATGTTTATGAGTCATGTTATAATTTCCGTTATTGCTGCTTTTTAGTATTTGCTAAATATTTGTGCTTTTCCTCTTTTTTATTATGATTTGAAGGTTCATCATTTTTCTTTGAGGTTACCCTGTGATTTATAATTCTGCCCCCACCCCAACTTTAGAACAGTCTATTCTACCTTGCAACTCTCTTGACTTCCTCACTATTAAGAAGTTCTGAGACTATACTATTTTTTTCCATTTCTTGGTTTGTAGTTGTCCTCATTTGCTGATTGATGTATCTGGTTCCCAGTTTACAATCTTGTTTGCTTATTTTACTTTGCTGTGCTGGTTTCTGGGTTATGTCATCTTGTGTATTAATGGTCAGTTGTTGTTGCTATTATCACTTCTCTGTTCAAAAGACTCCCTTTAGTGTCTCTTGTAAGTTTGGTCTGATTTAACGAGCTCCCTTGATCTGTGCTTATCTGGAAATCCCATAATTTCACCATCACATTTTAGGGACAATTTTGCTGGATGTATAATTCTTGGTTGGAAATTTTTCTCTTCAGAGTTTTATATATACCATCCCATTGTCTTCTTGCTTGCATGGTTTCTGCTGAGAAATCAGAGTTTAGTCTTATTGCTTGTCCTTTGTAAGTAACTTTTCTTCTTTCCCGTGCTGCTTTCAGGATTCTTTGTCTTTGGTTTTGATGAGTTTGATGGTGATATGTCTTGGTGATTTTCTTTTGGGGTCTATCCTGTTTGGGGACAGAGCAAGAAAATGGCAGAGGGATCCAGGTAATGGTAAGGACCCTGGCCTCAACTCTCAAGGGGCAGGAAAAGTGGAGGGATAAGGAAAGCAAGGGTATCCAGGACAGAGCTAGCAAGCAGCAGAGGAATCCATGTAAGGGGAGGGTAGAGAGGTTTCAAACAGCTAAGGGAGAAAAATTTGTCTGTCAGTTTGTCATACTGTGGTGGCATGTTGCTGTGAGGCTTAAGGCTATGCCACTGGTGTTTCACACACTAGTGGGGTTGCACATGGTGCATAGGTTTTGGCATGACTTGCATACTGAAACAGACTACAAATAAGGGAGATGCCATCCACTTTCCCTTGGCCAGGGAAAATCTTATGAATAGCAAAGAACACTGTTACATTACTAGGCAACTATATGAATAGCCTGGAAACACTGTCTCATACAGTGCAGGAGGATAAGCCATTTAGGTCAGAAAGCTCTCAAAACAGGACTGGGAAAGTGTCACATATCAGAGTAGAACCAACTTTACTGATACGGATTAAGTAAAGCTTTCAAGACCTCCATTTGCTGATGTGACATGACTCAAATTGAGGAGAAATAGCTGCAAACATCCATTAATAATCATAACATTGAATTATGAAGTATGAATCTAGGAAAATTGAAGTTGTCAAAAAAATGGAACTCCTCAAGATTGATAGCGTAGGTATTAGTGAGCTGAAGTGACTGGTTTTCACCACTTTGAATCAGATAACCATATGATCTACTATGCTAAGAATGACAATTTGAAGAGGAATGGCATGGCATTTGTCATCACAAAGGATATTTCAAGATCTGTCATGAATTACAATGTTGTCAGTGATAGGATAACATCTATA
>NW_006921650.1:10309847-10312286 GCF_000298275.1 Orycteropus afer afer | reverse complement strand
CATCCATGAAGAAATCAAGAGGTCACTAAAAACATGAGAAAAGAAGAAAGGACCAAAATGGATGACAGAAGAGACTCTGAAGCTTGCCCTTGAGCAGAGTAGCTAAAGCAAATGGAAGAAATAACAAGATAAAAAAACTGAACAGAAGATTCTAAAGAGTATCTCGAGCAGACAAAGCCAATTACTATAATGAAATGTGCAAAGACTTGGAGTTAAAAAACCAAAAGGGTAGAACACACTTGGCATTTCTCAAACTGAAAGAACTGAGGGAAAATTTAAGCCTCGAGTTGCAATACTGGAAGATTCTATAGGCAAAATATTGAATGATGCAGGAAGCATCAAAAGAAGATGGAAATAATACAAAGAGTCACTGTGCCAAAAAGAACTAGAAGATCTTCATTCATTTCAGGAGGAGGCATATGGTCAAGAAGCAATGGTATTGAAGGAAGAAATTGAAGCTGCATTGAAGGAATTGCTGAAGAACAAGTCTCCAGGAATTGATGGAATACCCATTGAGATGTTTCAACAAATAGATGGCTCACTGGAGGCACCCACTCAGTATTGCCAAGAGATTTGGAAGACAGGTACCAGGACAACTGACTGGAAGAGATCCATATTTGTACCCATTCCAAAGAAAGGTGATCCCACAGAATGTGGAAATTATCAAACAATATTATTAATGCTGCACGGAAGTAAGATCTTACTGAACGTAATTCAAAAATGGTTGCAGTAGTATATTGACAGAGAATTTCCAGAGGTGCAAGCCAGATTCAGAAGAGGATGTGAAACAAGGGATGTTGTTGCAAATGTCAAATGGATCTTGGCTCAAAGCAAAGAATACCAGAAAGATATTTACTTGTGTTTTATTGACTATGCAAAACCATTTGATTGTGTGGATCATAACAAATTGTGCATAACATTGAGAAGAATGGGAATTCAAGAATTTAATTGTACTTATGAGGAACCTGTGCATAGACCAGGAGGCTGTCATTTGAACAGAACAAGGGGACACTGCATGGTTTAGAGTAAAAAAGGGAGCATGTCAGCATTGCATCCTTATACCATACTTATTCAATCTATATGCTGAACAATCTGAGAAGGTGGACTTTATGAAGAAGAACCTGGCATCAAGATTGGAGGAAGAATCATTAACAACCTATGATATGCTGACAACACAACTTTGCTTGCTAAAAGTGAAGATGACTTAAAGCACTTACTGAGGAAGATTGAAGAATACAGTCTCTAGTATGGATTACATCTCAATATAAAGAAAACAAAAATCCTCACAAATGGACCTATAAGCAGCATCACAATAAATGGAGTAAAGATTGAACTTGTCAAAGACTTCCCATTGCTTGTTTCTACAATAGACATCATATCAGGGAAGTTTCTCTTCCAATAAATCTTGGACAATTTTCTCAGTGGTTTTCTTTTGCTCTTCCTGTTCTGAAATTCCAATTACACATATGTTATTCCTCATGATGGAATCCCACATGAACCTTAGGCTTTCTTCATTTTGTTTGGATCTTTTTTCTGATTGATGCCTTTCCAAAGAAGTATTCAGGTATTCGTCTTCAATCTAATTAATTATGTCTTTAATTCAATTCTACTTCTTTGGTCTTTCAATGTGTTAGCTATTTTTGAAAATTTAATATTAATCTTCTAGATTTCTATCTCTAGAGTTTGTGTCATTTCTAATTTTTCATTTATTTTGTCATTTTTGTCTTATATTTTCTTCTGAAAGTTTCTAGGTTTTTCTGTTTTCCTTAATTTTGTCAGTGTTTTCCTTGATCTGTCTCTCTATCCTTTGAAGGTACCTAAATATAATCCTTTTGAATTCCTTATCAGGGAGTTCCAACACTGATGCTTCTTCAAGCGATGTGTTCTGTACCTGTATCCTGCTCTCATGTTTCTACCGCTTTATCTTCCTTCTTTGTGTGGACATTGATGGTCTGTTGTCTCAGACATTGTGATGTTGTTGTAGTTAGAGCTCTGCTAACTGTGAAGAGCAGTAAGGATGAGTCAGGCTCCTCTTAGTGGTCATTTGTCATTTGCCAATTGGTGGAGAAGGAAGTGGTGGTGGGTCTCACTCAGTAGTGGAGCTGCAGGAGGTGTGGATGTGGTTGCGTCTTATGGGCACAGTTACTGTCTCCCATTCAGACAAAAACAAAGATCAAAAAAACATCAAAAAGGTAAAAGGAAGTGGACAAAAAACACACCCTATAAATACACAGGAACAATCACCAAAAAAAGAAAAAAAAATCCTGCAATATCTGAATATCTCACAAGGGGTCAATAAGATAAAAGAGGTAGAGTAGGAGAGTAATGAAGTAAAAATGCAAAAGGAAAGCAGGGAATAGGGTCAACCACTAGAAATTAAAAAAAAAAAAAAAAAAAAAAACCTGGGAAGGGAAGAATAAAAAATAATAATAAAAAGAA
>NW_006921650.1:10286840-10309747 GCF_000298275.1 Orycteropus afer afer | reverse complement strand
CTGAAAACTAGAACCTGGGAAGGGAAGAATAAAAAATAATAATAAAAAGAACAAAGAAAAAAGAATAATAATAGAAATAATTTTAAGACAAACAAAAACAAAGCAACTAAAAAAAAAAAAAGGAAAAATAATTCAGGCAGGGTGGGCCAGAGTACCAGGCTCTGACGGAGCACACAGACTGGGATGGAATTCCTGCTGGCGCAGAAGGTGGGTGGGAGTAAGGGAAGGCCATTCACAAAGAAGGTGTGGAGTATAAGAGTAACAAGGGGAATATCGCATCTTTTCAGTCGTTGGAGTCCAGAATGTCCTTGTGTTTCCCAGCAAATGGAACCTCTTCTTAAGTTCCTGGAACCTGGGAGAACGCTGTCACTTTAAATATCAAAAATGGTCAAACCATTTTTAAACATTCAAAATGGCTGTGCCCTCTGGTCAGGCAAAAGTCCACAGCCCAGCCAGCCTTCCTCTTGGCTGCTTCCCCCTTTATTCACCACTCACCAATGTAGTTCTCCATACAGCCCCTGGCTAACAGGGCTGATTTCCAGGTTAATTTGTAGATCCTAATATCACTTGGCAATATCCAAGCTGTCCATGCCATCAGGATTGCTGACAGACCACAGCTACATGTGTCTATTTTTTTGGTGTTTTCAAGCAGGTTTTTCTTCTAGTTGGAGTTTAATTCACTTCTGTATACTTCCTTTCAAAGCTTAGGGCTCCAGCATTATGTTCTGTATCTGTGATAATTGGTTCCCCTTTTCTTTGTTGAAGAGGGTCTGTGGAGTCTGTTGGCCTATTCTGCCATCTTACCAGAACCTTCCACAATAACATCTCTTATTGGAAAATTCTGCCATACATGAATTTGATCACAAGACACTTTAAAATAAACTCAATACAGGACATTCTAAATTAGTGGCTGTAATCTTCCAAACTGTCAACTGTTCCAGATTAAAGGTGACTTAACAAAGAACAGAAAAAAAAAAAAAAAAAGGCATCACAGATTCTGAACCAAAAATGTGGGGATTATTTACTTATTTATTTATTGGTTTGTTTTGCTCTATTAGATACTACTGGGATATGTTTAATGTTAATAAAATCTGAAGTTAAAAAAAAATGCCATTGAGTTGATTCAGACTCATAGTGACCTCCATTGGGTTTCGAAGGTGGTATATCTTTATGGAAATAGATTGCCCTGTCTTCCTTCTGTGGAGTGGCTGGTGGGTTTGAATCACCAGAGCTAATAACAATACTAATTTCCTAATTTTGATCATTGTGTTGTGTTTATGAAAGAAAAATAACTTTTTCCTTAGAATATGTATAATAATAAATTATTAGCATTAAGAAACAACGTTTGCAACCTTTTCACTAATGGTTCACAAAAGTGTACACATATTTCTAAAGTTAAGTATTATAATGAAATGTGCAAAGACCTAGAATTAGAAAACCAAAGGGAAGAACACATTCAGTATTTCTCAACCTGAAAGATCTGAAGAGTGCTTTGAGTTGCACTACTGAAGAATGCTATGGGCAAAATATTGAACAATGCAGGAAGCACCCAAAGATGGAAGGAATACAGAGAGTCACTGTACCAAAAAGAAGTGGTTGACATTCAACCATTTCAGGAGGTAGCATATGATCAAGAACTAATGGTACTGCAGGAAGAAGTCCCAACTGCACTGAAGGAATTGGCAAAAAAAAACAAGATGTTTCAACAAATAGATGCAGCACTGTAGGTGCTCATACATTTATTACAAGAAATATGGAAGACAACCACCTGGGCAACTGATTAAGAGAGATCCATATGTGTGCCCATTCTACAGAAAGGTGATCCAACAGAATGCAGAAATTATCAAACAGTATCACTAATATCACATATAAGTAAAATTTTTCTGAAGAAAATTCAACAATGATTGCAACCATCCAAGAAGGAACTGCCAGAAATCCAAGCAGGATTCAGAAGAGGGTGTGGAACAAGGATTATCATTGTTTATCCAATGGATCTTGGTTGCAAGCAAAAAATATCAGGACAATGTTTACCTTTGTTTAATTGACTGTGCAAAGGCATTTGGCTGTGTGGATCCTAACCAATAATAGATAACATTGCAAAGATTGGGACTTCCAGAATACTTAGGCTTATGAGGAAATTTCACATAGACCAAGAGGTTGTCCTTCAAACAGAACCAGGGGGCAGAGACACTGAATGGTTTAAAATCAGGAAAGGTATATGTCAGCATTGTATCTTTCACCATACTTATTCAATCTGTATTCTGAGCAAATAATCCAAGAAGCTAGACTGTATGAAAGAACGTTGCATCAGGTTTGGATGAAGACTCATTAGCAACCAGCAATACACAGATGGCACAACCTTGCTTGCTGAAAGTAAAGAGAACTTCAAACACTTAATGATGAACTACACCCTCATTATAGATTACACCTCATATAGAGGGAAAAAAATCCTCACAACTGAACCAATAAGCAACATCATGATAAACAGAGAAAAGACTGAAGTTGTCAGGGATTTCATATTACTTGGGACACAATCAACACACATGAAGCAGCAGTTAAGAAATCAGACATCATATTGCATACAATATTCATAGCTGTTGCACGTAAATTTAAAATATTACATTTGTAACTTATAAGTTACTCTTCTCTCCTAGACCCACGTACATGATTTCTTCCAGTATTACATTTACAGAGAAGGTAATTCCCAAAGTTAAAAAACAGAAGTACCTAAAATAGGATCTCATACAAGCTATAGTTCCCTGTTTCCAGCATTGTGTAATAGTTTCCTTACACAATTAATGCAAGATGTAGGTAGAGTTCAGTCATGAAGAACCAACACCTGTGTTTCCATATGTTCTCATTTATTTCACTGTTTTGGGATCTCATAGATGAATTTCCTTGTAATTAGATGAGCATGATAATTTTCCAGAAAGACAGGCTTTCCAGGGCAACTGTGAGTTTGTAGAGGAGCAAGGAGGAAAGTCTAAAAGGTCATACATTTACAAATGAATTAACGTGAAATAATCTATCCTATCAGAGATTAGAGGGATAGGGGATAATAGTAGAGAAACTTGAAATGGGGTTTGAGAGGAAGACTTTAGGAGAGGAGGGCCTTAAGATCATGTCTAGAGGCCTGTATTTTGCAGAGCTACAATGAGGACAAAAGGTGTTTGTTTTTCTAAGGGCCTAGTGCTTAAAGCACTTGCCTGCTAACCAGAAGGCTGGTGGTTCAAACCCACCAGCCACTCCTCGGAAGGAAGATGGGGCAATCTATTTTGGTAGTGACACCACCTTGGAAACCCCAGGAGGGGTCGCTATGAGTCAGATCCTACTGGATGGCAGTAAGTTCAGTTTGGTTTGGCTTGGATAGCAGAAGGCCTCAGCCTGTATGGACTTGCACGGCTGGCTCACCCAGGCCCCAGCTTTATGTAGCTCCTGTGGAAGAACTGAAGTCATAATGTAAGGGACAAAAAGCAGCATACTAGTATGTTTTGCTAAACGCTTCTTAAAAACAGTAGATGAGACTGAGCAGCAAGGGAGAAAGGGATTGAACAGCATTCTAAATAAATCCTGTGCCTGATTCAATCTGTGTCTCTGGGTGGGGTCAGGATTTATAGTCTTTAAAGAAATTTAGGCAGCTTACCAGATACAATTGTTGTTGTTGTTGTTGTTATGTGCCGTGGAGTCGGCCCTGACTCATAGCGACCCCTCCTTGGGTTTCCGAGGCAGTATCACTACGGAAGTAGGATTGCCCAACCTTCCTTCCGAGGAGTGGCTGGTGGGTTTGAACCACCAGCCGTCTGGTTAGCAGGCAAGTGTCTTAGCCACCATGCTACCAGAGCTCCCAGATACAATACAATACAATACAATACAATACAATACATCCATCAAATACAGCACCTTTAGTCTTTTAAAAAATAGAAAAAATAGATATGCCTATATTTTGTTTCTATTCATGTTTATATTCATGAATAACTCACTTAAAAGTCAACCCACAGTCTTGATTTTAAAGAAAGTTATTGCAAATCTGAAACAAAGACTTTATTGTAGCTGCCAATTTTCTTTTCTTCTAATTAAAATTTACTGTTATTTACTTAATTTATTAAGAATTAGAATGCTACAGGCTTGCAAGTAAAAATGAACTCTTAACATTCCAAGCTATGAGATATGACATTTATAAATGATTTAAAAGTAAAAAGAGCATACTCTTTTGCAAACAAATGAAAAGAAACAGAGGAAAATGATTTAAAGGAATAAATGAATTATAGAAATACCATAAACCAAATATGTTTTATAGATTTAAGAATTTCAATCCTGTTGATAGACTCTAAATACCAACACAATGCCTTTGTGAGAAATCAAATTCAATTTTCAGTGACACGTGGAAAGTTTTTGTGCTGCAAAGTCAAAAGAGAACTGATCAACTCCAAATACTGACAAATTAAAAAAAAAAATTATTCTGTTGGTACATCAATAACTTATAAAATTGATTCTAAGAAAATACAGAACAAATTTGGGCAAAGCCTTTTGAAAAAGAAATTCTTTTATTATTAATGTACTTAAAAATATAATAAAGTAAGTGCTATTAGAATACCATCTAGGCCATAGTGTTTTCTCAAAGAATAGCTTTAATCCCCATTAATACTCAAATATTGATAGAATATGGGCACTAATTACTTAAGTGTAGAACTTGGTAAGAAGTTCCAAAACATGGTACATGGTAGAAAGAGCATTAACAGAGTATGAGACAAAAAGGAATGGGCTTGAGGATGGATGGTGGAAACACAAAATGATAGCACATTATTTTTGGAGTGGTATTATCTACAGTACAGATTAAGAAATGTGTGTTAGTGGTGAAGATCACAGATAAAGCCCACAACAACAACAACTATATATATAGTTGTTGTTGTTGTTATGTGCCGTCGAGTCAAACTTGACTCAAAGTTACCCCTCTTTGGGTTTCCAAGGCAGCATTACTATGGAAGTAGATTGCCCCATCTTCCTTCTAAGGAGTGGCTGGTGGGTTTGAACCACCAAGCCTTCTGGTTAGCAGTCAAGTGCCTTATACACACACACATACATACACATTGTGAAAATAAACAGCCTGAACATATAAATGGAATGGAAATATTGAGGACCAAAAAAAAAAAAATGAAGGGGGGGAAAAAGCCATTGGATATTCTGACTTTCTTAATCTTTAGATCAAGATTATCCGCAGAGTATGGTAATTTAAAATTTGTGAGTCTTTGGGTATGGAAATTTTCCCACATTTCTTACAAAATTTAAGCAAAATATAAATCAAAGCATCCCTTTTATATAGGTATTGACCTTATATAAAAGAGCAAAAGCTACCCAAAGTATGGTTTCTCCTTCAGAAACCATGCTATCTTCCTCCTGGATTTTGTATTGAGAGATTCCACACTTTACATTTAAATCTGTCAGCTACCAGCTGTAGAAATGAGTCACGAAACTCTTAGGTCTCTATTACTCAAAAAAAACAAACAAAAACAAAACACCTCATGGTGGTCGAGTCAGATCCAACTCATAGCAACCCCTTCTTGGGTTTCCAAGGCAGTATCACTATGGAAGTAAGATTGCCCAACTTGCTATAACATAAGCATACTGAAGAAAATAGTGTTCCAAAAGAAATATATGTTTATTTATTTCTTAAGAATGTCAGGGTGTCCAGGGTGTGTTAGTGTGTTAGAGCCCTGCTCAGTGGTCATCCAGGGAGCTGGGTGGTTGTGCTGAGACACACCAACATGTTCATGTTCTTCTCTTGAATACAAGGAAAGAGTGATGGTCTGGGGCAAGTTATTTATCTTGAAGGATAAATTCACAAATCACTTTTTCCCCATTCCAAAATAAGAAGTTTAGCCACCTGGGTTCCCCTAATTGCAAGGGAAGCTGGGCAAGTCATCCCCAGCTGGGAAGAAATCTGCATTGCTTGAACTATGGGATTCCTTCCCTCGACTCACTCACGTAACACCAGAGAGGTAGATAAAGCTTTGTTAAATGTTTTATAACAGTTTCTGTTTAATCTATGGTTTCTTGAAAGAAAGAAAGAAAGATTTTAAGATCTCTCCCTGATAACTTATGTACAGTATGACATTTAGGTCTTAAGCAATTTCTCTGTTTTTTTTTTTTTTTTCCTCCATGCTAGTGCTTATAGCATTCTGAGGCATTGACTAATACAGCCTGTCAAACAAGAAGAAAATCTTTCATCAGTGCTCCTCAGAATTAGATGTGAATGCAAACCACCTGAGGAACTTGATAAACTGTGGTTCTAACTCAGCAGATCTGGAGTAAGACCTGAAGTTCTGCATTTTAAACAATCTCCCTGGTAAAACAGATAGATGCCACTGATACATGTACCATACTGGGTAACAAGAATCTAGAACTCCACTTTATCTAACATGGTAGTCATAAGATAATTAAAATATAAAATTAGAATTTATATCATTAGTTTCACTACCCACAATCAAGTGCTCAATTTTCACATGTGACTTGTGCTTACCATATGAGAGCATGTAATCAAATGACACTTCCATCAATTCAGAAAGTTATATTGAATATTACTGGTGTAGGGTATATTGCATTTGAATTATTTATTACCCTTAATTACCAATTATTCTTCTACTTTGCACTACTTCAACTTTCTCCCACACATTTCTGAATACTTTGCTACCAAAAACAAATAAATAATATGGTATTTCTCTGATAATTTTCTTCTGACCCTCACACACAATAAAATGCATTCCTGAAATTTATATGTATAGATGGTCTTATTCTTAGTTTGTATTCCTTCAGCAAAGATTTCTCTTCAATTGTTTTTCTACTCTAACAATTTCTTATTTGAACTTGGTTACTTATTTAACATACATTTTAAATGCTTACCATAATCATAGCTAGAATTCACTATGCCTTTAATAGGTGCCAAATATTATAATAAGCCTTTTATGTGGATTCGGCCTTAACCCTTTCATGACCTTATTATCTTATGCTTTGAATTTTTTGTTGTTACCATGTTTTTTTTTTCTGCAAAGGAGGCATGCTGAAATCTAGGGAAAAGCAGGATTTTTTTTTAGGTAATATGGATTTTCACATAAATATATGGGGCACATATGTCCCAAGTGGACTCTGGTGGGTAGTTTTGGTGAGGTGAGGACTGTGTCTTCAGATTCATGCAGTTATATAGGTACTCGCCAGGCAACAGCACATACTACAACTGGGATAGCAGCTTCCCAAAAACCTAAGTGGCTGAAAATATTGTTGTTGTTGTTGTTATGTGCTGTCGAGTCAGCCCCGACTCATAGCGACCCCTCCTTGGGTTTCAGAGGCAGTATCACTACAGAAGTAGGATTGCCCAACTTTCCTTCCGAGGAGTGGCTGGTGGGTTTGAACCGCCAGCCGTCTGGTTAGCAGGCAAGTGTCTTAGCCACTATGCTACCAGAGCTCCCAATATTAGTGGCCAACATATGTTCCACAGGTCACGAAAGAGTTACAATTCTCGAAACAAAAATAAAAGGTATTATCCCTATTTTACAGAGAAGAAAGCTGACTGTGTTTTAGAGGTAGATGATTTGCCCAAAGATAATTCCACCACTTGTCTGTCGGTTTCTCATACTTTGGGAGCCTGCGTGTTGCTGTGATGTGGAAAGTTATGCCACTGGTATCTCAAATACCAGTGGGGCCACCCATGCCGGACAGGATTCAGCTAAGCTTCCAGATTACGACAGGCTACAAAGAAAGGCCAGTTACATACTTCCAAAGTTAGCCAGTGAAAACTCTATGGTCACAACAGAATATTCTCTGCCTTAGTGCTGCAAGATGATTCCCTCAGTTTGGAAGGCACTCAAAATAAACACTAGCTACAACAATGAACTCAAGCGTACCAAGGAATGTGACGAAGATGCAAGACCACACAACATTGTATTCTATTGCACAAGAGGTCATCATGAGTCAGTGCCGATTCAAAGGTAACTAAAAGTTTTGAATTGGGATTCAAATCTGCCTTCTAACTACTGTGATCTCCTTTAGCCAGCTACCTTGGTCTCTTAATCCTATGTGGAGGATCATCCTAGGAATATTATTTTCTCACAGGGTAGCTTTATTCACTACCATGAGTAATAAGGAGGTAAAAAGAAAGTAGCTACAGACTGAGTAAGATGTGGAAACTGAGTGAATAATAGACAAGTTCACCTCTGCTATGGGAATAGGAGTCAAAGCTACTATCATCATATGTGCTATTATGGAGACACGCAAAGGGAAATGTTAACATACACTGTTATGAGGCACAAAAGGAGCCCTAGTGGCACAGTGGTTGAGCATTTGGCTGCTGAATAAAAGGCTGGTGATTCAAACACACGAGCCTCTCTATTGGAAAAAGATATGGCAGTGAGCATCTGTAAAGATTACAGCCTTGGAAACCCTACAGAGCAGTGCTACTCTTTCCTATAGGGTCTCTACAAGTCGCAATCAACTCCATGAGGAATCCAATTCAAAGGCCATCCAAAGCTCAGCGATCAAAGGGGAAAAGTCTTCCCTGAATTGGCCAAATCAGAAGTTGAACTCCAGTCCAAAATCTGAACCATAAACAAAAGAGCTTAGGAAAAAAGTGGTAGGTAAAGTCAAGTCTGAGATAGCAATCTATGCACTATAAACCCCTAACCAATATTTGAGAGTTGAGAAAAAGGTTTGCCTTCCGAGAAGCAGAGCTGCATTGTTAGAGTCTCAGAGCTGCAAACAATAAAAATGAAGTCCTAGGTAAGAACTACAATGAAGAAAGAATCACTGAGGCTGAATCACAGACCAAGGCAATGGGACATATTGACGTACCCCAATGAGGGTACTGCAAGGTTGTGACTCTCAGAAGCCAAGTAGATGTTCAAGTATGGATGTTGAGTAGAAAACAGATCTTTGACTGTAAGATGCATCCTATACACACCAGCTGGTAGAGTCGGAACACCTTATAAATTCTCCTAAACTAAGGCAAAGACTAATCAGTTATGAACCTACAAATAGAAGCTGAGAAGGTCTGAGGAAAGGCAAAAGTTGGCATCCTCCACTGGTCAAAGTTTGCTCTGTCCGTAATTCAGGTATTTACAAAACTCTTCTGACTTGCAGATTACTTCTCCTTTACTGATCAACTGCTGTACCTGCCTTTGTTGCATGAACCCTGTGGTGGTTAAATTGTGTGACAACGTGGTTGGGCCTCGTTTTGAGTGGCTGAGCAGTTGGATGTAGTTATTCCCCATGATGAGACTGGTAATTAACTCCATGGTGGAATCTAGTGGAGCAGCAGAGTAGCTGCCTTAGGATGTGGTCTGCTTCCAGCAAATAAGGAGAAGCTTTGAGAAAGGTCTAGAGCTTTTTGGCACACTTGAAACCTGCATTTAGCCAAGTCTTCATTCAGCAGCCTGCCTTGCTGGCCCTGATGATCTTGGAATTGCTTCTGCACTTGAAATGTGTTGTTTGATAATCTTGAGACTGTGCCATTTTATTCGTCGACCTTGGGTTTGTCAGCTTCAGCAGCCAGCAGCTGTCTTAGTTAAGTTGGAAGCTTCAATGGGCCATCAGCAGGAGGCATAGTTGAACCCAAGGTCAAGGGCTTTCACTCAGCCCACTAGAGCTGGCACTTTGAACTTGAATTTCTAGCCTTCTAAATTTTAAGAGAATAAATTCCTGCTTGTTAGAGCCAGCCATTTGTGGTATCTTCTGTTAGAGTGGCACTAGAGGACCAAAACAAACTCTTTAAAAGGCAAATGTGTATTAATCCGTGTATTTTCCAGTAGGTGGTTCTTCCTTCATAACCATAGAAAATATTTTCTTGTGATATAGACCACTCATATTCTGATGTACATCTGCATGGAATTTTAAAATACTCATGTTGTCTTCTTGGTAAAGCACATACGGCTTAGTTTTCCCTTTAGTTTAATAGAGTAGCTGTCTCCATGTGTATCATTTGATTTCTAAATGCATGTGTACAGCATGTATTCCCTATATTAATGCTTTCCTAAAAGATTTGGGTAGTTACATTTAACCTGTATTATATTTTCTTTTCTCATTCCTGGATTTTTAATGTATTTATAAAATGTTGTATTAATTCCTGTGAACTATTTTGAAGGTCTCTAAGAATCAAGGACATATCCATAAGGATTCGTTTTTTTATAGAGCACTGATAAACAGGTCTTTGTATTATTAAAATTCAGACCCACAAATATTTAATCTATGCCTACTATGTACACACACTGGAGACAGAGATGGATAAGATGCCATAACTATTATCAAGAATCGCAAGTCTATCCTAGGTGAAGGGAAAGAGACACATGCACAAATAACTGCAATGCAAGTGCACAGTGATAAATGCTGTCGGACAAGTGTAAGCATTCCCCTTGGAAGCAAAAAGGAAAAAGTGATTGATTAATTGAGACTATGGAGATTAAGGGGGAAAAAAAGCCTTGAAAAGGATATGACATTTGAGTTATGCTTTAGCAGATAGTTATATCAAAAAGGCAGAGAAGGAAAATGAGAAAAGAGGAAGGAAGAAAGGCTATTTTTGGAAGATGAAGAAAAGAAATCAAAACCTAAAATTACATGTTTTATTCAAGGGGTAGGGAACAGTATCCTATGTCTGGGATGCAGATGGATAAGGAGAAGGAAGGAAGATGCTGGAGACAGATCCTTATTATGAAAGACACTGACACCGTATTAGGATTTAATTTCAATGTCTAGGAAATGGATACCCATATGAATAGGCCTCATTAAATGGATGCTCATTCAAAGAATGTTAAGATCAGATTTGTAGTTTCAGAAAACTCATTGCTAATATTGTGGAGAGTTCAATAAAGAAGAAATTTATGGCAGTATTATGGGTTAATATTTGTCCCCTCAAAAGATATGTTCTGATCATAACCCCTGGCACCTGTGAAGATGATCTTGCTTAGAAATTGCCTTTTAGCAGATGTAATTAGTTAACATGAGATCACACTGGAGTAGGGTGGGCACTAAGACGATCTGACTACTTTCCTCATAAGACAAAAAGAGACAGAAACATAGAAGATGACTATGTAACAATAGTGGCTGAGATATGAGATACAAGTGATGCATTCATAAGCCATGGAACACCAAGGAGTCAGAGAAACCAGCAGAAGCTAGGAGAGAGGCATGGAAAGATTGTCCCTCAGAGCCTTCCAGAAGGAATCAACCCTGGGTACACTTGATTTCACACATCTAATCTCCAGAACTATGAGAGAATATATTTCTGTTGTTTTAAGTCACTCAGTGTTTGGTACTTTGACAGCAGCCCTAGAAAACCAATTAATTGACTTTTCAAATAGATTACACAAGAGATATTGATGATCGAGCTGCTAGGAAAATTGTTAGTAGGAAGAGGGAACATTTGAAGATTTTGAAGATAGTATTGACAGCTAAATTTATTTGATTGTGGGGTCAAATAAAGACTGCTTTATAGCTTTAGAAAATGAGTGTAGCATAACATAATAAAAGAAATTAGGACAGAGTAAAGGGAAGAGATGGCAGAAAAAATGATTTTAACATTATGATAGAGGCTTTGATCTGGACCTCACAGCTAGCTGCATGCTTGGTCTACATTTTCCATCTTCCCTTAGAGTTTGGTGAGCCTCTAACTGAGTTCTAGTTAAGGGAATATGACAAGAGTAGTGTATAGCACTTTCTCTAATGTATACCACTTTTAATTGTCCCATGAAGTCTATTCTTTCCGAGATAGATGCAAAGGACTATGAAGCTTTAGAGATAGAAGATGTTTCTATACATGAATGAGATACCTGAGAACCAGACATATCTGCCTTGAGTAATCAGTAGCCATCTATTGTTTCTATGACATTAGACTTGAGATCTACTTTTTCCTGCAGCATTGTTGTTGTTTGTGTTGTTAGGTGCCGTTGAGTTGGACCCGACTCATAGGGACCCTTCCTTGGGTTTCTGAGGCGGTATCACTACAGAAGCAGACTGCCCAACCTTCTTTCCAAGGAGTGGCTGGTGGGTTTGAACTGCCAGCCTTCTGGTCAGCATTCAAGTGCCTTAGGCACTATGCTACCAGAGCTCCCTCCTGCAGCATAGCCTAACTGAATACAAATGTACTGAAGCTTGAATGCCTGTAATACAGAGATTACAGTAGCTTTTACCATGAGAGATAAACCAATGGGTCCTAGGATTGCACAGAGGAAGAACACTCAACTCAGAGTGGGAAAGGTGAGAAAGCTTTATAGAAATTGATTTTAAGTTGAAATTAAGAGTTGGATGAGATAAAAAGATACTGGGACACACACTCCTGAGAACAGGAAAGAATTGCCTCGATATGAATAGACAACTGAAGGTCAGGTTTTTTCTTGAGTTTGGCCCACTGCCATTTGGATTCTTGGAAGCAGAAACATCAATTATTGATCTTACTGAGGTATGTTAATCTTACTAAAATGAATGATCTGGTTTCAAGTAGAACTATGAACAGGTTCTTTTAGCTTTAGGATTGAGTAGGTTTTTACTTAAAGAATGAAAGTATGGATAAATCATATGGATAAATGTTAACACAGCCTCATACCCTGCCTAGACCCAGAGACAATGCAAGGGTCCCTAGACAAGTAAGATGAGTAGAGACACAGTTTCTCACCACTCCAGAGAACTGCTCCAAAAACAAAAAGAAAAAATCTCACTGGTTTTGAGTCAATTCTGACTAATAGTGACCTCCACTGGGTTTTCAAACCTTTACAGAAGCAGACTGCCTCATCTTTCTTCCATGGGTAGGCTGGTGCATTCTAATCACCAACATTTTGTTTAATGCCTTAACCACTATACCACCCGAGCTCCTGTCCAGAGAACTGCAGAGGATGTGAAAACAGAAGAAGAGGTAAAATGTTTTGACAAACTATGGGTACCAAAGAAAACTGCATCATCCTTCATTTTGTCAGGGGTGGAATAGCACCTGCCTAGAGAGTTAGTGAGTGCCAGAATAAGAAGTAAAAAGAAAAGAGTTGCCATTGAGTCTTTTTCAAATCATGGCAACCCCATGTGTTGCAGAGCGGAACCGCTCCAGAGGATGTTCTTGGCTATAATCTTCATGGAAGCAAATTTCCAGGCATTTCTCCCCTAGTGTCACTGGGTCAGTTCAAACTGCCAAACTTTAGCCAATTTCAAACCACTCGAACCACACAGAGACCTCAGCAATAGTAACAGCACAGACCAAATGCATGTTACTTCATCTGAATTATATCCAGATCATCTCTATTCATGCAGTGAGTTCAATCTCAACTTTTATCAAGAGAGAGGCCAGACAATTAAGAACTGGGATTTCCTGATGCAAAGTTAGGCACTATTTTGAAATTTATATTAAGCAAATAATCTTAAATCATGAAAAATGATTTTTGTTGTTGTTGTTATGTGCCGTCGAGTCAAACCCGACTCATAGCGACCCCTCCTTGGGTTTCCGAGGCAGTATCACTACAGAAGTAGGATTGCCCAACCTTCCTTCCAAAGAGTGGCTGGTGGGTTTGAACCACCAGCCTTCTGGTTAGCAGGCAAGTGTCTTAGCCACTATGCTACCAGAGCTCCCAGTCAAAAATTATTAGAGCTTTTTATTTGCAACACATGATTAGCAAATAAATGCAGACTGTCTTATTATAGCAAGCAACTAACAGCAACTACAACCATCACCATCACCATGTGGCACCATATTTATGGTCTATAACCATTAAGTATTTTAGAGGAAAAATGTGCAAATTAAGAAAGAAAAATAAATTATGAAACGAATTTTGACTGGGTACATGGACACCTCAGAATAAGATTGTCCTATAGATCTCTAACATGACAGTAAGATTAGAGATTGTAGCAGAAAAGGTGAAAGGTCAAGTATAATTGAAGAATAGGTGGAAGTGTAACTGAAATATTTATCTATGGATTTCAAATTGAACAGGGAGAAATAAAGAGGCAAGAGTGGAATGGAAAATAAAGATAACAAGGTAGGAAAGAAAGACGAGTCAAAAGAGATTCAGGCAAAACCGAGTTTGTTCAACTGAAAGGAATGGAAACACTGTAAAGATAAAGAAATAACTTATTTGAGTTAAAGGATTTTCCAGTGCAATTAATGTTTTAAAAAAACACTAAAGATAACATCATTCTCTACTTCTTTGATATAAATGATAATCTAGACAATAGAGTTAAAGTGCTATTGACATTATGAATGTATAACTGACTCAAAAACCGCTAGAAGGGTTGTGAGTCTGTGAGACCAAGAAAGGTCACATGATATATTTAGCAGATATTTAAGAAGAACAAATAGGATTATTTGAAGCAAATGTATGAAGGTTATGCAAAATGCCTAACCAACATTGATTCTGTATAAATGACTCAGAAGATACATGACCCTATTTAATTACAATTGACTTTTGAAATACTTTTATAATTATTTCATTTTATTCTTATAAGAAAAGTAATTTTAGAGAACATGTAGAAAATGATGGAAATGCTAAAGAGGAAAAAAAAAAAAACAACTAATCCTGTTTAATCCTGTATCTATATTGCTGTAAATATTTAAATACGCTTAATAGTGCCTAAGGCACTTGACTGCTAACCAAAAGGCTGGAGGTTCAAACCTACCAGCCACTCCTCAGAAGGAAGATTGGGCAATCTACTATCGTAGTGATACTGCCTCGGAAACCCAAGGAGGGGTCGCTATGAGTCGGGTCTGACTCAATAGCACATAACAACAACAAATTTAATGGTATTTTCTTTAATGATATTCTTAGGGGTTAGAATCACACCAGAAGTTCAACTTTGCATCCTTATTATCCATTGTACTATATAACATCAATATATTTACATGTTATTAAAATTCTCTGTAAGCACAATTTTAATGGCAGCTAACACTTCATTTTGGAAATGCATTACATCAGTCAGCTTTCTTGCAGGAAATAGATAGCATATCTGAAGAGGGTGTGTTAAATGATCTACTTACAAAAGTGAAAGCAAACTTAAAGGAAACCAAGTAAGATGGCTGAGCATTCTGGAACTACTAACAATGGAAGCCATTACATGTCCCTCAAGACCAGTAAAAGTAAATCAGTTTGACCTGTTGAGGCATCTTGGCAGAAGCTGTTGCCTTCAATAAAGAAACAAAGCCACTGCCAAACTTTCAAAAGGAAAGCCAGAAAAATAAATATTCCTTCCAAATTGTGTTAGTGCTGCCTATAAGCCAATACAACTGGGAATCAGAGGCTCAGAGTGACCATTAGATGGATTCCCTAGAGTCAACATGGTAGGACACAGAAAGGATGGAGAAGGTTGGTAAGTAGATATGGAAGGGCAAGAGCAAAGAAAGAATATTCTGAATACAAACCATAATCAACTTAACTATGAAACTATTTTGGGATCTTTTTATTTATTTATATATTAGCTTATTCATAAATAACTATAAGATGAACCATTTTTCATGATTTAAGATTATTTGCTTAATATAAATTTCATAATAGTGCCTAAGTCATGTGACTGCTAACCAGTAGGCTGGCGGTACAAACCCACCAGCCACTCCTCGGAAGGAAGATTAGGCAATCTACTTCCATAGAGATAAACACAACACACTGCCGTCGAGTTGGATCTGACTCATAGCGACCCCCTCCCTTGGGTCTTGGGAGGGATATCACTAGGGAAGAAGTGTAATTATCACTAAGAGGAGGTGTAATTAAAGAAAGAGAAAAAGCCATAAACCCTGTCCTAGTAATCAATGATGAATTTTTTCCATTTGAACTTTTATATCTTTTTAGGTATATGAAGCTCTGGTGCTGTAGTCTAAGAATTTGTATGAGTATGCTGAATCCAAGGTGAATGAAAATCCAACAAAGATTACACTGTATTATCAAGTACAGGTAGCTCATTGTCAAGACTGTTTATTAAGTAACGAGCAAATGCTACTCTACCCTTGCAAAACAAAACACATTTGAGGGTGCTCATAACTAGCTGCCAGAGTAGAGCCTAAGGCACTTGACTGCTAACCACAAGGCTGGTGGTTCAAGCCCACCAGCTACTCCATGGAAAGAAGGTTGGGCAATCTACTTCCATAGTGATACCGCCTCAGAAACCCAAAGAGGGTTCTCTATGAGTCAGGTCTGACTCGATGGCACATAACAACAACAACAACAAATATCTGAGGGAGATATTACGAGGTATGTAAAAAAGCTCAAAGGACCTTCCGACTTGAGAGTTTTGCTGAGCTGAGATGTTCTGCACTAGATCAGCTTCATCTCTTGTGGTCATGTCCTGAATATGGAATGATTAGGAAGTTGGAAATTGTACCTAGTAGTTCTGGACCTACACAACACTTGTTACACAAGCTACGTAGTTGCCTCTG
Source organism: Orycteropus afer afer (assembly GCF_000298275.1). Classification (NCBI taxonomy): domain Eukaryota; kingdom Metazoa; phylum Chordata; class Mammalia; order Tubulidentata; family Orycteropodidae; genus Orycteropus; species Orycteropus afer. Next base: position 10,293,369 of record NW_006921650.1, on the reverse strand, counting down.
TTATATACTTTCTTAAGTAAACTAAGGATACTTGGAGACAAGTGAACTTGGGGCTGTGTGAAGCTTTAAGCTAAGAGTTCTAACTCTCAGTAGTAATTCCAGGAGTTCAATAAATCCAGACACTTGCTGCTATATCTACCAAACACAGTCATGGAAGAGTAGCAATATACCTACTATGAACATTTCCTTACAGAAGGAGGAAGAAATGAGGAATAGAATCACTTGTTTTTAGAAATGCCAATTCACACTGGCCCTATAAGGCAATCATCCTCTATCTTGGCAGTGGGTAATATTCCTCAGCTGGGCCCTGATTTGTCTTCCTAGACTAATTTCAAGTCTATTGTTGTCCATGATCCTTGAACCACCTTCTCAGAGGTAATTATGGTTCCATTATCCACCTAGGCTACAAGTAAAGTACACATGGGAAATATATCATTTTAAAGGCTGAGAATCTGTTTCAACTCTTTTTTAGGTCCACATAGAGTTAGAAGCTAAATAGTTATTTTAAATTTCGAGCAGAGAGTCTATTTTAATCCAGACTGGCATTTCCTTTGATAATATAGCTCCCTCAAAAATGTACTGGCCTTTTATCTACTTGATGTCAGTCAGTATTATGTCTAAATATCCATACCCACAATTCTTCTCAAGACACATCTTCCTATATGTACTAATTGCAGAATCTTTGAGGATTTTTTGAGAAAGTCACATTCTTTGTCTTTTTAAACTAAGTCTTTACTTCCCCATTCAGAAGTTTTAGCAATTGTTAATGGCCAACTGTTGATGTTGTTGTTATGTGCCATCAAGTCTGACCTGACTCATAGCGATCCCTCCTTGGATTTCCGAGGCAGTATTACTATGGAAGTAGATTGCACAACCTTCCTTCCAAGGAGTGGCTGGTGGGTTTGAACCGCCAGCCTTCTGGTTAGCAGTCAAGTGCCTTAAGCACTATGCTACCAGAGCTCCTTAGTGGCCAATATACTTTATAAAATTTTTGCTGCAGGGTTATTTCAAAGACGTTTCCCCTTCATTTTACCTTTTTCTATTATAAATCATGGCATAATTTCCATAGGAGATCCTGGATAGAGTAGAAAAACAATGTGGAACAAAACTCAAAATCACACACAAAATAAAAGACCATGTTTACTGGTCTGATAGAGCCTGGTGAGACCCCTGAGACTATGGTCCCTAGTGACCCTTCAGGTCTGGAACTGAATTCGCTCTTGTAGCTTCTACCCAAGGAATAGACAGGCATATCGGGTAAACACTTACATCAGGTAAGTACACTCCTTAGAGCAATCAATCAATCATGAGATAATAGAAGGGGAGTGTTTGCACAAGGAGATAGCAGGAGTGGGAAGGCAGGGATGTGTAGGAAAGAAGGACACAGGAAAGAGGTAACTACAGGGAGGAAGTGGGAAGAGAGCTGTTACACTGTGGATAATTGCAGTCAATGTCATGAAACAAAATGTGTATGATCTGCTGTTTGGAAAATGAATTTGCTCTGCAAACTTTCACCCAAACCACAAACACACACACAAAGACAATTTCCACATGCAAACCTCAGGTCCTCAAATCTTCAGAATCTCTCTTCCTTTCCATTTCTTCTTTCAAACTGGCAATTTCTTTTCTGGGCTTATCTACTCTTGTAATTCCTTGTCAAGTACAGTCAACAGTAGACATCAACACTGTTGATGTGGTTTTCAGTTGCTATTGAGTGAACCTGACTCAGGCAAACCCCATATGCAGTGTAGAATTTCTCCATAGGGTTTTGTAGCCCTTTCTTCTAAGGCATGTGAGTGAATATGAAATGCCAACCTTTCTGCTATTAGTTGAGCACCTAACCATTGCACCAACCAGGGATTCCCACAGTACTAGTAATCTATTTTCTAAGTTTTTCACCAAAATGTAAAGGGTATTGTTGATTTTCCAAGTTATTGCAGGTGGCAGTTATATCACTGTTTCTCCAAAGCATAATGTTGACTGCCATTCTTCCAGCTTTAACAACACTCCCCTTGTCACTCATGGCCCAATCAGAAAGTCAATGCCACATGCATTAGGATCTTTGTTTTGGTGACATATACATTCTGGTATTGATTTTTTATCACTCAGGATTGCCTAGGTAATGCAATGGTATCAAATGAAAATAAATTAGCTGTGATGTTTAGCGATAAAAATTTATTTCTCATTCACACAGTGGGTCTAGCATAGATCTTAATAATTGTCCTCCTTCTACAAACTGGGTAGGAAAAAGGAGGAAACATCTGGAATTGTGCTGGCTTCAATGCTCAACTCATCTTTACCCTGCTAGTTTTTATCTTGTGCACCATGATATAGAGGTAACTTCTTTAAAGATAGGAAGAGATTCACAGCCTTTCCTCGTATCATTACATGGTATGTACAGGAATCTCTTACTTTTCAAGAGTTTGCTTTAAGTCACTTTACTTTTACATAAGACTAACTTAGTGTCTCTTTTCACTGACTAAAAGAAAGCAAAAGAGGATTTATGGTTTTAAGGACACACACACACACAAAAAGGCTAAAGGCAAAAGCAGCATTCAGTGTTCGTTTTGCATTGGACCATTAAAGAGGAGGTATTTCACCCTGTGCAGCAGCCTTGTCAAGCTCCTTGCCCTGAACTTTACTCAGCACCTCAGCAGCAAGGTGCCACAAGTTCGAACTGTGTCTGCGAACACTCCATGCTAGTGTTATTTTAGGTTCCAGGTGTTAGTTGGCATGATTTGGTAAGTTATTTTTGGGTCTGGGAATACTAAAAAAAAAAAAAACCCATCTAAATTAAGGGTAATTGCATCTTCATTGTATACCATTTGGCTTACAGAAGTTTTCATAGGAACATTCCAGTTTTGGATAGCAAAGAAAACCTGTATTTTAAAGATTCTACTGCTTAAAGCTCTTGTTTTTATAAAATTAACTATGCTGATAACACTCTGTAGTATTCTGTTCACTTTGGGTTTCCATGTCTTTGTTTCTAATGTATTCCTGTGAATGATGTAGGGGATGCATTAAGGAACACAGCAACAACTAGAAACATGACATAAAATTTTTAACTCCTAACAAAAGAGGTCCAATATCAATTGTTACATCTGTAAACTTTTACCTTTATAGGTATTATATGCACATTTGTATTATATGCAGTGTTGTAAATTTCATTACTAAAACAAAGTCTATGTCACACCATAGTCTGACTTTGGTTCTGGAAATGTACCTGTATTTTTCAGCCACTATATAAGAAAACTCCCAAACTGAGTCAAGTTGTTTAATTTTAATTCAAAATACAGAAATTTTTTCCTTTTCCAATATTATGTGCTCACCAAGGGATGTAATTATTTGGTGACATATTGTTTTCTACATTTCCAACAATTTTTACCACAGCTAGAAAAATAACTTCTTATAATGATATGTAACTTTTTAACTTTTGCTATTAAAAGCTTCTAAATCACCTGTTAAACACTTAGCAAGTCCAGTTAAAGTCTTGTAAAGGACTGGTTTGATGCTAACTAAATTTAATCACAACTGAAATAAATAGTAGAGGTTTTTCATATTTTCTTGATGCTTGTTGTTGTTATGTGCTGTCGAGTCGGCCCTGACTCATACTCAGCCCTGACTCATAGTGACCCCTCCTTGGATTTCCGAGGCAGTATCACTACAGAAGTAGGATTGCCCAACCTTCCTTCCAAGGAGTGGCTGGTGGGTTTGAACTGCCAGCCTTCTGGTTAGCAGTCAAGTGTCTTAGCCACTATGCTACCAGAGCTCCCTTCTTGATGCTTAGAGTCATCTTAATGGTTCTGAAGCTTGAAATAGACTTCTTGTTATATTTAACTAACTTATTATTGCTTTTAAAGCCATGAAAGAGCTTATATCAGAAATAGGTGAATAATAATCTCTGTCATGGCTTTGTGGTTTGCTAGGGTTTATATCATTAGTAATATATGTGAGGTGCATGTACTATATAATGTGAGAGTGAATTTAGTTATTAATGTAATCCAGAAATTTATTTAACCAGACAATAAAAATTACAATGAACTGGAATAAAAGTTTTCATTATGTGTGATAACAAGCCCTCTCTCAGGAGCCATGCAAAGCACAGGGCTGTCAGACCTGTGGAGTAAAGGAAGGCACCACTGCTACCCACATGATAAACACAAGATATTATAACATTCTATCATTTTAATTTTTAAATAAATAGGACTTCCCTTAATTTTCTCCTCCTTCAGGTCCCTTTTGTGTCTACTGTCTCAACCAGTCCCTGCACCTCAGCATAGAGACCACAGCTCCAGTAACATGTCTAGTATGATTGTTGTGTTGTTGCCATGTACTTCAAGTTGGCCTCAACTCACAGCGACCCCTCCTTGGGTTTCCAAGGCAGTATCACTATGGAAGTAGATTGCCCAACCTTCCTTCAGAGCTAGTATGATTAGGAATCTATTTTACCAGCAATTCAGTCACATTCTGTAAGAAATTGCTTTTATGGCAGTTAAGTAATTGTTAAAAAGCATTTGCCTAACATATTGCTACTTCTTTACAAATGTTTCCATCAGATTAAAAATCCATTAATTTATTAATTATACAGATATTTGTTGCAAACACAGCAAACATCAGCCAGCATTTAAAGAATTATAAATAAGTTGAACATGGGTAATATCTTATCCCTCCAAATGCCTATGAAGAAGCCCTGGTAGCAAAGGCTAAGAAGTCATCTGCTAACCTGAAGGTTGGTGGAACAAATACACCCCACGGCTCTGAGGAGAAATCTCAGATGTGACCATCTTCTGTAGAGATGGTTGTTGTTGTTGTTAGGGGCTCCTGTCATCCACTAGATGACAAAGGAGAATTGACTCACAGGGGGTTCCTAGGCTTTAATCTTTATAGGGTATGTTAATCAAGGTCTTTTCTACTGTGGAGGTACTGCTGGGTTCAAACCTCGGATCTTTAGATTAACAACCAACCACTTAACCATTGTGCCACCAGGGCCCCTCCATAAAGATTACAGCCTACGTAACCCTACAGGGCAGTCTCATGGGGTAGCTACAAGTTGAAAGTTGACTCACCAGCACTGAACAACAACAAATATGTCTATGAGATCATATAAAACAAAAGATCATGTGCAAACCTACATGTAAGATTTCACTTTAACATTTTTAAATAGTGTGATTAGTGTGATTAGATTATTCCTCACAGAATATATTTCAACTATTTATTTTGCCTTATGCTTAGGTGGCATTAAACTTAAAAGGGCATATATATAATACTGAAAAAAAGCTATGGATATTGTCAAAATAATTTGTTTATAAAGGTGAATTTCCCAAATAAATAACGATTGCCCTTTTGTAATGGAAAAAGTATAAATGGATTAAGAAAAAGGTTTGACTACTATGCACACTCACATGCTCTTACTGTGGCACAATTTAGTCATGTTCTTGAGAGTTACCGGGATTTGTTAGACTATGTGTTCTTATCCTACATGGTCTCAGGTTGTCATCAACAATTTTCACCTCCAAAATACACGTATGTAATTATTTCCCAATTTAAAAAAGTATGTGTCTTGAGAAATGGCACTTTAGCATATACTTATACAAATGATAACCAATAAGGGGATTTTTCAATCTGCATGAGTCCAGTATTTATAGAAAATTGTTTTTATATGAGTAGTTCTTTCTCTGCTCCCCCCAAAATTGTAACATTTCCTGGGGTTCAGAATTGAGGAAGGTACTACAGGAATTAGAAATTAAACTCTTAAGGACAAAGTGATTCCTTAACTTGGGTTTTGGGGTTAAAAGATAAAGCTGGTTTTGCCTACAAACATTATCTTTTCTTATATGCTTCATGAGCATATTATTATAAGTTGAAAACAGATTCTGAAAATAGAGGCAATAAAATTGTTTCTGCTTGCACGCTGTGAAATTCTCCCCACAAGGTTTTAAATTGAACTTGCTCAACAGGCAGAGAACCACCTTTTTTCTTCAAAGACATAAGGAGACTTGTTCATGAGAGAAAATGGTCAAGAGCATCCTCTACATGGGGCACAGTGAGCGCACCTGTGATTGCTCTATCCTACCATCAGAGCATGCCGAAGCAGCAAAACACGCTCATGTGAAGAGTCAGTTAAAGCACACGCTAAATGAACAGCTTAGAAAAAGGATCTAAGAAGTTAAGTTCATTTGATTTGTACATTTTGTGGTCTGGAAGTCCAAAAGAACCAGTGCTTTGAACACCAATCTATTTCTCAGTCTTCTACATGTAAAAATGGTAATAGAATTTCATTCACCTTAAAGCAGCTTTAAGATTTGCTTAAAATTTCTGAGTCTTGGTTGGAGGTAGATAGTGGAAAGGCAGGGAAATACTTGCTTCTATTATTCTAGTTCAGTCTATAAACTCAGTTTATAGACTCAGTTTATAGACTGAGACAGACTGGGAAGAAGGAAGAGGCCGTCCACTTCTGAAAGAATTGGCCAGGGAAAACCTTATGAATAGCAAAGAAACACTGGTACATTACCACGCACCTTTAGGAATA